>NC_061510.1:181698848-181870591 GCF_022539505.1 Lolium rigidum
GATGGACAAACCCCACTATTGATCCATATGCCTCAACTCACACTTTCCAAATACTTAATCCCATCTTTATAACCACCCATTTACGCAATGGCGTTTGATGTAATCAAAGTACTCTTCCAATGTAAGTGATTTATATGATAACCCTGCGGTCAAAAGGACTAAGACAACTATGTATCGAAAGCTTAATAGCAACCGAACTTAATGAGCTTGACCTTATGCTACGCTCATTTGGGTGTGTGTCCATTATATCATTCAACTAATGACATAACCTTTTGTTATTAATAACATCCAATGTTCATGATCACGCTAAAACCATGATCATCCATTAATCAACAAGCTAGTTATACAAGAGTGCCTACTAGGGACTCCTTGTTGTTTACATACCACACATGTATCAATGCTTCCGCCAATACAATTATAGCATGGTATAAATATTATCATAAACATAAAGATATATATTAATAACTACTTTACAGTGCCTCTTGGCATAGCTTCAATAAATGCTTCCCCACTTGCACTAGAGTCAATAATCTAGATTACATTGTAAGGTACTCAATACCATGTATCAGGTGTTGGTCATGCTTTGCCCTTGGGAGAGTTTTCTTTAATAACAATCTGATTCCAACATTCAGATCCGTGTGTACTTTGCAAATCTCTATCCACCATCTTCGATGTACTCACAATCGCAATGAAAACGTTACTTGATATGCTTCAGCTCTTCTGTGTGACCTTGGTTCCTTTGCACAGGGCGTGGCACCCGTGTTGTCACAATAAATGAATTGACCGGTCCAATGCACTAGGAACCACACCCGGGCTCAACAATGAACTTTTTCATCCATACCGCTTCCGATGAAGCCTCCAAGCCGCTATATATTCGATTTCGTTGAAGATTTCGCCACCGTGTACCGGCTTGGAATCGTCTGGGCCTACCGCACACCACATTCAATATAAACACGCATCCGCACCGAGACTTAGAGTCATCAGGACGGTTCCAACTTGCACGGTGAACTTCGAGCAGCAACGAGCTCTTGGTCACCGTTGATATAACAAAGAAACATATCCTTAGTCCTTTCAAGTACTTCGAGATATTCTGACTCCCGCCGGCCCACCATTCCCTGATCACTTTGATATTCAATGGGTCAAAACTAACAAGAGATGTGCGATATCCGTCTAGTACACGCATGGCATACAGTGAGAGAGCCCCACTGCCAAAGCATAGGGATCTTGCTCATCCTCTCTCTTTCATCGTCGTAACCGGACCTTGAGCTTCCATTTCAAGACCTTACTCGCAACATAGAACCCTTTCTTGCTTTCATCCATTCTAAACTTCTTTTATAATCTTGTCCGTGTATACTTTGTGAAAGGCCTATTAGGCGCAGCCTTGATCTATCTCTATAAATCTTGATGCCTAAAATGTACGCTGCTTCACTCAAGGTCTTTCATTGAAAATACTTATCTGGGGCCAACCTTTAACGCCGCTTAAAAGTTCTATATCATTCCCAATCAATAATATGTCATCTACATATAATATCGTGAACGCTTACGTAGGTTCTACCTTCACTTTCTTATAAATACAGCCTCACCAAGGAGTCCGTATAAAACCGAAGTCTTTGATCACTCTATCAAAGCGTAGATTCCAACTCCTCGGATGTTTGTTTCCGCCTCCATAATGGAATCACGTTTGGGTTAGAAGAGACAATTTGTCAAAGATTTTCTCGGATCGACAAAACCCTTGAAGAGAAATTATATACAACTCTTCCTCAATATCACCATCGAGGAACGCCGTTTTGACATCGATCTGGCTAATCTCATAATCGAAAAATGCACTTATTGCTAACAAAATCCTCGCGTACTTTAGCTTCGTCATGTGTGGAAAGCCTACCGTAGTCAACTCCTTGAATTTGTCGAAACCCTTTGCGATAAAAGTCGAGCTTTATAGACAAGAATATTACCATCAAGACTGCTTTTCTTGAAGATCCATATTTATTCTCGATACTGCGAATTTCTTGTCGGAAGCATTTGTGCTCACTCAAAGTCCACTTGAAGTCATCATGCAGGGATCCCATTTCGGATTTCTGGAAAGGGCTTCTTGCCATCCGTTGGAATCGTGCACCATCGTCGCTCTTCCATACTGCCAGCAGGTCCCCATCACTCGCCAATGTCCACAACCATGACATTTAGACAGGATGCTGTACCACCCAGAGTGGTACATGTCCTCTCTGTCGGATCCACAGGAATTTCAAGAGCTTCCTGCTCGGCTTCAAAGATCATCATCATTGCCCGCCTCCTCTCTGTGCGTAGGCCAGCGCAGAAACTTCTTCCCGCGATCTCCCGCGCCACTTGATCCATGCGGAGGAGAAGGTTCAGACAATCCCTCGCCGAAGTTCTACTTTCCTTCCAGCCACTTCTTTAGAGAGAAACTCCTTTCAAGAAAGTGATCCGTTCTGGCAGCCAAAGATTTTGCCTTCGGATCTCAGTGATACAAGGTGTACCTAAATGGTTTCTTTAGTGGTAATCCTGTGGAGACGCATTTCTCCGCTGGGTCTGGGTCCATGACAGTTGGCACAACTTACTTGCATAAGCTTCGCGGAATCCCAAACCTTAAGAGAACGGATTGTGCCTTAGGGCTTCTTCCCAAAACCATAACCCATACGGTCGCTTTCACACTCTGAGTCAGATGGTGCGCCTATTTAAAGTGAATGCGGCCAATGTTGTTAATGGATAATCCCAAAACGATAATCAAACTTAGTAAATAATCATAACCAACCAGATCTAGAGAGTTCGATTATCGACGCCTGACACTCATTGCGCCGGAAGTTCCTCGGTGCGTGTCAACTGAAAGTATTCCGCATTTCTTTAAATGCAATGCCAAACTCATAACTCGTATATTCGCTCCGCGATCGTAACGCGTAAACTTAATCTTCTTGTTACGTTGATTTTCTACTTCACTTTGGAATTCCTTGAACTTCTCAAAAGTTTCGACTTTGTGTTCTACAAAGTAAAGATATCCATATCTACTCAGCATCATCCGTGAAGCGTTAGAACATAACGATAATCATCACAACGATGCTACACTCATTGGTCCGCACACATCGGTAGAGTGCGATTTCCAATTCAGTGTCAGCATTTCAGCGCCATTGTCGCAAAATGGAGTCTTAGTCATTTTTCCCATTAGACATGCTTCGATTCTGTCAAGTGACTCAAAGTCAAGTGACTCAAGAAGTCCATCTGGAATGGAGTTTCTTCATGCGTTCCACTCCAATATGACATCAAGACGATAGATGCCACATATAAGTAGAATTATCATTCACTCGAACTTAGCATCAATGTTATGAACATGTGTATCACTACTATCGATGATTTAACAAGAATAAACCATTCATCTCGTGCATGAGCCATAAAAGACATTACTCATATAAATCGAACAACCATTATTCTCGTACTTTAAACCGGACAACCGTCTTGCATTAAACAAGATCCAGATATAATGTTCATGCTCAACGTTGTGCACAAGTAATAACAATCATTATAGGTTTGAAACGTAACTCGAGGTGGGTGTATGAGGAGCGAATCGATCGGGGCGATCACATCGACTTTGATCCATTTGACAAAACGCGCACGTCACCTACGTCCCTGCCGAAGCTTCGTTTATCTTCGCTAGCCTCGTTTCGAAGCTATAAAGCTGTGAGCAACCCCAACCAGCATCAAACACTCCAGCACCACTACGAGAACCGCGTATAGATAGACATCTATACACATGTGAGGTACCAACATACCTTTCTTTGATGTCAGCGCCTCTTCGTATCGGCAACAAGTATTTGGAGCAATTACGCTCCAGTAGCCCCTTCCCCGGGCAGAGGAGCTGATACGCATCGTGCTTCAGGACCAGCCTTAGGCTTCTCAGAGGCGCCGCGGCTTCTTGCCGCCCTTCTCTGGAAGTTGCCTCTCAGTTAGGCTTGCCCCGCTTCTTGAAACCGGGTGGTCCCGTCGACCACTCAACACTTGGCTTCCTTTCTAACTTGATCTTACTAGCAGACTTCAACGATGGAAGAGTTCAGTAACTCTTTGTCTCATGTGTCTCTGCATGCTGCAGTTCAATCACTAAGCTTGTTGTCACTCAGGTAAGGTGATTGGAGGACACGATGAATGACCCAACTTGTTAGGGATCATCATCCCCATGTCAAATGAGCTTCAGCATGCCCGGACTATGACGAGCATGTGCTCACTGCACCGAGAGCGGCCCCTCCATCATGCGCCGTAAAGAATCGTCACAGGCCTCGTAGCCTCAGCCTCACGCCGCATGAGTTTCAAAGATAAGCTTGCAGCTTCACTGACCAAATCTCACACGGGTCGTGGAAGCTCAAAACGCTTTTGGAGCCTCCGCCTAAGCCGCACACAGGATGGCGACACGAACTTGAGAGTACCGAGTAGCCTCGAGGTCTCATAGACATTCCTAATGTCCTCTGACACCGCAGAGTGGAGGTGGGGGACCGAGCGGTGCTTCGAAAGCACAAATTGCAGATTTCCACCAAAGGAGGAAGATCCTCACATGACTGAACCGGGCCGCTGAAGTTGCTACCATTGCCCTTAAGCTTTCTTCTCTAGAACTGCGGTTAAAACTGATGGGAGGGGGCGCCAAGGATCTACAACATATTTGGCCAAAGAGTTTAGACTATGTTTATGATAAATTGAGTTCATGTTTTAATCTAATTACTAAGTGAACTCCCACTTAATACAACATCCCTCATAGTTGTTAAGTGGTACACGATCCACATCCACTACACCAAAAGCGATCATCACGTGAGATGATGTAGCTTCAATGGTGAACATCAACATGTTGATCATATCATCCATATGACTCGTGTTCAACCTTTCGGCTTCCGTTGTCCCGAGGCCATGTCTGTACATGCTAGGCTCGTCAAGCAAACCCAAGTATTCCGCGTGTGTAAACATGGCTTACACCCGTTGTATGTGAACGTAGAGTCTATCACATCCGATCATCACGAGATGCTTCAAAATGACGAACTGTAGCAACGGTGCATACGAGGGGAGAACACTTTATTATCTTGATATTAATGTGAGGGATCATCTTATAATGCTACCGTCGCGATCTAAGCAAAATAAGATGCATAAAGGATTAACATCACATGCAATTCATAATGTGATATGATATGGCCCATTAGTCTTTGCGCCTTTGATCTTCATCTCCAAAGCACGGACTTGATCTCCATCATCAACAGGCATGATCTCCATCATAGTCGGCGTAGCTTCAAGGTCCATGGCGTCGTCTTCATGGTTGTTCACCGTGTGTAGCAACTATTACAACTACTTTGAAATAATACTCAACATGAAATATAAAGAAAACAATAAGGCTCCTGCCCGTTGCCACAATACAATAATGATCATCTCATACATATTCATCATCACATCATGGCCATATCACATCACCAAACCCTGCAAAAACAAGTTAGACGCCTCTAATTTGGTTTGCATATTTTACGTGGTTTAGGGTTTTCGAGTAAGATCCAATCTACCTACGAACATGAACCACAACGGTGATACTAGTGTTGTCAATAGAAAGAGTAAATTGAATCTTCACTATGGTGGGAGAGACGACACCGCAGAAGCCACTTATGCAATACAAGTTGCATGTCGAACGTGGAGCAAGTCTCCTGAACGCGGTCATGTAAAGTTAGCCCGAGCCGCTTCATCCCACCATGCCGCAAGATGCAAAGTACACGAACTAAAGACAACAAAGCATCAACGCCCACAAAACCATTGTGTTCTACTCGTGCAACCAATCTATGCATAGACACGGCTCTGATACCACTGATGGGATTCGTAGCATAGAAAACAAAAAATTTCCCACCGCAAGAACGAAACACAAGCCAAGATCTAATCTAGAAGACGGTAGCAACGAGGGGATCACGAGACTAACCCTTGAAGATTTCCAAAGCCTAACGAGATTAGATCTCGTGGTGGATGTAGTCGATCACTTGCCGCTTGCAAAAGCGCGTAGAAGATCTTGACCGCTTGCAAAAGCGCGTAGAAGAACTTGACGGTGCCACAATCGGGAAGCACCTCCGTACTCGGTCACACGTACGGTGTTGATGAAGACGACGTCCTCCTCCCCGTTCCAGCGGGCAGCGGAAGTAGTAGATCCTCCTCGGAATCCCGGCATCACGACGGCGTGGTGACGGTGGTGGTGGAGATCTCTGGCAGGGCTTCGCCTATGCGCTGCAGGAGTATTATGTGGAGGAGGGGCGCTAGGGTTTGGGCGCAGGGTGGTGCTGCGACTTGGGGAGCTAGGGCTGCGACTTGAGGTGCCCTTGGGCTGCCCCTTGGCCTCTTTAAATAGGTGGCTAAGCCCCTCGGGTCGTCCAAAAACCTGCCCCCAAGTTTGACTGAGTTCCGATAGGTTTCCGGTTCCGAAAACCTAGTCCTACTCGGACTCTTTTGCCAATTCTGAAATTGCATTAAGGAAAGACTCCTTTTCCCTTAAGGCAACGTGGTTGCACCTATTATGGAACCCTCCGGACTTCCTTAGACATCCCGGGTCGTCCCTGACACTTCCGGAACCTTCCATAATATTCCGGACTATTCCGGTCCTTCCAAAACCTCTCTAGAAGCTCCTGGTCAAAACACCGGACTTTTTTCCGAACCCCGGAAAATGACTTCCCATATATGAATCTTATTCTCCGGACCATTCCGAACCTCCTCGTGATGTCTCGGATCCCATCCGAGACCCGAACAACATTCGAGCTCCATTCCATATTCCATATCTACTTAAAACGACATCAAATCTTAAGTGTGTCACCCTACGGCTCGCGAACTATGCATACATGGTTGAGACTTCTCTCCGACCAATAACCAATAGCGGGATCTGGAGATCCATAATGGCTCCCACATATTCAACGATAACTTAGTGATCGATTGAACCATTTACATACGATACCGATTCCCTTTGTCACGCGATATTTTACTTGTCCGAGGTTTGATCATCAGTATCTCTATACCTCGTTCAACCTCGTCTCATGACAAGTACTCTTTACTCGTACCGTGGTATGTGGTCTCTTATGAACCATTCATATGCTTGCAATCTAATTAGACGATATTCCACCGAGAGGGCCCAGAGTATATCTATCCGTCATCGGGATGGACAAATCCCACTGTTGATCCATAAGCCTCAACTCATACTTTCCGAATACCTAATCCCACCTTTATAACCACCCATTTACGCAGTGGCGTTTGATGTAATCAAAGTACCCTTCCGGCATAAGTGATTTATATGATCTCATGGTCGAAAGGACTAGGTAACTATGTATTGAAAGCTTATAGCAAATGAACTTAATGACGTGATCTTATGCTACGCTTAATTGGGTGTGTCCATTACAACATTCACATAATGACATAACCGTGTTATTAATAACATCCAATGTTCATGATCATGAAACTATGATCATCTATTAATTAACAAGCTAGTTATACAAGAGGCTTACTAGGGACTCCTTGTTGTTTACATAACACACATGTATCAATGTTTCGGTTAATACAAATATAGCATGGTATGCAAACATTATCATAAACACAAAGATATATTATAATAACCATTTTATTATTGCCTCTTGGGCATATCTCCAACATGGTGTTTGTTATCCAACAAGAGAGTGTTTGAGAGTACCATTTATTTATTCAATTATGTGATCATTGTTGAGAGTGTCCACTAGTGAAAGTATGATCTCTAGGACTTGTTTCTAAGCATTGAAACACTGTTTCCAACAAGTTCTGCTACATGTTCGCTTGCTGCCATTTTTATTTCAGATTGCAATTGCTACATATAATGATCCATATTACTTGTATTTCACTATCTCTTCGCCGAACTAGTGCACCTATACATCTGACATGTGTATTAGGTGTGTTGGGGACACAAGAGACTTCTTGTATATTAATTGCAGGGTTGCTTCAGAGGGATATCTTTGACCTCTACCTCCCTGAGTTCGATAAACCTTGGGTGATTCACTTAAGGGAAACTTGCTGCTGTTCTACAAACCTCTGCTCTTGGAGGCCCAACACTGTCTACAGGAATAGAAGCGTGCGTAGACATCACTCTCCATGACATATACTTGAAAAGCTTCGACTCTCTACAGTACTAGATCTGCTTCGCCGCCGGCATACTCCTCCGTAGCGTAGCCTTGATCGTGTTGGCTGTCCACCCACCAGGTCCGCTCCCCCGCCGCCCTCGCCACCGACGGATCTGCTTCACCGTCGACCTCTTCCACAGTGTAGCAATCAACGCCTTTCCTGCCGACGCACCAGATCATCTCCAACGGAACCGGATCTACTTCATCGCGCCCCCCCTCCACAGAAGCCGATCTATTCCACCGACTACCTCGGCGTTGCAGCTGTATCAACTTCACCGAATCTCTTGCCAGCCAACCATATCTGCTTCACTAACGCCCGCTTCTCCTGAAACAGGGTCGATTCATCGTCTCCCGCGTTCGCCGCCGCTGGAATGCAAGCTGCCGCCTCCGTCCACCCCGCCGCAGCTTGGTAAGTACTCTGGCTCGTTTGATCGTGGTGTTTCTTTAGTCATATTTTGTATACTTATTTGCATATCTCATATGCCATTAACTTTCTTGATGTGTTGCTTCACATGAAGTTCGTTTAAATATTGTACAGTACAAAAGCATTATCCGGTCGCTACCATCCTGTTCATTCTACTGACACCTGTGTGCATCCACATATTTATAGCCGTATACCCATTCATTTGCTGCTAGCTGTTTTTTTACTGCATGCTATTATCACACTTCTTTTATAGTCATGCTATGGGCATTTCCAATATGGTTGTTCGTATACCACATCATTAGCTCACCGCTAGCTGCTAGCTGTTTTCTCATGCCTGCTATTGTCACACTGCTTTTATAATCATGCTATGTGCATTTCCAATCTGCTTGCTCTTATACCTCATCATGAGCTTATAACTATTGTTTCCATGAATGCTCTTGTCGCACAGCTTGTATAGTAATTGTTACGTGCATGTCTGGTCTTTGTATTATCGTAGACTAACTTTTCAATGTTATTTTTCCTAGGGATTGATCATGTGAACCGCTTATTAGAACATCCAACATTAACAGCGGTGACGCTAGGGAAGGTTGGAATCTGAGTTCTTAGTTGGTAATTTTGGCAGTTTACTTATGTTATTATCTATAACCTATATGCATTGTTCAGTATGCAAGAGATTAACACTTAGAACCCTGCCATAGCAATGTAATTCACGCTTTACTATGTTTCTGCCTATTTGATATGCTTGTCTTGGAGCAACCGCGAAGGTGATTTGAACCTGACATCTGGTCATTCTTAATGCCAGTTTACTTTAGGTGGAAAATGTTGGCATTACAGTTATATTCATTCCCTACTCTAAATTTGAATATCGGAAATTCTTATCTCATGCAAAGCAACATCTAGTTTGTTTTAATCTGATATATGGTAAATATTAGCTTACTAGGAAAATGCCCGCGCGTTGCAGCAGAACCTTCCATCCATCTCCAACATCTCTTGTGGTTCGATCAAAATTTTAAGAAAACATGCCCGTGCTTTGCAATAGAGGATAAAAAGCTGCCTATAGCGACAAAACAAATAAGCTCTCGATGGTACAATTGAATTGTGTCGCAAAACTATCTTAGTCATTGGATCATCCGCTCTAACACCGGCAACACCGAGGCAAAAAAGCACATCACACCAAGTAGTTGGAGAAAATAATGCCTAACATCTGGTCCTGTAGGAATACAAACGTATGTAAATACATATGCTTTCTTTAAAAGATACTGTAGAAGAAGCAAGCTTCAGTCTAGCTTGTCTAGTTGTCTTCACCCCCGGCTGCACGAGCTATGAGCCGTGCATTAGTACAAGAGCCTCAATATCTCCTGCGCCATCTAGCCTCAGTGGCGGAACCCCACATCGATGGAGCGGGATGATACGTTGGAAATTACCGCCTGGCCTGAAGAAACATTGGTGCTGCTTCTTCGGGCACACAAATCAGCGACATCGGCTGGGATGCTAGTAGCCGCCGACCTAAAAAAGTTGACAGAGCAGATGGACACGCTCAGAAACTATTCTGCTTCTCTGTCAAAAGTAGGAACTCCTACGACTACGAGTCGACTCCGTTGTTTCAGAGGACACAACAATGTATACTGCTAGCTGCTGCCATAAGCTTTTGACGCGCACACACACCACCACCGGTCAAGAGATAGCTTTAAACCATTGTTGTCTCAATAAAACATGTTGGCAGATTTATGGATTAATCATCTTCAGCTCACGCAATGCCTTTCCTGGAGTTTCGACCTGAGCGGATTGGCACACTGCACCATCTATGACATGTTGATGGCAAGCGTCCCGTGCGTCACAGTGATGGCGGTGAACGGCAAGGCTGACCGGCAGGTAGCGACGATGGGGCGCTGATTTCTTCTGCCTCTAGGGCCCATCATCATGGCTGCACCGCACGCCGGGCACTGAGTCGGAGCTGTTGCGTCCATATCATCGACTTTGACGGTGTGATAGGCGCCAATGGCATACAATCAACTCGCCTGAGGAGATGAGGAGGCGCAGGCCAAGAACGGACACCGCAACGCGAGTGAGGTTGCGAGGAACCGCCACCACATGAGAGCCGATACGCGTGCTCCTTCGGCATTGCGACCAGGGCCCTCGCCGTTGACGTCGTCAATAGTGCCGCCACTGAAGACGAGCCCAAGAACAGCACTGAGAGGATACAAACCCGGACCAAGAAAGGCATCCACACCAGCCTGGAATCGTGCAGCTACGGACTGGTTGTCCTCCGCCACTTTCTGGCACTTGGACATCGACTGCGAGGTTGAGCCAAACGTGGTCTCGAGCGATTATTGGCGGGAGGCAGCCGTTGTTTCCATGTTGCCGATGTCATCGCACCAACAGTTTCCGTCGTGGCCACGCCACCAATGTCATCACACGCTCCGAGAGTTTCCGCCGATCTAGCGTTGTGCCGTGAGTTTCCGTCGATCTCGCGTCAAGAGTTTGATGATTACAGACGAACAATCACATTTATATAGCCATATGGTGCAGGTCCTTCCCTGGCTAGGTCCTTCCCTTTTTTTATTTTGGCAAGGACGGGAGAAGTTCATGCTTAACACAGTTTTCAATTTTCAATACGTGTGAGTGCGTGTCATGTGGCCACAGCGATGGACGATCAGGACAGAGAGAGAAGCCTTTGGAGCAGTCGGAACCAACTTAAACACCTAGTAAGATGGGCGAGTGATCGGAACCAACACAAACACATCTGGAACGGACACATAGCAAGACGTATTAATCGAGAACACCAACCGGACGGACGAAGTGAACGGACTAAGAAATCAGACGGACCAAACCAAGGAAACGATTCTCCTTTTATTATTAGGTATAGATTCAATTGGCAGCTCAATTTTTTTGTTATTTGAAACCAGCTGACTTGGTCTTAAATGTGATATCTAAACACAGATTAAGGACAATGGAGCAGGAGGATTAGCATTTCACCTGATGGCTGAACCTAAAATGACAGGCATGTTGACCACGACTAGTGCATGCAAGAGAAGGACCTGCAGCAAGCTAGTATGTGCTTAGTACATGTATCATATCTTATCTTGTGCTTATTTTCTGCTACATGCTGTTATCTGATCTCTACATTGCATAATACATGTTTGAATAGTTCATTGTTGTAACTATGTTTGCAATATTACTAGAATGCAGTTGTAATGAAGCAATCTCATTAGAAGATAGTCGCCAAAAAAGAATCTGTAGCGACCATGTGCAACATTATGATGTAAGTATGTGCTTAGTACAAGTTCCATACATTGTCTTTTGCTTATTTATGCAACTTGTTATTATCGTATATCTACATTGCATAATACATGTTTGAATAGTTCACTGTTGTTACTACGTTTGCAATATTATTAGAATGTAGTTGTAATGAAGAAGTCCTTAGTAGAAGATAGAGGGCAAAAAAGGTTCCGTAGTCAGCCTATGCAACGATATAATGTAAGTATGTGCTTAGTACTTGTGACTATCTCATATCGACAATGCTTAATAAATGTTTGCATAGTTCATCGTTTAACTCTTTTTTCATTATTATCAGAATGCAGTTGTAATGAAGCAATCTTCATCAGAAGAGAGGCTCACAAAAAGTTCTGACCTTTCTTCTGATGCATCCTCCCATAGCCGTCAACCTAGACCATTCCTTTCATCAAACAGTAAATATCTCAAGGCTGTACTGTATGAAAGACATGGTGTTGTTGCTTTAAGATCTGTAGCTGATATGTTGAAAAAGAGTACAGAAGATTCAATCAAGGCGATTGCCAAATATTAGCGTATTATTGATGATGCTACTAGAAGCCTTCCATGATTATATGTAATTTTTTTATTTGGGCACATTAATTGCCTTGTAATTTTCCTAATTATTTTATTTATGTATGTAATTGTGTATATCATTGATATTAGATTTTAGGCCCATGAAATTTAATGGGCCTTCTCATAAGCCTAACTTGGCCGGCCTAGAAAGCAAGTTGACTAGTCAAACGAGCAGGGCCCTACTACTTACTAGGCCGGCCCACCTACTGTAGTGTGGGACCCAATTTTATATTGGGCCGACCCACTTACTTATTGGGCCAGCCCAATTGCTTTAAGGTGGACCCCACCCACTAATTGGGTCGGCCCGGTAACAGGAAAGTGGGACCCACGTGCTTATTGGGCCAGCCCGATAACAGGAAAATGGGACCCACATGCTTATTGGGCCAGTCCACTTGCTTTATGGTGGACCCCACGTACTAACTGGGCCGGCCCGATAACAGGGAAGTGGGACCCACATGATTATTGGGCCGGCCCACTAACTTACTGGGCCAACCCACTTGCTCTACGGTGGACCCCACTTACTAGCTGGGCCGGCCCGATAGCAGAAAAGTGGGACCCACATGCTTATTGGGCCGGCCTAGTAACTTATTGGGCCAGCCCACTTGCTTTATGGTGGTCCCCACTTACTAAATGGGCTGGCCCGATAACAGGAAAGTGGGCCCCACATGCTTAGTGGGTCGGCCCACTAACTTATTGGGCCAGCCCACTTGCTTTATGGTGGACCCCACTTTCTAAATGGGCCGGCCCGATTACAGGAAAAGTGGGCCCCACATGCTTAGTGGGCCGGCCCGTTTGCCGGTTGACCGGTCAAACAAAGCCATTCGGCTCGGCCCACGTGCTTAGTGGCACTACAAGAAAAGTTCTGATACACAACGTCCGAAAATCGTCAACTAAGGCCCATTTTTCGTCGCCTATGGGCCTAACCTGACGATATGGGTTCTCTGGTCAAAACTGCGTCAGGAAAAGTCCTACCACGTTTTTTCGGTTCGTCGCGTTCGGGCGCCCTTCCGTCACGGAAAATCGGACCGTTGCAGAAGTGTTTTCGGGAGCCCGTTGACTGCTGACGTCATGCAAACTTACACGTGGCAGATGCCGTTAACTGCCAGTTAACGCCGTTAACATGTTGAAACCCCGTGGTAGATGGTAGGCCCACACGAGGCCTGCCACGCCTTAAGCGGGCCAGCCCATTTAGTTTGCGGGCCGGGCCAGCTGCCTTAGTTTGACCGATCAACTATATAACTGGGATGGTCAATTAGGTACGTGGGCCGGGCCTATCCTATAAGGTTGACTGGTTAAAACTTAAATGGGCCGGCCCACTAAGCATGTGGGGCCCACTTTCCTGTAATCGGGCCGGCCCATTTAGAAGTGGGGCCCACAATAAAGCAAATAGGTTGGCCCAATAAGTCAGTGGGCCGGCCCACTAAGCATGTGGGTCCCACTTTCTTGTCATAGGGCCGACCCATTAAGTAAGTGGGGTCCACCATGAAACAAGTGGGCTGGCCCAATAAGTTAGTGGGCCGGCCCATTAAGAATGTGGGTCCCACTTTCCTGTTATAGGGCCGGCCCAGTTAGTAAGTGGGGTCCACCATGAAGCAAGTGTGCTGGCCCAATAAGTTAGTGGGCCGGCCAAATAAGTTAGTGGGCCGGCCCTTTAAGAATGTGGGTCCCACTTTCCTGTTATGAGGCCGGCCCATTTAGTAAGTGGGGTCCACCATAGAGCAAGTGGGCTGGCCCAATAAGTTAGTGGGCCGGCCCATTAAGAATGTGGGTCCCACTTTCCTGTTATGGGGTCGGCCCATTTAGTAAGTGGGGTCCATAATAGACCAAGTGGGCTGGCCCAATCAGTTAGTGGGCCGACCCAATAAGCCTGTGGGTCCCACTTTCATGTTATGGGGTCGGCCCAGTTAGTATGTGGGGTCCACCATAAAGCAATTGGGCCGGCCCAAAACAAAAAGTGGGGCCCACTATTCTGTTACCAGGCCGGCCCAGTTAGTGAGTGGGGTCCACCTGAAACCAAGTGGGCTGGCCCAATAATGACGTGGGCCCCACTTTCCTGTTAGCGGGCCGGCCCAGTTAGTAGGTGGGGTCCACTTCAAACGCAATTGGGCTGGCCTAGTAAGCCTGTGGGACGGCCCGTTTAATTGGTGGTTCGACGTGCGTTAAAACTGTTTTTTACTTGTTGGGCCGGGCCATGCGATTTCGCTTAATTGGGCCGTTGAAGGGATGGGAATTTGTGATTTAGATTGCGCAACACATAGAAAGATACGCCGCACATAATTTCAGTCGGATAGCCTCTCTTACCACAAGCACCATAGAAAGAATATGGAAAAGAAACATAGAAACTAACTAAATATTACATCAGCTACAAGGCTTTGAAAAAATATTACATCAGCTGCAAGGCTTTGAAAAAAATATTACAGAACCCAGAGAAATTGAATGGCAATTAAACCTAGCAATACAATGAAGCGATTCGGCAAAGTTGTCCGTGCACCACCTATATCTGAAGCAAAGACATTACAAGTTAAGACAACAACAATGGAAAGGCAAAGACACTACAATGTTGTTTGCCAAAGAATTTGGAACTCATCATTTCGTCATTATAACAAGATCATTGTAATGCGCACAGATAGTCTACCGGTATGGGGCTAATATAGACTACCAATAAGCAAACAAAGAGTACATGCCGCATACCAACAGCCAATGTAACAGAGCACGTTAGAATGAAACAGCGGACTTACTACTGTCGAGTCCCATGCAGCTCACCTGGTTGCTGCACTTGAAGTTGTCCAATGTTGCCCTTATTTCTGAAGGGAGTTATTTGTTACTCTGCATGAAGACACGATCAGTCATACATACGAGTTCCAGCATGATAAACATAATTATGTACTCCCTCCGTCCCGGTGGTATTCATGCATTGAACACCAAAAATAGTGAGCGATGTGGCATGAATCTCCCTAGAATGTGTGTTCATGCATATATACACATGGGTAGGCCTATGTGAGCACCACACTAAGAGTAATAAGTCAGCATTGCAGCTTTTGAAGAACAAGATGGCACACAAATTTATTATATAGTAGTATGAACAGTTTATTTGTACTACAGGCTAGATAGCAGAGGATAGTGTGCCAACTAAGTCCTTACTTCGTTAGCTTACGACGAACTAGATAGAATTAACAATGGTATCACATGTAGTGCAGGGAATGCAAACCAACATGTTCAGGGAGTACAAAATTGGCATGAACAACATAGTAGCAGGCTATAAATTTTGTAACAACGACTGAGCAAGATGAAGTTATGATGGCTACATCTATAGACAGGGAATGTAAACCAAAAATAGAAGTTACGATGGCAAAAGCTAAAGAGGAGGGAATGCGAACCAACATGTGCCAAGTGCAATTACTTCAAATTGGCCGTGAACTAAATAATACTCCTGAACTTATAGTGAAGGGGATGCAAATCAAGATGTTTCATGATATAAACTTGTAATGAGCAACACATAGAGGATAGTTAATGCTGGAGCTTAGGATGGACCAGATACAGAATATAGTGGGATCACCTGTGAACTTGTATAAGAGGAATGCAAACCAATATGTTCAGCATTCCATATGTGAGCATCATGCCAAGTCAGAGAAACAAGTCAATAATGCAGCTTTTGAAGAACAAGATGGCACACAAAATTATTATCTAGTAGTATGACAAGTTTATTTGTACTATAGGCTAGATAGCAGAGTGATAGCATGCCAAACTAAGTCCTTACTTTGTTAGCTTACGATGAACTAGATACAAAACAATGGCATCACCTGTAGTATAGGGAATCCAAGCCAACATGTTCATCGAGTAAAATATTGGCACGAACAACATAGTAGCAGGCCATAATTTTTGTAACAACGACTGAGAAAGATAAAGTTATGATGGCTAGATCTACAGAGCAGGGAATGTAAATCAAAAATAGAAGTTACGATGCCAAAAGCTATAGAGCAGGGAATGCGAACCAACATGTGCAATTACTTAAAATTGGCCATGAACTAAATAATAGCAGGATGTTACTATAATAGCTAGGAATAAAACAGATAGGAGTTATAATGGCATCACTCATAAACTTGTAGATAAGGGAATGCAAATCAATTTGTTTTGGGATATAAAGTTGTAATGAGCAACACATAGAGGATAGTTAATGCTACGGATTAGGATGGACCAGAAACGGAATATAGTGGGACCACCTGTGAACTTGTAGAAGAGGAATGCACACCAATATGTTCACCATTCTATATCTGAGCACCATGCCAATTAAGAAAAAACAAGTTAATATTGCATCTTTTGAAGAATCAGATGGTAGAGAAAATTATGATGGAAGTAGCTGCTGTGACGAGTTCAAATAAATTTGTACGGATGGTAGAGCGATAGCATGCAGGAACTAATAACAGGCAGTTACTTTGTTAGCTTACGACGAAGTAGATAGAAATAACAATTGTATCACCTGTAGTACAGGGAATGCAAACCAACATGTTCAGGGAGAACAAGATTGGCATGAACAAAATAGTAGCAGGCTATAATTTTTGTAACAATGACTGAGCAAGATAGAAGTTATGATGGCTACATCTACAGAGCAGGGAATGCAAACCAAAATGTTCAATCGCTTAAAGTTAGCAATGAACTAGAAAATAGCAAGGTGTTACTTTCATAGCTAGGAATGAACTAAAAGAGCTTCAGACAAACAAGCATCTGAACCCAGAACATGGCGCTAAAACAAGGGAGTGAAGGGACTTACATTAGGAGAAGCACTTTGTGGGAGTCAATCTTCCTGAGGTTGATAGATCCGGTGATGAAGTACACTACATGTGATAATTGGGGTTGGAGAGACGGCCAATACACTTCATGGTTACTCATCTCATATGCAAAAACGTAACGGCGCGTCTTAGCACAAACAGGTTCCCCCATGATTAAACAAGAACTTGCAGGCAGCAATAGAAAAGCGACAGTAGAAGAGTTTACATAGGTGTGGATCATGCACGGTGCCGGTGAAGAAGATCCGGTTCATGCACAGCGGTGTCGGTGAGCAAGATCCGATGCGGTGGACGACGGATCCGGCAAAGCGGCTTCGGTGGGGTGGACGATACAGCAGCTGAAGCGACTGCGGTAAACTGCTGGATGAGTATATGGTTTCGAGGTTCGGCGGGGATTATCCAGTCCGGTTGATGACGGCGACGATGAAGCGGCTCCGGCAGACAGCCGGATGAGGAGGATCGCGCGGCCTCGGGTAGGCCAGGGAAGTCCGCCGGGGATGCTCTGGTGGGGTGGTCGTGGAGGTGCGAGAGAGAGGGACTTGGGAAGTTCCGGTGGGTGGGTCTCAGAGGAGAGACTGAGGGAAATGAATTTTTTGGGAGGGTTTCCAGGCTAGGGAGGAGGTGATCGTAAAAATGCCGGGCAGACCCCCCACCAACCGACTTTGCTATCAACTCCACAGGGGTAGAATGGGAATTTGGAAGCGTGTGAAATTTTTGTATTTTGTGGGCGGGAAGTTTTGCCGCTATGAGATTTTGAATTTGGCTAAGGTCCAAGTATAATGATAAAAAATGGTCAGACCGTACTAGTACCTCTGTTCAAGGCCGAGTGCAAAATCAAATCATCATCACATTATATATCGGTTAGGGCATGTACAATGGTGATATCTTAGCAGTGCCACGTAGGATAAACGCTGATGTGGAGGAAAGAGAAAGATGAAAAAAGACTTTGCCTTCTCTTAGCTAAGAGATTATCTCTTAGCACAATCTCTCTCACCACAAATTTAGGATATCTCGTTACTAAAGATAAGATTAAAAAATAACCCATTGTACATCATGTTTTATTGTTATATCTAGATTATGTGGCAGGGTTAAGATAAGACAGCCTTATCAACCATTGCACATGCCCGTACTATCATCGTGATTTATCTTCTTATCCCATTCAAAAACACGGCTGAAATATTTCAGGATTGGCGGGAGATTTTGCCGCCAGACTGATATTTGATTTTGAATATGGCTATGGTCCAAGTAATATAATATAATACTAATATAAAGACGGTACACCTGGTTAAGTACTAATTGCTCTGCTACGGCAGTTAAGGCCAGCAGTCACATCAAGCCATCATCATTACAAACAAAATCAGTCAAATCTAGAAGCTAGTATAGGATAAATTCACAACAACATAATAAATCCAGAAAACTAAGTATAATACATAAACTGCATACAACAGCCAAAAGCAGCCAATAACAATGTTAATGTTCACGGCAAACTAAGCTGAAAATAATACAAGACGCAATGTATGGCCAACATGAAGATTAGGATACCCCAGGATGAATGAATCTGTTCTTCATTCAGCATATATTTCTTTGTCGCTCCATCCGTTGATCTAAAGGAAATATTCATTGAACACCTTTCGTCTGCAGTGTGCAGCCAATACATCCTCCAAACGGTATGGCCTTTGTTCATTTCTCACACCGTAGTTTCCTAATCTATCCACACGTATTGTCCACTCATCCCAAGCCTTTATATCATTAAAGTACTCTCTGATATAACCCAAATCCGCATACTAGATGCAGCCAGGTCGAAGTGTCGGGTGCACTCTGGTGTCGACGGAGATACACCGGATATAATGGATGAAGATGGCACGACTGCCAATGTTATTGACGGCATGGAGAATGACGTGGGCACTACCCTTCGGGTAACCGACGTTGCTCTACCCTATACGGTCCAGCTGGGGGCCCATGAAGGAACCCGATGGGAAGATGGGCCACTAGGACGGTGCAACGGAAGATTCCTTGAAGTACAAGACACGGAAGGAGCCGAACAAGGAAAGTTTAGAGATAGATCTACTGTAAACCTAGTCGTACTCGATTAGACCTCTTGAGACCTGGCCTCCTATATAAAGGCCAGGAGAGGGGCTGTCGAGGGACACAATCAATCTTAGCGATCTTAGCCAACAGAAGCTTAGACCTAGGTTACCCTAGTACTTAGCCATCTCGACGAGATCTCAGCCGACCTGTTCGGCACCCCATTGTAACCCATTATCATCATAATCAAGAATAGACAGGCATGACGTAAGGGTTTTACCTCATCGAGGGCCCCGAACCTGGGTAAATCGCTCTCCCCGCTTGTCTGTGAACCGATGTCTCGTGTCAGCTTGCAGGATTCCATCAACCCTAAGCCCCTATCGTAGGGCATTGTCGAGGAGCACCCTCGACAGAGAGAGTGGTTCTTAGTGTCCACACGGTACACCAATGGTTGACCTTCCTCCAAATGCCTGTTGTGCAACAACACAAGCAGGAGATCACCATCCGACTTCACAAGGTAGAACTTGTCATTTCCATGTTCTGGAAATAAAAATAGTGTCTCCATCTTGACAGTGCCCTTGCGCTGCTCCAACTGGACATTGTTGGTGAACACTAATTTTCCGAACTCCAAAATTGTTCACGAGCTATTGCATACAATTCACCATTGAACGGGGTAATGCAACGCAGAGAATGGTGCTCGATCGAAAATCTTCCTTCTCCCCAATCTTCATCTATACCCTTAGTTGGAGTGCTCTCATCGACCCAAGAAATTTCCACCGGGTAATCTGTGGAAACGAAGACCATAGTCGGGGACTTCATTACAGCGACTGACTTCAGAATAACAGATGGCATCTGCACCTCAAAAATAGTGTTCAAAGTCTTTGTGAGTGGGTTCAGAAGCCGTATCTTGTGCGGCTGGTTCTTCTGGGCAAGCACGATGACGCCATGGGAAAATCCGACGAAGTAGTATCTAAAATATATTGATGAAGATAACATTCAGCACTAAGATGTTTACGATTGAAAATAAAAATAGATTAACTCTATAGATATGGAGGAATTTGAACCTTGCATGAACTTCCATTAGATCGAGGGCCCCGAACCTGGGTAAATCGCTCTCCCCGCTTGTCTATGAACCGATGTCTCGTGTCAGCTTGCAGGATTCCATCAACCCTAAGCCGCTATCGGAGGGCATTGCCGAGGAGCACCCTCGACAATTGGCGCCGTCTGTGGGAACCCTGTCGGCATAAGATCGGTCATCGGCAGATTCAATCATGACACCGGCGGCTTCACCGGCAACTTCATCAGCAACATCATCGGCACCGTCATCGCCAAACCTGGGAAGCCCGATTCGGTTCGGCTCCTATGAGTTCACCCCGCACAGCGATTCCTCTCGCTCAACCTTCTCAGATCTACAAGGAAACACATAGATGACCTTCGGCAGCGTCCACTACAACGTCAACGCGGAAGGAATCCTTCGACTGCTGGAATCACCCACCTCCGGGTCGACGAGTCCAAGCGCATCATCGTCACTCGACCTTTCGGCTGGTCTGACAGGCTCGACAAGTTCACCCGCGCCCTCGACTCCACGTTCCGTGTCTTCCATGTTGGTAGGATCCGACGATCCCACATCTTCGGAGTTAACTTCGTACTACTGCTTGAACTGCGACACCAGGCACGTGCTGGGATCGAGCGACACGCCGTTCATCTGCAATGCCCAGTATTCATCGGGAGAGGATAGTATCGACAGCATCATCCAAGGAATCACCCGAAGAACGGCACACCATCAGGTTTATGTCGCCAATAACACAGGAAACACAAGGCGCAGAGGAGACGGAGACCATACTCCTCGTTCCAGTAGACGGGCAAGTTTCGAAAACAGCGCCAGGAACCATGATAGCGACTACACCATCGCGGACGAGGAGTGGGAAGCAGCCAGGGCAGCAGTACTCAACAACACACCGCTCCCCGCAGGAACCTCGGTTGGAACCCTCAATGCTTATCGCTCTATACTAGAGAAAAACCGGGAGCACCTATCGAAAGAGCAAGCCACCCTCGAGAGACGCCTATCTGCGGCAGATCGATCCAGCGAACGACGAAGGGGCTCGCAAGGGAGCGCCTCTCGAAATACTCAGGGGGCAGGCAAACACCGGTCGAGGCTATCCAGGCTTTCGGAAGATGACGCTAGAGAAATCACGTCAAACCTGACCAAGTCCTTTATAACTACGGACACCGCAGGCATGCCACGGCCGAAAACCGTTGCAGGAGCAACAGCCAACCTCGCTGCATACCTCATCAACCAGCGACCTGAAGGATCCATGGCTCAAGCTCATCAAGGCGCCCTGGAAAGTCTCGCGATATTGGGAAATAAACTAGTTCCGCAAAAGGAAAAGACCACGGCGCAGGCCAGTGGTTCAAAACATCATGCGAGAGACGCTCGGGATGAAATCACCCAGAGCAGGATCGACAAAGCAAGGCGACGACGCGCCGCTAGGAAGGACAACGATAGTGATTCTTCGGATGAAGATCAGGAGTATGACGGCAAACTCAGGGGAGCCGACTGTTTAAGTTACAAAATCCGCAAGACGATGCCGCCCAAAAAGTTCAAGCCCACTGATACGTCTCCGACGTATCGATAATTTCTTGTGTTCCATGCCACATTATTGATGATATCTACATGTTTTATGCACATTATATGTCATACTAGCAGAAGTGCCCGTGCGTTGCATCGGGAGAAGCAAATATTCAGACGCTCCTATAAACTTTTATTTGCCAACACTTGCCCTCTTTATCATCATCGTATGATATTTGTTAAATATTACTCCTCTCATCTCAAAATAATTGAATTGTTTTAGGTACGTATATGCATACAACAAAAAATATGTTTAGATACAATTTTATCTAGACAAAATTGAGTTACTTATTTATAAAAGAAGTCTAGAGGTTTCTAGAATCCAACGGAAAACAACACGTGCTTTTTTTCATTGGTACTCCTTCATGTTTCGGCAACCTTATCTAAAAAAATCTAATCAGCTCTTCTCCAATAACAGTTTTAGAATCACGCTGAAATAATACAACTACAATATCATGTCTCCGACATGCATTCAATATCTTTATTTTATCTTCATATATATTTTCCCTTCATATCCGTCCCCTTCCTGCCACCGAGGATTTGCCACGCCACACTTTCTTGGATCGTGCACGGTTCCTCCTCCCACTTGTCTCCTCCATCATTGAAATTGCAACATGTTGGTTTTTGGCCATCAATATCTTTATTTTATCTTCATATATTTTTTTTTCTTTCATATCCGTCCCCTTCCCACCACCGAGGATTTGTTGTGCCACACTCCGGTAGATCATGCATGGCACCTCCTCCCATGTGTCTCCCCCCATCGATGAAATTTCAACATGTCGTCTTCCGTGCATATAATTATTTAAACACATATCGGAAAATCCTAAATGTTGTCGTCCAACCTGGCCAAATGAAGTGAACCTCCGAGAGAACTTCTTGCCTAACCCGACTGGAAAAAATGAGCATGTGAAAGAACTTCCGCGATGCAACACCATTCGACCCACGCGTTGCCGTCCCGGCCACACATTTCACCAGCACCCTCCTCTTTCTTTTTTCCAGAATCCCCATCTTGCCGCCCAACTCTAGATCAATCAGGTCTACGTCAAAACAAAACTCCTTTTAATATATAAAATTTATCCAAATTAACTTTGAACACAAATCGAGTTGAGCTCAAACTAAAAATTAGTTAGAAACAATACATCATGTTTAGACTTTAGAAAAACACTCATTTATTTTAACATGACATACGACTCCACATGTTAACCTGTAGTCGGTTCAGGTATTAATTTTTTTCATTAAGCACCAAGAAAGAGACATTTAGGAACTAAACTGAGAGCCAGGTTGGGTGGTGCCATCCACGGCCGAGCGAGCGTAGAAAAAGATCTTGCAACACCACGATCAGGCAGGCGATACTTCCCCCGCAAGCTGGACTAATTCCCCATATTCAGATTTTTTTTTGTCAATTCGGCGGAGGCGGCTTACCTGCAATAGCTATTCGAGAGCAGGAGCTTCGGGATCAAATTCCACGGGGAGCAATTTTGGGATCGGTGGCCGCGTAGTTTATATATTCGTATGTGCCGCCGGGAGAGGCACAGCGAAAGCGGCTCCGGCTAGGATTGTGCCCGCCGCTGCGGAGATGGAGTTACGCGGGTGCGGGTTGGGAGAAGCCCGGGATATTGGGCCTAAAAACTTTGGCCCGTTTGTGACACCAGGCAGTCACCTATTGCAATTTAATAGTAAAGATTTATGCGTTTTCTGGAACTAACCTATTAACAAGATGCCGAACTGCCAGTTCCTGTTTTCTGCTGTTTTTGGTTTCAGAAATCCTAGTAACGAAATATTCTCGGAATCGGACGAAATCAAGACCCAGGTTCCTATTTTTCCCGGAACCATCCGAACACCCGAGAGCCGCCAGAGGGAAGCCCTGGGGGCCCCACACCACACCCTGGCGCGGTCAGAGGGGGGGCCGCGCCGCCCTATGGTGTGGTGGCCCCAGGCCCCCTCCGAGGCTGCCCTTCCGCCTATTTAAAGCCTCCATCGCGAAAACCCTATGACAAAGGACGAAACCCACAGAAACCTTCCAGAGCCGCCGCCATCGCGAAGCCAAGATCTGGGGGACAGGAGTCTCTGTTCCGGCACCCTGCCGGAGCGGGGAAGTGCCCCCGGAAGGCTTCTCCATCGACACCGTTGCCATCTCCACCGCCATCTTTATCACCGCTGCTGCTCCCATGAGGAGGGAGTACTTCTCCATCGAGGCTCGGGGCTGTACCGGTAGCTATGTGGTTAATCTCTCTCCTATGTGCTTCAATACAATAATCTCATGAGCTGCCTTACATGATTGAGATTCATATGATGATGCTTGTAATCTAGATGTCATTGTGCTAGTCAAGTGAGTTTTACTTATGTGATCTCCGGAGACTCTTTGTCCCACGTGTGTAAAGGTGACAAGTGTGTGCACTCGTGTGGGTCTCTTAGGCTATATTTCACGTAATACTTACTCACCGTTATGAATGGCGTAGTGAAGTGCTTATTTATATCTCTTTATGATTGCAATGTGTTTTGTATCACAATTTATCTATGTGCTACTCTAGTGATGTTATTAAAGTAGTTTTATTCCTCCCGCACGGTGTAATGGTGACAGTGTGTGCATCCGTGTTAGTACTTGGCGTATGCTATGATTATGATCTCTTGTAGATTATGAAGTTAACTATTGCTATGATAGTATTGATGTGATCTATTCCTCCTACATAGTGTGAAGGTGACAAGCAGTGCATGCCGTGTTAGTACTTGGTTTAGTCGTGTTGATCTTTCTTGCACTCTAAGGTTATTTAAATATGAACATTGAATTGTGGAGCTTGTTAACTCCGGCATTGAGGGTTCGTGTAATCCTACGCAATGTGTTCATCATCCAACAAAAGAGTGTAGAGTATGCATTTATCTATTCTCGTTATGTGATCAATGTTGAGAGTGTCCACTAGTGAAAGTCTATTGCCTAGGCCTTGTTCCTAAATATCGCTATTGCTGCTTGTTTACTCGTTTTATCGCGTTACTACCGCTACCATATTACCACCATCAACCACACGCCAGCAAGCTATTTTCTCGGCGCCGTTACTACCGCTCATATTCATTCATACCACCCGTATTTCACTATCTCTTCGCCGAACTAGTGCACCTATTAGGTGTGTTGGGGACACAAGAGACTTCTTGCTTTGTGGTTGCAGGGTTGCATGAGAGGGATATCTTTGACCTCTTCCTCCCCGAGATCGATAAACCTTGGGTGATCCACTTAAGGGAAACTTGCTACTGTTCTACAAACCTCTCGCTCTTGGAGGCCCAACACTCGTCTACAAGAATAGAAGCACCCGTAGACATCAAGCACTTTTCTCGGCGCCGTTGCCGGGGAGGAAAGGTAAAAGGCACTCATACTCCGGTTCCAGTGTAACAAGTATTTTTCTCGGCACCATTGTGTTTGTGCTCGAAGCTATTTCCTTTAGATCCCGCAATTGCATCTTTTTGTTTCTTGTTTACACTAGTTTGGCATAATGGACAACAATGAGCTTCTTATTCTATTTCCTGATTTAAAACATGGATTGTTTGATGCGAAAATTAAAAAACCTATGGAATCTTATTTGCATGCTGGTAGTAATATTAGTATGAACGCTTTGAACACCATTGTTGATAATGATATAGAAAGTTCTAAGCTTGGGGAAGCTGGTTTTCATGATCTTTTTAGTCCCCCAAGCATTGAGGAGAAAATTTTCTTTGATGATACTTTGCCTCCTATTTATGATGATTATAATGATAGTGGTCTTTTGGTGCCACCTACTATGGAGAGTAAATTTTGTTGTGATTATACTATGCCTCCTACACTTGATGAGAATAATAATGATAGCTACTTTGTTGAATTTGCTCCCGCTATTACTAATAAAATTGATTATGCTTATGTGGAGAGTAATAATTTTATGCATGAGACTCATGATAAGAATGCTTTATGTGATAGTTATATTGTTGAGTTTGCTCATGATGCTACTGAAAGTTATTATGAGAGAGGAAAATATGGTTGTAGAAATTTTCATGTTACTAAAATGCCTCTCTATGTGCTGAAATTTTTGAAGCTACACTTGTTTTATCTTCCTATGCTTGTTACTTTGCTCTTCATGAACTTGTTTATTTACAAGATTCCTATGCATAGGAAGCATGTTAGACTTAAATTTGTTTTGAATTTGCTTCTTGATGCTCTCTTTTGCTTCATACTCTATTTTTCATGTGAGCATCATTAAAACTCGCCGAGCCCATCTTAACGGCTATAAAGAAAGAACTTCTTGGGAGATAACCCATGTGTTATTTTGCTACAGTACTTTGTTTTATATTTGTATCTTGGAAGTTGTTTACTACTGTAGCAACCTCTCCTTATCTTAGTTTTGTGTTTTGTTGTGCCAAGTAAAGTCGTTGATAGAAAGGTTGATACTAGATTTGGATTACTGCGCAGTTCCAGCATTTCTTTGCTGTCACGAATCTGGGTCTACCTACCTGTAGGTAGCTCAGAAAATTAAGCCAATTTACGTGCATGATCCTCAGATATGTACGCAACTTTCATTCAATTTGAGCATTTTCATTTGAGCAAGTCTGGTGGCCTAATAAAATCCATCTTTACGGACTGTTCTGTTTTGACAGATTCTGCCTTTTTATTTCGCATTGCCTCTTTTGCTATGTTGGATGAATTTCTTTGATCCATTAATGTCCAGTAGCTTTATGAAATGTCCAGAAGTGTTAAGAATGATTGTGTCACCTCTGAACATGTTAATTTTTATTGTGCACTAACCCTCTAATGAGTTGTTTCGAGTTTGGTGTGGAGGAAGTTTTCAAGGATCAAGAGAGGAGTATGATACAATATGATCAAGGAGAGTGAAAGTTCTAAGCTTGGGGATGCCCCGTGGTTCACCCCTGCATATTTTAAGAAGACTCAAGCGTCTAAGCTTGGGGATGGCCAAGGCATCCCCTTCTTCATCGACAACATTATCAGATCCTCCCCTGAAACTATATTTTTATTCCGTCACATCTTATGCACTTTGCTTGGAGCGTCGATTTGTTTTTGTTTTTTGTTTTGTTTGAATAAAATGGATCCTAGCATTCACTTTATGGGAGAGAGACACGCTCCGCTGTAGCATATGGACAAGTATGTCCTTAGGCTCTACTCATAGTATTCATGGCGAAGTTTCTTCTTCGTTAAATTGTTATATGGTTGGAATTGGAAAATGCTACATGTAGTAATTCTAAAATATCTTGGATATATTGATACTTGGCAATTGTTGTGCTCATGTTTAAGCTCTTGCATCATATACTTTGCACCCATTAATGAAGAAACACTTAGAGCTTGCTAATTTGGTTTGCATATTTGGTTTCTCTAGAGTCTAGATAATATCTAGTATTGAGTTTTGAACAACAAGGAAGACGGTGTAGAGTCTTATAATGTTTACAATATGTCTTTTATGTGAGTTTTGCTGCACCGTTCATCCTTGTGTTTGTTTCAAATAACCTTGCTAGCCTAAACCTTATATCGAGAGGGAATACTTCTCATGCATCCAAAATACTTGAGCCAACCACTATGCCATTTGTGTCCACCATACCTACCTACTACATGGTATTTATCCGCCATTCCAAAGTAAATTGCTTGAGTGCTACCTTTAAAATTCCATCATTCATCTTTGCAATATATAGCTCATGGGACAAATAGCTTAAAAACTATTGTGGTATTGAATATGTACTTATGCACTTTATCTCTTATTAAGTTGCTTGTTGTGCGATAACCATGTTTTCTGGGGACGCCATCAACTATTTCTTTGTTGAATATCATGTGAGTTGCTATGCATGTCCGTCTTGTCTCGAAGTAAGAGAGATCTACCACCTTAATGGTTGGAGCATGCATATTGTTAGAGAAGAACATTGGGCCGCTAACTAAAGCCATGATTCATGGTGGAAGTTTCAGTTTTGGACATATATCCTCAATCTCATATGAGAATAATAATTGTTGCCACATGCTTATGCATTAAAGAGGAGTCCATTATCTCGTTGTCCATGTTGTCCCGGTATGGATGTCTAAGTTGAGAATAATCAAAAGCGAGAAATCCAAAATGCGAGCTTTCTCCTTAGACCTTTGTACAGGCGGCATGGAGGTACCCCATTGTGACACTTGGTTAAAACATGTGCATTGCAAAGATCCGGTAGTCCAAGCTAATTAGGACAAGGTGCGGCACTATTAGTATACTATGCATGAGGCTTGCAACTTGTAAGATATAATTTACATAACTCATATGCTTTATTACTACCGTTGACAAAATTGTTTCATGTTTTCAAAATAAAAGCTCTAGCACAAATATAGCAATCGATGCTTTCCTCTTTGAAGGACCATTCTTTTACTTTTATGTTGAGTCAGCTCACCTATCTCTCTCCACCTCAAGAAGCAAACACTTGTGTGAACTCGTGCATTGATTCCTACATACTTGCATATTGTACTTGTTATATTACTCTATGTTGACAATTATCCATGAGATATACATGTTATAAGTTGAAAGCAACCGCTGAAACTTAATCTTTCTTTGTGTTGCTTCAATACCTTTACTTTGATTTATTGCTTTATGAGTTAACTCTTATGCAAGACTTATTGATGCTTGTCTTGAAGTACTATTCATGAAAAGTCTTTGCTTTATGATTCACTTGTTTACTCATGTCATTACCATTGTTTTGATCGCTGCATTCATTACATATGTTTACAAATAGTATGATCAAGGTTATGATGGCATGTCACTTCGTAAATTATCTTTGTTATCGTTTTACCCGCCGGGACGAGCAGAACTAAGCTTGGGGATGCCGATACGTCTCCGACGTATCGATAATTTCTTGTGTTCCATGCCACATTATTGATGATATCTACATGTTTTATGCACATTATATGTCATATTTATGCGTTTTCGGAACTAACCTATTAACAAGATGCCGAAGTGCCGGCTCTCGTTTTCTCGCTGTTTTTGGTTTCAGTAAATCCTAGTAACGAAATATTCTCGAATCGGACGAAATCAAGACCCGTGTTCCTATTTTTCCCGGAGCCATCCGTAACACCCGAGAGCCGCCGTAGGGAAGCCCCTGGGGGCCCCACACCACACCCTGGCGCGGCCAGAGGGGGGGCCGCGCCGCCCTATGGTGTGGTGGCCCCAGGCCCCCTCCGAGGCTGCCCTTCCGCCTATTTAAAGCCTCCGTCGCGAAAACCCTATGACGAAGGACGAAACCCACAAAAACCTTCCAGAGCCCCCGCCATCGCGAATCCAAGATCTGGGGGATAGGAGTCTCTGTTCCGGCACCCTGTCGGAGCGGGGAAGTGCCCCCGGAAGGCTTCTCCATCGACACCGCTGCCATCTCCACCGCCATCTTCATCACCGCTGCTGCTCCCATGAGGAGGGAGTAGTTCTCCATCGAGGCTCCGGGCTGTACCGGTAGCTATGTGGTTAATCTCTCTCCTATGTGCTTCAATACAATAATCTCATGAGCTGCCTTACATGATTGAGATTCATATGATGATGCTTGTAATCTAGATGTCATTGTGCTAGTCAAGTGAGTTTTACTTATGTGATCTCCGGAGACTCCTTGTCCCACGTGTGTAAAGGTGACAAGTGTGTGCACCGTTTGGGTCTCTTAGGCTATATTTCACGTAATACTTACTCACCGTTATGAATGGCGTAGTGAAGTGCTTATTTATATCTCTTTATGATTGCAATGTGTTTTGTATCACAATTTATCTATGTGCTACTCTAGTGATGTTATTAAAGTAGTTTTATTCCTCCCGCACGGTGTAATGGTGACAAGTGTGTGCATCCGTGTTAGTACTTGGCGTATGCTATGATTATGATCTCTTGTAGATTATGAAGTTAACTATTGCTATGATAGTATTGATGTGATCTATTCCTCCTACATAGTGTGAAGGTGACAGTGGTGCATGCTGTGTTAGTACTTGGTTTAGTCGTGTTGATCTTTCTTGCACTCTAAGGTTATTTAAATATGAACATTGAATTGTGGAGCTTGTTAACTCCGGCATTGAGGGTTCGTGTAATCCTACGCAATGTGTTCATCATCCAACAAAAGAGTGTAGAGTATGCATTTATCTATTCCGTTATGTGATCAATGTTGAGAGTGTCCACTAGTGAAAGTCTATTCCCTAGGCCTTGTTCCTAAATACTCGCTATTGCCGCTTGTTTACTCGTTTTCATCGCGTTACTATCGCTACCATATTACCACCATCAACCACACGCCAGCAAGCTATTTTCTCGGCGCCGTTACTACCGCTCATATTCATTCATACCACATGTATTTCACTATCTCTTCGCCGAACTAGTGCACCTATTAGGTGTGTTGGGGACACAAGAGACTTCTTGCTTTGTGGTTGCAGGGTTGAATGAGAGGGATATCTTTGACCTCTTCCTCCCTGAGATCGATAAACCTTGGGTGATCCACTTAAGGGAAACTTGCTGCTGTTCTACAAACCTCTGCTCTTGGAGGCCCAACACTGTCTACAAGAATAGAAGCACCCGTAGACATCACCCATTCCTACCGACGCTGCCAAATGCGATGGGCAGCAGGAACCAAGATCTTGGATAGACGACTATCTGCAGACTGTGATTCTGCATAAGGGGAACCAGATAGCAGCAATGCAGTGCTTGCAGCTCTACTTAAAGGATTCAGCGCGAGCCTGGCTAAGGGGGCTGCCGAAGGGTTCCATTAAATCATGGGATGACCTAGTAGACGCCTTCGTTGCCAATTTCCAGGCAACATACAAGAGACCCGTCGGGATTGAAGAGTTACGGAATTGCCAACGAAAACAGAAGGAGTCGATGCGCTCATACATCGGGAGATTCACCAAACTCCTAAACGCTGCCGAAGATGTATCTGTCGACAGAGCGATCGACGCTTTCAGCGATGGCGTCCGGCGTGAGAGCTACATAGAAGAACTCGGGCGCAAAAAGCCAAAAACCATAACCAAGTTAATGGAAATCGCCAACAGCTGGGCTGATGGTGAGGACAACGTGCGAAGGCCACGACAGCGCAGTGACGACGAAGACGATGACCAGCCGAAGCACGACTCGGGTGGCCGAAGGGATCGTCACAAGAGAAGGAAGAACCGCAACTATGACGACAACAACCTGGTAGCCGCAGGGTTCTCCGATCGGCAGGATGATCGATATGACGATAGAAGAGACGATCGACAGGACGGTAATCGGAACAACTCTGGGAACCGTGGCAACTATAAACCACGGCAGCAGAGGACTCCCGAACTACCCTACGCTGAGCAGATCAACGCCCCCTGTTACCTGCACTCGTATGTCGATTCCAAGGACGGCAAAACGAAGTCGAGTCACCTGCTCAGGGACTGTCGGCAGTTCCTTGACATGCACAAACTTATCCAGCAGTCAGGTCAGCAACCGTTACCACCACCACCCCCACCTCCACCGCAGCATCAAGTCCAGCAGGCTCAACCTCATCAACCCAACGAGGCGTTTCCACCACCACGTGGGCAGATGAGCATGATCCATAGGACAGGTGTCTCGAGAAGAGAAATGAAGAAGCTCACCCGAGAGATTAACCTGGCAGAAAGCATCATGGCGAACATCCCCGAGTATATCGAGTGGTCCTCTCAGAACATTACGTTCAGTCGAGCTGATCACCCGATGACCATACCAAAGCCAGGACACGCTGCCTTAGTAGTCGAGGCACAAATCGGGGGGTTCAAGATGAGCAAAGTCTTCATGGATGGTGGAAGCGGGTTAAACCTGATATTCGTCGACACAATCAGAAGTATGGGGATCACCATGAGGATGCTAGAAGAAACAAACACTTGCTTCCATGGGATCCTTCCAACAGCACCGGGCTACTCTCTTGGCAAAGTTTACCTGAATGTCGTCTTTGGCAAAACCGACAATTTCAGGAAGGAAAAGATCGAGTTTGAAGTAGTGAACTGGGAGTCACAGTATCACGCTATACTCGGGAGACCAGCTTATGCCAAGTTCATGGTTGTGCCGCACTATGCATACCTCAAGCTGAAAATGCCTAGGAACAACGGGACAAACATCACAGTCTATGGAAGTTTTTCACGCTCGGACAATTGTGATCGCGACTTTCAGAGGATTGCTGCGAAGTTCGGATCACAACAAGAAATCGTCGACCCTCTGCCCAAGTTGTCATTACGTGAAATCAAGGAGGAAAAAGATGTTAGGGAAACCAAGAAGAAGCCAGCTGACCTTGCTCTTAAAGCATCGGCAGCAGAAGCTTCGGCAGCAAAAGGTTCGGCAGCAAAAGGTTCGGCAGTTGATGGCACAGAAGGCATAGGAGGCAGCAAGACGCTGGCAATCACTGCCCAGACCCCCGATGAAATCAACAACGCTGCAGCAACCACCAACGTGGTGAAAAAGCCAGAAGAAGAGAAGAACCCCTTCCTTGCTTAAGCAATTTATCAACGTTTAATTTTTTCCCTTTATTTTAAACAGGGCCTTCCTTTCTTCGCCCTCTAGTCTCGTGCTTACCTTATTAATGAGAACTTAAGTTTCGATCCTTTGTTAAGCATTGCAGTAATTCAAAACGTCTAAGCCGCATCACCATGCAACATAGTCCGCGGCAGAAGATCGTGCTACAAAAGAAAAGCCTCTACGAGTGCTAAAAAGATACAAAGCAAACAAGGATATTAATCCTTCCCTCTGCTATAGATGCCTCTACGAGTGTCGTAAATAGCAAGAGTTCGGAAATACATACAAACACAACCCACGTTTGATATTGTACTTATGGAAATATCAAAGAACAACGAGCTCATCGGCAGAATCACTGCACCCGAAATATTCGGGAGTGCCTGTCGAAACATACATCGGTTGAAAGCAAAGTTGCACATACAACAGGTTTAGCAAAACCTGCAACACGAGCTGGTCACTCAAATGATTTGCTGACCAACGAGTGCACATACATTTAAAAGGGCAATTAAGATTTGCTCCTTCAAAATTTGCCAACGGCATTAACACGGTAAAAGTACATATGCATGTATCTACCGAACAAAAAGGCTCAATTACACAATCCAAACACTTGGATGAAGCAGCCAAATTAACCTATTTATAAAATAAACCTAATCCCTGAAGTCACCCTTGCGGAGTTTCTCTTTCTTCAGGTACCTTCGAATACTCCTCGAGCCTGTCGACAACTATATTGGCGGGCAACAACACCTTTGGATACAGTGCTTCCAAGTCACCAGTTGCGTTGGCAATAGACAGCAAACTTGTTGAGGGATAACGAGCAAGCACAAGAGCTAGCGTAAACCTGGCCCCTGCAAAAACTTGAGCTCGCACCAAGTCTTGAATCTTCTTGGCATTCCCAAACTCAGACATCAAAGTCAGCAGCGTAGGGGGAACTGCGTTTAAAGGGAACATCGTCTTCCAAACCACCCTCATAGCTTTGTAGCACTTGTCGAAGAAATGATGGACTTGCTGAACCCGATCCTGAAATTGTGCGACAGCCGAAGCCTTCGAATGTTCCCGCCAGAAAATCTCTTCGGCTGAGGACAGCTGGGTTAAAGCGTGCACACGCTCGTGAATCCGCTTGTTCTCTTCCGCATGGTTCAGAGCTATGACTGGCAAAGGAATAAATAGAGGTTCAGACAAGGCATTGTTGACAAAAGGGCGCAGGGATCAGGAAACTTATAATTCAAACTCTCGGTAGCTTTATGCAGCTCAGTAAGAGCGTACCGCTCCACGTTGGCTGCAATCTCGCTCTTGTTATTGACAATAGCAGCTAAAGCATAAGTGCTGCGCAAGTCCTTTTCCATCTGTGTGATTCGATCCTTCATACGCTGGATCCGATCACCTTCAGGAAGAGCACCCGAAGAGTCGTCGACAAATGAGGGCACTGGGAAAACCTGCAGGAAAAAGCGTCAAAAAGAATGACGGGTATGGCCAAATTGAGCATCCGAAGAAACTCCCAGCGGGAGAAGTGCAAGTAAAAATTTCATAATAAAGGTCCGCTAGCAACATTGCCAGCATGGAGTTTATTACAAACACAAGTTTTGCAACAGAACAATGTTTCACATCAGCCCGAAGATAAGTTTGTTACAAAAATCAAGGAGGTTGGGTCTGAGTCGATAGACTGGGTCCAGCCGATGTCTTTCTTGACGAAACTAGCTCAAGGAGCTAGCGAGCACAAGTAAGGGCAGACGTTTTAAAGGTGCTTAAGTCAATGAATTGCCCATCTTGCTCTTTCGGCAGCTCCTTAGTCATCGCTTCGATGTCAGCCTTAAAGCCGTGACCCATCATAAGTTGGAAGGCAAGGAGGGCACCATAGGTACGCGAAGTACGCTTGAATACCTCGATAACCTCCTTGGTGTCAACCGCGAAGGCATCGATCAGCTGCCCCAGAGTTTTGTCCTGCTTGATCTTGGGAAAATCATCAAGTGCATCCGCGCCAGGGCACCTTTTCCCTTTTCAAGAAGCTCCCGCGTAAGCTGGTGGGAGGCAAGAGCCATCGACACACCATTTGCCGGAGAGTTGTTTGGAACCTTGTCCAAGGCAGCAGCAGGAATGTTGGCGGCTTCTGCAAGAAAATGAATTGGAAAAGATCATTAATAAAGGAATGAATCCATAAGAGTAATAATCGACAGAGGTGTATAAAAGAACTTACCAAGTAGAGCCAAAGAAGACTGACGAAGAAGCTCATCCTTTTCAGCTGCCCGAGCTTCCTCTTCTTTCAGCCTCTCCTTCAGTTTGCCCAGCTCCTCTTTCAGGGAGTCGACCTCCTGGCGAGCCGTGGCAGCCTTTTTAATGGCGCCGTCCAACTTCGAAGAGGAAGATTTAACTTCCTCCTGCAGTCGAACTTTGTCCGCCTCCAGAGAGGTAAATTGAGAGGAAAAGGCCTCCAAGAAGATATAACACCTCGCAGATCCTTAAGGAAAAAAGGATGTTTTACAAAGAATCGTTAGACAAGGCATATTTCAAGAAATTCGTGTTGTATTCAAAAAGGACTTACAGAAGGAGGAGTCGTGGTGGCGAAAGGAACATCTTTCCCCTTGGAGAGGGAAGAAGCAGTCGATGCTTGAGCAGCGGGAGCTGCCTTAGGAGCCGAAGCTTCGGAAGCTGCAGCAGCTGGCGGAGCGGCGTCAGATTTGGCTTTCTTAGACGGAGGTTCAGCGAAACCTTCGTCACTGCAAAAAGGAAGCAATTGACAGAAGCTATGAAAAGAACGCAAGAAACAAGGGGACAAAATATGGCACAGAGGAAGAAGGTACTTACATATCAAGGAGATCGTCTTCGTCGGCAAAGCCGCCGGTTGATCTCTTCGCGGGTGAAGCCCTGGTTTCCTCCACAGCTGCATTAACAAAGGTATCACGATCAGCGTCATCGTCACGCACTGATCCCTCTGTGTCGCAAGCGTCATCGGCTGAGGGAGGAAGATCGGTGTGAACAGTTTCAGAATCTATCGGATCATCATGATCGCTCTCTGGGCCTGTATGCTCGACAGTATGAAAATCAACGGGTACCGAGGAGCCTCTCCCCTCAGAAATATCGTTTGGCGAGTCATGCAAATCCCCAGAGGCTATGGGGGTCTGTTGAAGAGGAAAATAGATAAGAACACTGGTAATTATGTTGACTAAGTGAAAGTAGCATAATAAGAATTTGAAAAGGGAAGTTACCTCTGGCGGTGGATGTTCGGCATTAAGAGGAGTGTAAGAAGATATCAATGGGATCGAGTCCTCTTGACTAAAGAAAGTAAGGCGACGGACTTCATCGAGCAGTTCCTTTTCCGACAGTTCGGTAGAATTAATCTTGGTCTCATCCTTTGGACCTGAATACAACCACATCGGGCGAACTCTGGCCATGACTAGTTGGACTCGACGTTTCAGGAACACTGCTGCCACCTCTGTGCCGACCATGGTTTGGCCATCGGCCTCCTTGATCCGAAGAAATTTGGCAAATAATTTATCGGCTGCTACTCTTTCGTCGGGAGAGAGAATGTTCTTCCAGGAATTCTTAGGCTTGGCTTCAAGGACGTCGGTAAAGCAAGGAAGCTGGGATTCGGGTGACAAGGAATCCTTGACGTAAAACCATTTCAGTCTCCACCCTTGCACGGATTCTCTCATTGGGAAATTGAAGTAATTAACCTCCGAACGAGCTACAAACCCCACTCCTCCGGTGACAAAGGACCCATTACTACTGATGTATCTCTTCACATAGAAGATCTTTTTCCACAGCCCAAAATGAGGTTTGATGCCCAGAAACACCTCGCAAAGGGTGATGAACACATCAACATGGAGGATTGAGTTGGGAGTGAGTTGCCATAATTGGATCTCGTAAATTCGCAAGAGATGGAGGAGGAATTCATGAGCGGGAGGCGAAAGACCCCGGTATAGGAACGACAAGAACATCACGGTAAAGCCAGCAGGGGGATTAGGCCGAGAAATCGCACCTGGAAAGATCACATTCCCCTTGTCAGAGGAGATTAATCCCAGGCTTCGGGATCTCTTCTCGTCGCGCTTGGTGATGGTTGATGCAATCCAGTCCCCTGGTTTGGCTACGGAGCTTGGCGGCGCTGGCGGCGCCGGAACTGGGGGAGGAGCGTCCGGAGCGCTCCCCTTCGGAAGATTCAAGGAGGACTTGGCGGCGGCGCCTCCGCTAGTGGAGCTGGCGGCGGCGGTAAGATTCTTCTTCTTCACCATTGCGAGATCTGGGAAGAATCGAGAAAGCGGTGGTGGCGGCGCAGCAGTTGCGAAAGGAAGGAGAAGAAGAACGAACAAGAAGATGCTACGGAAAATGTGGGAGGAGATTAGGGATTCTCGTCCTTTGGAGATTTTAAGGAGAACTTGAGAGCTGTGTAGGCACGTGTCGCTGCTATTGGTTCTTTCAGTGGATCTTTTCTATTAAAGATTGCGGGAATCGAGGAGATGCCTTGGTAACTGTGCGAAAGGGGCTAGACAAAGAAAGAATAGGCCAAGCAGGTTACGTCCTGTCACTCAAAATCAAGATACTAGTAAAGCGTCATCAATGACGTCATGAGAAATGCTTGAAGCATCCGAAGGAATGAAAAGGTATCGGGTGGTCAACTTGAGTCTACGCACGGATTGCAAGCATCCGCACCTAGACTCGGGGGCTACTCCCATCGGGAGCGCTGACGCGCACCCGACAGAATGAAGACTCGAAGAAATAAGCCTTGAAGGAAGAGATGATTGCTCGACCTGAGTCTGCACCCGGTTGCAAGCACCCGTGCCCAGACTCGGGGGCTACTCCCATCGGGAGCGCTGGACGCGCACCCGACAGAAACTTTTTCGCACTCCAGGATCATGCCCGGGGACTTGATTCTGTGTAGGGTAACGTTGTTTTGCCGTCGGCAGTTAACCAGCAAAAGTTGGGCACGTTACTCATTATCCCTTGCATGAGGAAAATATATCGGATGACCTAGGAAGACTTGCAGAAAAACTTCGGGTAAGAAAAATGTTCGAGTGGTACAACTTGATTCTACGCACGGATTGCAAGCATCCGTACCTAGACTCTGGGGCTACTCCCATCGGGAGCGCTGATGCGCACCCGACAGAAGAAGATGATGCAGACAGAAGGAAAACAAGAACAATTGAGGAGAAGGACATTGAAAGAAGACATGCTTCAGTCTCTACCCGAACTATGTTCGGCTAGACACTCGGGGGCTACTGACGTGGACACTACCCTTCGGGTAACCGACGTTGCTCTACCCTATACGGTCCAGCTGGGGGCCCATGAAGGAACCCGATGGGAAGATGGGCCACTAGGACGGTGCAACGGAAGATTCCTTGAAGTACAAGACACGGAAGGAGCCGAACAAGGAAAGTTTAGAGATAGATCTACTGTAAACCTAGTCGTACTCGATTAGACCTCTTGAGACCTGGCCTCCTATATAAAGGCCAGGAGAGGGGCTATCGAGGGACACAATCAATCTTAGCGATCTTAGCCAACAGAAGCTTAGACCTAGGTTACCCTAGTACTTAGCCATCTCGACGAGATCTCAGCCGACCTGTTCGGCACCCCATTGTAACCCATTATCATCATAATCAAGAACAGACAGGCAGGACGTAAGGGTTTTACCTCATCGAGGGCCCCGAACCTGGGTAAATCGCTCTCCCCGCTTGTCTGTGAACCGATGTCTCGTGTCAGCTTGCAGGATTCCATCAACCCTAAGCCCCTATCGGAGGGCATTGTCGAGGAGCACCCTCGACAGAGAGAGTGGTTCTTAGTGTCCACACGGTACACCAATGGTTGACCTTCCTCCAAATGTCTGTTGTGCAACAACACAAGCAGGAGATCACCATCCGACTTCACAAGGTAGAACTTGTCATTTCCATGTTCTGGAAATGAAAATAGTGTCTCCATCTTGACAGTGCCCTTGCGCTGCTCCAACTGGACATTGTTGGTGAACACTAATTTTCCGAACTCCAAAATTGTTCACAGCTATTGCATACAATTCACCATTGAACGGGGTAATGCAACGCAGAGAATGGTGCTCGATCGAAAATCTTCCTTCTCCCCAATCTTCATCTATACCCTTAGTTGGAGTGCTCTCATCGACCCAAGCAATTTCCACCGGGTAATCTGTGGAAACGAAGACCATAGTCGGGGACTTCATTACAGCGACTGACTTCAGAATAACAGATGGCATCTGCACCTCAAAAATAGTGTTCAAAGTCTTTGTGAGTGGGTTCAGAACCGTATCTTGTGCGGCTGGTTCTTCTGGGCAAGCACGATGACGCCATGGGAAAATCCGACGAAGTAGTATCTAAAATATATTGATGAAGATAACATTCAGCACTAAGATGTTTACGATTGAAAATAAAAATAGATTAACTCTATAGATATGGAGGAATTTGAACCTTGCATGAACTTCCATTAGATCGATGGTGACGTAGCGGGATGTGCGTAGGTGGAGGAAGGTGAAATCAGCAGCGCGTGGAAGGGTGTGTTCTACCATGATCCATTCTTGCAGGTGCACGTCGGGCTCAGGTAAACATGAGTGCCAATTTCTACAAACTTGCCTCAAAGCAGAGTAGGTGTCCATGTACTCCTCGTTTGCCAGTAAGCAGTCCCCGATCTTGTGAAGTGGTCCGTCAGGCATGAGAGAGGCCCATTTCACGGAGGCGCCGCGCTTGGATGCGCCGCCCTCTGAGGCAACGGGCTCGGGGGCGACGGCCGCCGGCGCATTCTTCTTCTCCATCGCCGGCAGGGGAGCGCGCGTAGGGCGGTTGGGGTTTTCCCTTCGATTTGGAGAAGTTGATGGGACGTGAGAGGCGTGGTTGCGTGCGTGAGTGAGAATGAGACTGTGTGCAGAGGGAGGGAGAGAGGGGCTCTGTACATGCAACGTGACGGTTGGTCTCGGCAGTTTCTAAAAAAACTAGACCTTTGGTCTCAACACGCGCACCGCCTAACCGCTGCGCACCGCGACACGCGTCCGTGATACTCAGTTCTACCCTCGAGTCTTACACTGGAAAAATATCGAGAGAATTCCTTATTTGACACTACCTGCATTATGTTACCAAATATCTGTACTCAGTTTTACCCTCGAGTACTAATACTGGCTAGTGCAATATACTCAGTTTTACCCTCAAGTGGCTGGTCAACGGAGAGTCAACAAATGGGATTAAGCTATCTAATTGAGTAATTTCATGCTCAATAAAATAAAATCGTAGTGCCTCCTACTCATGGAGTCTTGTTACGAGACCTGCCACATAGGAAATAATAACAATCATATATAGTAGCAATCCATCTCAACACCCCTCCTCACGTGTGACCGGAAGAAGAGAAGAGGAGGTCTAACACGTGGAAACCATAATAGCACACCTATGGACATAGGGGTGGGCAAATATTGCGGAAGCCAGGACTCGAACTCGAGAGTCGAGACCCTGGGCTCTGATACCATGTGAAGCTTCATGCACTAGCCAACGCAACCACCGGTCCGAAATGATGGAAAGGGCTAGGAAATCCACTTATAGATCTCAACAAAAACCACATTCCAAATAAGGAACTATATTAAACTTATGCAGTAGCCAACGCAACCAAAAGTCAGAAGTGCAGGCTGAGTCCCAAAGGCACAACACAATAAGGAAACTTGCAACCTTATATAAAAGGCGCTATGCAACCCACTTATACACACATTAACAGCCATCCTCATGTGTGACAGAAGAGAAATTCAACACTGGATTCGGAGGTAGGCACATGAAGCTTTACAAGGGCCAATGGGGCACCAACAATTTAAGGATGAATTGAACCACACCGTCAACAATTCAAACTCAATTTCTAGGCTCTAATACCATCTAAGTTCGAATTGATTGAAAAGGCTAGGCAATCAATTTATAAAACATCCACAGGAACAACTACCAAGTTGATCCGAGCCGCAGATAAATGCATCCACCAACAAAATAGGAACAGTGCCTCAGTCTCAAGAAACATTTCACAATATCAAGGTACTCACATGTCAATGACAGTGTTCATCTCCAATTATCTATGGCATTTTATTAGTCTTTGAGAGATTATAACAAACTTGATTGGCCTCCTGCAGTAGGGCATCACATGCTTCTAATCTCGATCTCAACATGTCAACTTGGTTTCTTAGCACATCTGCTGCAGCTCGTTCTATTTGGAGTTGTTCCTCCAGAACTTGTGCAGAAAAGACTTGGACTTGGACTGCAAAAACCCAGCATTTCGTGGGAAAGTGTTTTTGGTGATATCTTTATTTTTAAGTACCATGGTAAATGTCTCCATACATTATTCTAGAGTTTTTTCCATACCGTCTTTCCCGGGTTTTGCCATCTCCAATTTCATATTTGCCTGAAAAGTTTTCAGTCATGTAAAAATAAAATTTATTACAGAGAAACATGCAGACGGTAGATTTAATGTGTATGAACTACTTCTAATCCTACAAGTTGGTATGCCTGATTACACATCAAATGCATTTTCATAAAAATGCCTACAAGATCATATTGACATGCCCATTATTGCTCCTACAAATTGGCAAGTGTGTCGTTAAAAAGTTTAAATCATAAAGAAGACTTACAATAACACTTTCTGCGAGTTCTCCTATCACATTATGTTTGTTCTTCTGGCATGCCTCAAACTGCTCTGCCAGAGCCATCTCTTTGTCTGGTTGCATGTTGTTTGCATGATCTACTTTCTGCATTTTTGTACAATCATATAGAAATCAAATAACGTGGTTGAAATTGAGTATGGAAATATAACATGCACATGGAGTTCTACGCAATTTACGAGTAACATATGTAGCAGTACAGACCATTGGGGCATTACTTTTTGCCAGAGATGCCCAACCAAGTGACGAGATCCTGTAAGGCTTGGTAAACGTTGTTTCAAGCGGTTAGCCTGGTTCCTTTTAGACAATGCCTGCAAAAGGAGACTAGTGAGACGCTGGCGCAAAATAAGTATTCAGAATTTAATCTGGTTTCACGGTCCTCATAAGCCATACCACATTCTTTGGATCAGACCAGTGCTTGACAAGATCTCCCCACTGCTCGTCAGTCATGCGGGGTGCAGGAGACGTTGTTGGAACATTGGCAGTAATCTGGCCAATGAAGTATGTCGGCTTAAGCTTATAGCGGTGCTGGCGCAACAATTCTTTGAATATGGAAGTGATGACAAACTTTACATCCTCATTATCCTCATCGAATTCAAACCTTAACTGCTCACGACGGTGGAATGATTTGTGAGTTATATAGCATAGAAACAATAGTAAGCTACAAGAAATGGGACAGATCAATGTGGAATAATTTATCATTACCAGGAGAAGCATGACCTACATGTAAATTATGCACTAAACTCTCGAACTGTGAAGGGGTGTCAACGTGTGCTTCCACAATGGGAAGGTAGGAAGTTCATTCCTGATAAAATTTCCAACCTGTGATGCAAGATATGAAGATTCATGCGGATGAAGTGGCCTTCTCCCACCTACAATAGATGTGATGCGAAATCTTGAACCCATTTCGAAAATCTTAGCTGCAAGTTTTCTTCCTACCGTTGGCGCCCTCGTTTTTATTGATCGTGGCGAACCTACCAAGTTAAGCATTATATCAAGCTATCATGGTATATAGATACATAAGGGAGCATTAAACTACAAGTCTTGAAAAAAGTATTACCTTTTTTGGCGTGGGTCTCATCATAGGGAGAGGAGTTGTCTTTCGCAGGACTAAGGGTCGGAGGGAGATCATCACCAGTTTGCTGGTGTTGTGGTAGCACTGTTTGGACATTTGAGCTTGTATCATCTGGGACTAGCATCATGTGTCTTTGGCCATTATTACCTACCACCACTCCTGATGGTGCCAATTGTTGGCTAGAATTTGCTGTGGAAACTGGTTCTGTTGGCAATTGTTGCTGAGAAACAGTATTGGAAACTGGTTGTTGTGGAATGTGTGGGCTGGTACATGCTGGGGCTACTTCTGTCTGATTCGATGGTTTGTGGTTTTACGAGACCTTTTACTGTTATCATTCTTGGCATGTTCGCCACCTCGTGTCAGTATCTTGTTAGACCTTGTAATAGGAGGAGCAACACGAGCATCAGGCTTAATCATTTTTTTATTACGCACTGTCACCCATCCTATGGTATCAGCCTGAGGTTCCTGTTGAGTGTTCTTCCTCCTGTTTGTTCTTGAAAAGTTCTTGCCCGAATCTGCAGATGCATGTCACACATAAATGATATTTCAATGTACAATATTATATGATGATGATATGCAGATGGAATGGAAAAACAGTAAGGCAACATATGCCAAAACATATATGATGCATTAACTAAGCAGGAAAAATTGTAGTAATGAGATTGAACATGGCATGGGTAACATATTTGGAAGGATTGGGATACAACAAATGGAAGTTGGGACAAATAATTCACCTTGTTGTGTTGCGGAGGATAGTCGACCAGGGCATCTTCCAGAGTCAGCTCGCCATCATAATCAGCAGGATCAAATTCTGAATCAGAGGAATGTTTCGTATCCTTTGTGAGGGAGGTGGGTGGCGTTTTTGCACTAGACCTTGTAGAAGGAGGTAGTGTTAGGCCCAACGAGGCTGCAACTCGGATATTATGCAGGATATTTTGCCTCTGTTGCTCTTCGTACTCATTCTCGAGTGGAAGACCTAACATGCATTGGCGAGAAATGCAGATGAGATTTATCATAGAACTGTGCGTATACGAACAAATTAATAGTAGCAGTGAGACTGCTCAAAAGGTGTAATGACAAACAAACTATGGCTCAAAAATAATTAATGTTCATATTGTCAAGCTTCATGCACTAGCCAACGCAACCGGAAGTCCAGACTGATGAAAAGGGCAAACAAATTATGGCTCAAAAATAATTTATGTTGGGCAACAGAGGGCAGCAGCAACAATTTTTAGGATAAGTATGAATGTCAAGCTTCATGCAGTAGCCATAGCAACCAAAAGTCCGAACTGATGGAAAGGGCTAAGCAATCCACATATAGACTCAAACACATATATGTGTCATTTCATGCCAATGGTTAACCATATGAAATGGCGTGCTTAATATAATTGCCTAGGGTCTTCCAAGTTCCAACAGATCGGTCTATTGGATGAACTTGCTAGAGCATGCAATTCGAAATGGTATCATACCTACAAGGTCCTGAGTTCAAATCCTAGCAACGCAATTCAAAATAAATATTTGCAGCCTTCCTAAAAAAATATCTAATGATACATGCCTAAGGCTCGGTCTATTGAATGAGTGGCTTTATCACTTAGCACCACAAGTTGGGGATTTTTTCACAAAACAGCAACATTTGGGGAAATTATTTCACATAACACATTATTTGTCATTAGTTGGCTTGACAAGAGCATGACCCTACAGCGTGACATCAATTTATAGTACGTGAGCATGTTTGCTACAAACAAATGAATTTTGGTGTGAAATGATGTAGACACTATGTGGAAATGAGAATATGATCCACACTTGTTACATATGCTACACACAAATGAATTACCATATGACCAATATCCATTGAAGTTATAACCACACAAGAACATGAGATTTGGGTAATATATTCTGTACCAGCGTAAGGTTTTGAATATGTGTACCAATACAACTACCCTGGACATAAGATTTTTTTGAACTGTCTGGACATAAGATTTAACAACTAGTGTTGACAAACAGCTTTGTATTTAGCGTTTAACAGCAAATACCACAAAATAAAGTCTAATTGTCTTTCTCCTGCTTTCACTCTTAAACTGACGGTGGCCTGAAGTCACTAATGGGCTATCAAACAGAGATCATGTATTCTGCGAAAAAATTACCCCAAATGTTGGTGTTTTGTGATACAAATTTCTAGGGTTGTGGTTCTGTGATACAAAAATCTCCCGAACTTCTGGTGTTAAGTGATAAAACCTCATTGGATGAACTAGCTAGAGCATGCAATTCCACATGGCGCACACAAAGTTGCAAATAGAAAAAATACAGGCAGTTTAATACTACCAATAAATTGCTTTGCTAGCTTGACTGCTATCATAACCTTTGTAAAACGTACTACCACCATCCCGAAGATTTTATCAAAAATCATTAACATGCAAAATACAAATTTAATATCATTAAATAGATAACGAATATATTTTCGTACGGTATCTACAAAATATTATATTTCTTGATAGATTGTTCTGAAAGTTTGGTCAAACTTTACTTGGTTTGACTTTTATAAATAAGCCTTCAGGTTAGGGGTGGAGGTAGTATACTTCAAACCCCAAAAAAGTACCGCACATAAGTGATATTTGGAAAAGAAATGCGTAATGAAAGCGGATATAAGCTCTGCCTCTCCATCAGCAGATGTAAGGTTACGATCAGCAGAGTTCCGAGATAAAAAAATACAGGCAGTTTAATACTATCAACAAATTATTCTGCTACCTTGACTGCTATCATAAACTTTGTAAAATGCATACTTCAAACCCCCAAAACATATCACACAGAAGTGATTCTCGGAAAATAAATGCATAACGAAAGCGGACATAACCTCGATCTTCCTCTCGATCAGCAGATGTAAGGTTAAGATCTCATATAGCTACGCGGCAAACAACTATCTACACTGATCTAATATCAGCAAGAATGCATTACAAGAAAGCAACGAAAACTAGTGTCAGAAATCAAATGCATATAACAAAAGCGGACATGTAAAGTATTCATCAACCTTCGTCTGAGGCCAGGGCAGATTTACTCTTTGGTTGGGGGTGGTCGACTTTGGGGCAGCGTTTTTGCCCATCTCGATCTCCGGTGAGGTGGACTACAGAGTCGGGGAAGCAGATCCGGAGCTGATATGGCGCGGTCAACGTCGGCGTCGAGGAAGCTAATCCGGCTTGCTAGACAGCAAGGGAGCCGGTAAAATGTGGTCTTGTCACTATGGTGGCCGGTGAGGAGGCAGTGATGGTGATGAGGGGCAGTGGGGCACGGCCGTCGTCGTGGGAGTGTGCCTGGTAGAAGCATGAGAAATATGTGGTGTTCGAATTGTGCTCTACTGGGAAATATCCTCTGTGGACTGATATTTATAGGCCAACGGGCAAACTGCAGGTTTTGGGGTAGCTTGAAAAGGGGACACGCCAACAATTTCGGCGCGTGTTTTGCGGCAGAGATAAAAGTCACCCATAAGAAACTTTCCTCATGGAATACCTTTTGCTTGTTGGTTGGTCTTGTGGACAACATATATAGTGGGAGATGCCCATAGCTAGCTAGGCCATTCATATCAAACTCGAGTGATTATCACTAAATTTACAATGAATATATTTCATGACACTTGCTATTGGCCGGATAGTAGAAAATATATTTCAAGACTATCCCATATTAGTTAATTTATATTATTTCAATTGCTAAAATATTTTCATATTCTTTTAGAGTTCTAAAAAACACACTACACAATGACAATGGATATTACCACTACCTTCTAGGTCCCGGTCAACAGATTTAGAGTTAAGTAGCTTAGCCACAGATTTAGACCTTTGTGCAACAAATACATGAGTTGGTGATATGTGCAAAAGAACAAGTTAAGTGAGTGTTATGTGCAACAATGACAACAATAAGTGGAGTTTCGTGCAAAGGATAAAAGGTGGAAGAGGGACCACACGGAAGGAGAAAGAGAAAGGGAGAGCAGTGCCTCACGGGGCCGCTGTTATTTATGGTGAAAAGAAATGCTTCACTTTTTTCGATGAGTGATGTTGACTGGCACACAGGGTTTCAGTTCTGTAGACATACAGTGCAGGCTACGCGCCCGTCTAATTTTTTTTACAGCGACAAAAGGGAGAGAGAGAGAGAGAGTCTTGATGATGCGTCTTTACTTGACAAAGAAGATTGCTGGGAGTTTGCCTACCTACCGCACGTGACTTGTGCTCACTGATGTGTGGGACCTACCCCATGGGAACCACACGTAAGTGACCGACCTACTTTATTCTAGGGGTGCCCGTCTAGCTAATACATAGTCTGCAACATGAAACTTTATTCGCTTATAAAATCTGAACTTTGAAATCCAATTTAATTTATGTCTATTATTGGCCATATCAAGTATAAAATTACATTCTGAAACTTGTTCAACGCTTTCTCATGAATTATTATGGTAGTTTTTTAAAATCAAATGCTAATTGATTTGAGATAAAAACATATATTATTGCACAACAATGGTATATTAAAGTATCTATTTGTAAATAAAAATAAGAAGTCAATGTTGTGCTAAGTTAGGAAGTTCAAAGGGTAAACCAAATATAACGTTTTGTTCAATCTCATAGTTCATATTACCAAGTTTGATTCTCCCTGGACAGCATAGTTTGTTATAGTATTCCATAATTGGGCATGGTGGTGCATCTTGCCATTTCTAACAATGTTGATGAGTAGACTTTTCAAGTTTTCGGTATAAAAAATCATTTTTCATATTATAGATGATAAAATATGTTTATTTTGTGCATGGGGTACATAAGATATGGGTCAAAATGGCGCCTCTACATTTTTAAAATAAATTAGGCCATATTTTAATGCCAATTCCCAAATTTATGGTTTTTAGTGCTTTCTAGCTAGTTTCGCACATTTAAATGACTTTATGCTGATTTATTGAAAGTAATTCAAATTTGAACTGTAGGTGTGTTATAACTTTGTCGAAGAAATCCCCCAAAACATAGTTTATGGTTGGGGGTAGATACATGATTTGTCTGGTTTGAATATGTCTAGACCTTGTTTATCAACTTGAATGCTTACTATATATATGACGTAAGAAGATTATGTGCTTTGGTTTTTTTCATTTTTTTTTGAATTTTATCTGAATTTTTATGCCCATTTGAATCTTGGTCAAATCCTAGGTTTGAGCAAGATTTAAACAAACTTAAAACATGAAAATGAAAAGATAAGCCTGGATCCTTCCTAGTCACTCTAAAATTAAGCTTTTGGAAAGTTTTTGAAATTTCTATGTTTGAAACCCAAAACCACTTCTCTTCATGCTTGACTTCATAAGACAGAGTTAAGGGTTAGGGGGTAGATACATGCTTTTTCTGTTTTGAATATGTCTAGACCTTGTTTATCAACTTGAATGCTTACTATATATGACATAAGAAGGCTATGTGCTTTGGTTTTTCATTTTTCTGGTTTTTTTGAATTTTATGCCCATTTGAATCTTGGTCAAATACTAGCTAGGTTTGACCAAGATTTAAACAGTTTTAAAACATGAAAATGAAAAGGCAAGCATGGATCTTTTTTAGTCACTCTAAAATGAAGCTTTTGGGGGGTTGTTTAAATTTCCATGTTTGAAACAAATATGACTTCTCTTCATGCTAGACTTCATAAGATCGACCGAGTTTAGGGTTAGGGGGTAGATACATGATTTGTCTGGTTTGAATATGTCTAAACCTTGTTTATCAACTTGAATGCTTACTATATGACATAAGAAGACTATGTGCTTTTTTTCATTCTTCTGATTTTTTTGAATTTTATGCCCATTTGAATCTTGGTCAAATCCTAAGGTTAACCAGGATTTAAACAAGTATAAAATATGAAAATGAAAAGGTAAGCCTGGATCCTTCTTAGTCACTCTAAAATGAAGCAGCTTTTGGGATGTTCTTGAAATTTTCATGTTTGAAACCCAAAACCACTTCTCTTCATGATTGACTTCATAAGACAGAGTTTAGGGGTAGGGGTAGATATATACATGATTTTTATGGTTTGAATATGTCTAGACCTTGTTTATCAACTTTAATGCTTACTATATGACATAAGAATGCTATGTGCTTTGGTTTATAAATCTTTTGGTTTTTTCCTGAATTTTTATGCCCATTTGAATCTTGGTCAAATCCTATGTTTTACAAAGATTTAAACAAGTTTAAAATATGAAAATGAAAAGGTAAGCATGGATCCTTCTTAGTCACTCTAATTAAGATGAAGTTTTTGGAAGGTTTTTGAAACTTCCATGTTTGAAACCAAAAACCACTTCTCTTCATGCTCGACTTCATAAGACAGAGTTTAGGGTTAGGGCCAGGGCCAGGGTAGATACATGATTTTTCCAGTTTGAATATGTCTAGACCATGTTTGTCAACTTGAATGCTCATTATATGACATAAAAAGGCTATGTGCATTTTTTATTTTTTTATGCCCATTTGAATCTTGGTCAAATCATAGTTTTGACCAGGATTTAAACAAGTTTAAAACATGAAAATGAAAAGGTAAGCCTGGATCCTTCTTAGTCACTCTAAAATGAAGCTTTTGGGGGGTTCTTGAAATTTCCATGTTTGAAACCCAAAACCACTTCTCTTCATGCTTGACTTCATAAGACAAAGTTTAGGGTTAGGGGTTTGATACATGATTTGTCTTGTTTGAATATGTCTAGACATGCTTGTTTATCAACTTGAATGCTTACTATATGACATAAGAAGACTATATGTGCGTTGGTTTTTCATTTTTTGATTTTTTTTTTGAATTTTTATGCCCATTTGAATCTTCGTCAAATCCTAGGTTTGACCTAGATTTAAACAATTTTAAAACATGAAAATGAAAAGCTAAGCCTGGATCCTACTTAGTCACTCTAAAATGAAGCTTTTGGGAGGTTTTTGAAATTTCCATGTTTGAAACCCAAAACCATTTCTCTTCATGCTTGACTTCATAAGACAAAGTTTAGGGTTAGGTGTGGATACATGATTTGTCTGGCTTGAATATTTCTAGACCTTGTTTATCAACTTCAATTCTTACTATATGACATAAGAAGACTATGTGCTTTGGTTTTTCGTTTTTTTGATTTTTTCTGAATGTTTATGCCCATTTGAATCTAAAGGTGAGAGAACACGTTAAAGGTTATTCTAACAAAGGTCATGCTTGGCATCTTACCTATGTATTATTGTACATCGCAAATGTGAAATGAAAATATGTGCATCTCTATAAACCCTAAACCCTAACCCTAACTATATAGAAAAAGATGAACAATCCAAGCTTTTCGATTGCCTATTTTGATCCACCTTTGGCTTGATTTAAAATTTATTTGGGGGTAGGAGGCGAGTGTGTTTCTTTGGATACCTCTCTCGTATTTGCTATTTTTTTGGGGGTCACACAAATTCAGGGTAGCATCATGTCCACCCCCCTCCCTTCACGCGCGGAAAAAGTGTTAAGCGAGTAGTAAAATGGCATGACCAACAAGTTTCAAGTAAAATTTCGAATATAACCAAAATGTACCAATTGATAGATGAGTTAACTTGGCTTCATGGAAAAAATAATGTCATGTAAATGAGTTAACTTGGCTTTCCTACCCTTGAATCCATAGGAAACTTTGTACTAATACAATATAATGATCACCCGAGTTATTACACCAACAGGTCTGTCACTTATGTGTAGTTCCCATGCGTGAGGTCCCACACTTCAGTGAGCACAAGTCATGTGCGGTAGGTAGGCAAACTCCCATCTTCTTTGTCAAGAGAAGACGCATCAAGACTCCCCCCCTCTCTCTCTCGCCCTCCAGTTATCCACCTCAGCTGGCTGCCGGTTTTGGCAGGGCGTTTCTAGCTCAGCTCGGAGGCCATGGTGTGCACGCACTGTAGCCATGGCGATTTGGTCGCGCTAAGTGGTTCGTCCCGGCTGCGACGAGGATCAATCTGGGCGGTGGCTGTTAAGGACCCGATCGCATTTCTTGCTTTCAGCGTGGGGTCTTCCATGTAAAAGTTAGGGATTTAGATGTAATTTCCTGATTATTATATGTCTTGTTGTAAACTGTGCTCTAGTGCGTATTGGAAGTTTGAGTCCTCCAGGATCCTTCGGTTTATCCCTATCTCTCAAAAAAAACATCTCTCTCATTATCGGCCTCGCTCGCTCGCACCTCCTGCGCACTGACAAACCCTGAACAACAGTCAACATGACCCGAAAAAGGTCATACACCATAAATAAGAGGGCCCCCCCTCACTTCTCTCCCTTCGTCTCCTTCCGTGTGATCCCTCTTCCTCCGAGTTTCACTGGACGGGCAAACACATGTGCTGCCTAGTAATACTAAAAAGGTAAAAAAATCGACCTACGAATCTATGATTAAATAGGTTAAACTAGGGTTTTGCCCAGCACTACAGATCAAGTTCAAAAAAATCCAACTATGGGGTTTGATTTTGACCTACTAATATAATTAAATAAGTTGAACTAGTATTCCTCTAAAAAATCGTTTTGGTATGCATTGTTTGGTACTTTTCATAGCTAGAGTGCTTACTCCCTCCGTTAGGGATTATAATGCCAGCGTGCATCCCTAGATCATAAATTTGATTACAATAGATTATGAATTTTACGACACATAAAAATCACGATTTTTAGTGCTTTCTAGCTAGTTTCGCACATTTAAATGACTTTATACTGATTGATTGAAAGTAATTCCAATTTGAAATGTAGGTGTGTTATAACTTCGTCCTAGAAATTTTTAGATACGTATTACTTACTATATACATAAAGCAATGATATATAGTACTGAAATATTCGACCCCTTTGTACGGATAATCATGTCGGCCATTTTTACCTGGTTTTGGAATAAATAAATGAAAATGAAGAAAACCTCAAAAATGAAACCCTTCCGCATTGAGTGCTTATAGGTGTACTAGTTGACAGGGAAAATAAGAAACCTGTGATAGGGTAGTGAAAAACAAAATGTCTTCCCAAAACGGACTATCGTGTATGAAGATTCATGGTTTTCAAGCCAACAAATGATATAGTTATGGCCATATTTGTGGCATAGTTTGTTATCATGTGCCCAAATTGGGCATGGTGGTGCATCTTGCCATTCCCAACAATGTTACTGACTAGACTTTTCAACTTTTCGGTATAAAAAAACATTTATCATTTTCTACATGACAAAATAGGTTTATTTTATGAATGGGGTACATAAGATACGGCTCAAAATGGCGCCTCTACATTTTTAAGATAAATTAGGCCATATATTAGTGAAAATTCCCAACTCTTTACGTTTTTAGAGCTTTCTAGCTAGTTTCACACATTTAAATGACTTTATGCTGATTTATTGAAAGTAATTCCAATTTGAAATGTAGTTGTGTTATAATTTCTTCCTATAAATCCCCAAAAATCATTTTTAGATACGTATTACTTACTACATACGAGAAACCTGTGATAGGGTAGTAAAAAACAAAATGTCTTCACATGGTTTTCAAGCCAACAAATGACATATAGTTATGGCCATATTTGTGGCATAGTTTTTTATAATGTGCCCAAATTGGGCATGGTGGTGCATCTTGCCATGTTTGAAACCCAAAACCACTTCTCTTCATGCTTGACTTCATAAGACACAGTTTAGGGTTAGGGGTAGATACATGATTTGTGCTGTTTTGAATATGTCTAGACCTTGTTTATCTACTTGAATATACTTACTATATATATATGACATATGAATACTATGTGCTTTGGTTTTTCATTTTTTTTGATTTTTCCTAAATTTTTATGTCCATTTGAATCTTGGTCAAATCCTAGGTTTGACCAAGTTTAAACAAACTTAAAACATGAAAATGAAAAGGTAAGCCTGGATCCTTCCTAGTCACTCTAAAATTAAGCTTTTGGAAAGTTTTTGAAATTTCCATGTTTGAAACCCAAAACCACTTCTCTTCATGCTTGACTTCATAAGACAGAGTTAAGGGTTAGGGGGTAGATACATGCTTTTTCTGTTTTGAATATGTCTAGACCTTGTTTATCAACTTGAATGCTTACTATATATGACATAAGAAGGCTATGTGCTTTGGTTTTTCATTTTTCTGGTTTTTTTGAATTTTATGCCCATTTGAATCTTGGTCAAATACTAGCTAGGTTTGACCAAGATTTAAACGATTTTAAAACATGAAAATGAAAAGGCAAGCATGGATCTTTTTTAGTCACTCTAAAATGAAGCTTTTGGGGGGTTGTTGAAATTTCCATGTTTGAAACAAATATGACTTCTCTTCATGCTAGACTTCATAAGATCGACCGAGATTAGGGTTAGGGGGTAGATACATGATTTGTCTGGTTTGAATATGTCTAAACCTTGTTTATCAACTTGAATGCTTACTATATGACATAAGAAGACTATGTGCTTTTGTTTTTCATACTTATGATTTTGTTTGAATTTTATGCCCATTTGAATCTTGGTTAAATCCTAGGTTTGACCAGGATTTAAACAAGTATAAATATTAAAATGAAAAGATAAGCCTGGATCCTTCTTAGTCACTCTAAATGAAGCAGCTTTTGGGATGTTCTTGAAATTTTCATGTTTGAAACCCAAAACCACTTCTCTTCATGATTGACTTCATAAGACAGAGTTTAGGGTTAGGGGTAGATATATACATGATTTTTCTGGTTTGAATATGTCTAGACCTTATTTATCAACTGTAATGCTTACTATATGACATAAGAATGCTATGTGCTTTGGTTTATCATTATTTTGATTTTTCTGAATTTTTATGCCCATTTGAATCTTGGTCAAATCCTAGGTTTCACATAGATTTAAACAATTTTAAATTATGAAAATGAAAAGGTAAGAATGGATCCTTCTTAGTCACTCTAAAATGAAGCTTTTGGGAGGTTTCTGAAATTTCCATGTTTGAAACCCAAAACCACTTCTCTTCATGCTTGACTTCATAGGAGAGAGTCTAGTGTTAGGGGTAGATACATGATTTGTCTAGTTCGAATATGTCTAGACCTTGTTTATCAACTTGAATTCTTACTATATGACATAAGAAGGCTATGTGCTTTGGTTTTTCATTTTCTGATTTTTTTGAATTTTTTGCCCATTTGAATCTTGGTCAAATACTAGCTAGGTTTGACCAAGATTTAAAAAAGTTTAAAACATGAAAATGAAAAGGTAAGCCTCGATCCTTCTTGGTCACTCTAAAATGAAGCTTTTGGGAGGTTTTTGAAATTTCCATGTTTGAAACCGAAAACCACTTCTCTTCATGCCTTACTTCATAAGACGGAGTTTAGGGTCGTTAGGGGGTAGATACATGATTTGTCTGGTTTGAATATGTCTAGACCTTGTTTATCATCTTGAATGCTTACTATATGACATAAGAAGACTATGTGCATTGGTATTTCATTTTTTTTTTGGTTTTTTTTGAATTTTCATGCCCATTTTAATCTTGGTGAAATCCTAGGTTTGAGCAAGATTTAAACAAGTTTAACACGTGAAAACGAATAAGTAAGCCTGGATCCTTCTTAGTCACTCCAAAATGTACCAATTTATAGATGTGTTATCTTTGCTACATGGAAAAAATAATGTCATGTAAATGAGTTAACTTGGATTTCCTACCCTTGAATCCATAGGAAACTTTGTTCTAATGCACTATAATAATCAACCGAGTTTTTACACCAACAGGTCTGTCACTTACGTGTGGTGCCCATGCGTGAGGTCCCACACTTCAGTGAGCACAAGTCACGTGAAGTAGGTACGCAAACTCCCAGCCATCTTCTTTGTCAAGAGAAGACGCATCAGGATGCATATTGGAAGTATCTGGGTCCTTCAGGATCCTTCGGTTGTCCCTGTCACAAAAAAAACAAATCTCTCTCATTCTCGGCCTCGCTCGACTCGCTCGCTCGCTTGCTTGCACCTCCTGCGCACTGACAAACCCTGCACAACAGTCAACATCATCACGCGAAAAAGGGGAGACACCATAATGCTCTCCCTTCTTCTCTCCTTCCGAGTGATCCCTCTTCCTTCGAGTTTCACTCGACGGGCAAACACACATGTGCTGCATAATAATAATAAAAAAGTAGAAAAATCGACCTACGAATCTATAATTAAATAGGTTACACTAGGGTTTTGCCCAGTACTACAGATCAAGTTCAAAAAAATCCAACTACGGGGTTCGAACAACCCCATTTCTAATCCAAGATTTTTTTCGACCTCATCCAAATGGCCTCAAACTATAGGGTTAATTAGCATCTAGTGCAGTATGTGTGAACATGTATGCACTATGTGTGCTATAACTTGTATATCTTTCAAATTTGAACCAAATTTGAATAAGTTTGAAATATTTGAAATGGGGCTTTTGGCTTAAATGTTTGAAACCCAAAACGACTTCTCTTCATGCTAGACATCATAAGACCGAGTTTAGGGTTAGGGGGTAGATACATGATTTGTCTGTTTTGAATTTGTCTAGACCTTGTTCATCAAGTTGAATGCTTACTATATATGACATAAGAAGGCTATCTGCTTTGGTTCTTCATTTTTTTGATTTATTTTGAATTTTTATGCCCATTTGCGTCTTGGTCAAATCCTAGGTTTGACCAAGATTTAAACAAGTTTAAAACATGAAAATGGAAAGGTAAGCCTGGATCCTTCTTAGTACCTCTAAAATGAAGCTTTGGGGGGGGGGTTCTTGAAATTTCCATGTTTGAAACCCAAAACCATTTCTCTTCATGCTTAACTTCATAAGACAAAGTTTAGGGTTAGGGGGTAGATACATGATTTGTCGGGTTTGAATATGTGTAGACATGCTTGTTTATCAACTTGAATGCTTACTATACGACATAAGAAGACTATATATGTGCGTTGGTTTTTTATTTTTTAATATTTTCTGAATGTTTATGCCCATTTGAATCTTGGTCAAATCCTATGTTTGACCATGATTTAAACAAGCTTAAAACATGAAAATGAAAAGGTAAGCCTGGATCCTTCTTAGTCACTCTAAAATGAAGCTTTTGGGAGGTTTTTGAAATTTCCATGTTTGAAACCCAAAACCATTTCTCTTCATGCTTGACTTCATAAGACAAAGTTTAGGGTTAGGTGTAGATACATGATTTGTGTGGTTTGAATATGTCTAGACATTTTTTATCAACTTTAATTTTTACAATATGAATCTTGGTGAAATCCTATTTGAATCCTATTTTTACAATATCAACTTTAATTTTTCATTTTTTTGATTTTTTCTGAATGTTTATGCCCATTTGAATCTTGGTGAAATCCTAGGTTTGACCAAGATTTAAACAAGTTAATTTAAAACATTAAAATCAAAAGGTAAGCTTGGATCCTTCTTAGTCACTCTAAAATTAAGCTTTTTGGAATTTTATTAAATTTCCATGTCTGAAACCCAAAACCACTTCTCTTTGTGCTTGACTTCATAAGACAGAGTTAAGGGTTAGGGGGTACATGCTTTTTCTGTTTTGAATATGTCTAGACCTTGTTTATCAACTTGAATGCTTACTATATATGACATAAGAAGGCTATGTGCTTTGGTTTTTTATTTTTTTGATTTTTTTTGATTTTTTTTGAATTTTTATGCCCATTTGAATCTTGGTCAAATCCTAGGTTTGACCAAGATTTAAACAAGTTTAGAACATGAAAATGAAAAGGTAAGCCTGGATCCTTCTTAGTCATTCTAAAAGGAAGCTTTTGGGGGTTTCTTGGGATCTCAATGTTTGAAACCCAAAACCACTTCTCTTCATGCTTGACTTCATAAGACGGAGTTTAGGGTTAGGGGGTAGATACATGATTTGTCGGGTTTGAATATGTCTAGACAAGCTTGTTTATCAACTTGAATGCTTACTATATGACATAAGAAGACTATATGTGCTTAGGTTTTTCATTTTTTGTTTTTTCTGAATGTTTACGCCCATTTGAATCTTGGTCAAATCCTCTGTTTGACCAAGATTTAAACAAGCATAAACATGAAATTGAAAAGCTAAGCTTGGATCCTTCTTAGTCACTCTGAAATTAAGCTTTTGGGAAGTTTTTGAAATTTCCATGTTTGAAACCCAAAACCACTTCTCTTCATGCTTGACTTCATAAGACAGAGTTAAGGGTTAGGGGGTAGATACATGCTTTTTTCTATTTTGAATATGTCTAGACCTTGTTTATCAACTTGAATGCTTACTATATATGACATAAGAAGGCTATGTGCTTTGGTTTTTATTTTTTAAATTTTTTTGCCCATTTGAATCTTGGTCAAATCCTAGGTTTGACCAAGATTTAAGCAAGTTTAAAACATGAAAATGAAAAGGTAAGCCTGGATCCTTCTTAGTCATTCTAAAATGATGCTTTTGGGGGTTCTTGAAATCTCAATGTTTGAAACCCAAAACCACTTCTCTTCATGCTTGACTTCATAAGACGGAGTTTAGGGTTAGGGGGTAGATGCATGATTTGTCGGGTTTGAGTATGTCTAGATGATACGTCTCAAACATATCTATAATTTCTTATGTTCCATGCTACTTTTATGATGATACTCACATGTTTTATACACATTATATGTCACTATTATGCATTTTCCGGCACTAACCTATTGACGAGATGCCGAAGAGCCGATTCTTGTTTTCTCGCTTGTTTTTGGTTTCAGAAATCCTACAAAGGAAATATTCTTGGAATTGGACGAAATCAACGCCCAGGGTCTTATTTTGGCACGAAGCTTCCAGAAGACCGAGGGAGAAACGAAGTGGGGCCACGGGGCGCCGCCACACTAGGGAGGCGCGGCCTAAGGGGGGGCCGCGCGGCCCTAGCGTGTGGTGCCCCCATGACTCCTCCGACTCTGCCCTTCCGCCTACTTAAAGCCTTCGTCGCGAAACCCTCTGTACCGAGAGCCACGATACGGAAAACCTTCCAGAGACGCAGCCGCCGCCAATCCCATCTCGGGGGATTCAGGAGATCGCCTCCGGCACCCTGCCGGAGAGGGGAATCATCTCCCGGAGGGCTCTTCATCGCCATGATCGCCTCCGGATCGATGTGTGAGTAGTTCACCCCTGGACTATGGGTCCATAGCAGTAGCTAGATGGTCGTCTTCTCCTCGTTGTGCTATCATGTTAGATCTTGTGAGCTGCCTATCATGATCAAGATCATCTATTTGTAATGCTACATGTTGTGTTTGTTGGGTTCCGATGAATATTGAATACTATGTCAAGTTGATTATCAATCTATCATATATGTTGTTTATGTTCTTGCATGCTCTCCGTTGCTAGTAGAGGCTTTGGCCAAGTTGATACTTGTAACTCCGAGAGGGAGTATTTATGCTCGATAGTGGGTTCATGCCTCCATTGAATGCGGGACGAGTGACGGAAAGTTCTAAGGTTGTGGATGTGCTTGTTGCTACTAGGGATAAAACATCGATGCTTTGTCTAAGGATATTTGTGTTGATTACATTACGCACCATACTTAATGCAATTTTACTGTTGCTTGCAACTTAATACCGGAAGGGGTTCGGATGATAACCTGAAAGTGGACTATTTAGGCATAGATGCATGCTTGGATAGCGGTCTATGTACTTTGTCGTAATGCCCTGATTAAATGTCATAGTACTCATCATGATATATGTATGTGCATTGTTATGCCTTCTTTATTTGTCAATTGCCCAACTGTAATTTGTTCACCCAACATGCTATTTATCTTATGGGAGAGACACCACTAGTGAACTGTGGACCCCGGTCCATTCCTTACATCTGAAATACAATCTACTGCAATTGTTCTTTACTGTTCTTCGCAAACAAACATCATCTTCCACACTATACATCTAATCCTTTGTTTACAGCAAGCCGGTGAGATTGACAACCTCACTGTTACGTTGGGGCAAAGTACTTTGATTGTGTTGTGCAGGTTCCACGTTGGCGCCGGAATCAATGGTGTTGCGCCGCACTACACTTCGCCGCCATCAACCTTCAACGTGCTTCTTGGCTCCTACTGGTTCGAGAAACCTTGGTTTCTTTCTGAGGGAAAACTTGCTACTGTACGCATCACATCTTCCTCTTGGGGTTCCCAGCGGACGTGTGTCATCTGCACGCATCAAGCACTTTTTCTGGCGCCGTTGCCGGGGAGATCAAGACACGCTGCAAGGGGAGTCTCCACTTCCAATCTCTTTACTTTGTTTTTGTCTTGCTTTACTTTACTTTATTTACTACTTTGTTTGCTGCACTAAAACTAAACACACACAAAAATTAGTTTCTAGTTTTACTTTATTTACTATCTTGTTTGCGTTCTCCATATTAAAAACACAAAAAAATTAGGTACTTGCATTTACTTTATCTAGTTTGCTTTATTTACTATTGCTAAAATGAATACTCCTGAAAATACTAAGTTGTGTGACTTCACGAACACTAATAATAATGATTTCTTATGCACACCTATTGATCCACCTGCTACTACAACAGAGTTCTTTGAAATTAAACCTGCTTTACTGAATCTTGTTATGAGAGAGCAATTTTCTGGTGTTAGTTCTGACGATGCTGCTGCCCATCTTAATAATTTTGTTGAACTATGTGAAATGCAAAAGTATAAGGATGTAGATGGTGACATTATAAAATTGAAATTGTTTCCTTTCTCCTTAAGAGGAAGAGCTAAAGATTGGTTGCTATCTTTGCCTAAGAATAGTATTGATTCATGGACTAAATGTAAGGATGCTTTTATTGGTAGATATTATCCTCCCGCTAAAATTATATCTTTGAGAAGTAGCATAATGAATTTTAAGCAATTAGATAATGAACATGTTGCTCAAGCATGGGAGAGAATGAAATCTTTGGTAAAGAATTGCCCAACCCATGGACTAACTACTTGGATGATCATCCAAACCTTCTATGCAGGATTGAATTTTTCTTCGCGGAACCTATTGGATTCAGCTGCTGGAGGTACTTTTATGTCCATCACCTTGGGGGCGGCTACAAAGCTTCTTGATGATATGATGGTCAATTACTCTGAATGGCACACGGAAAGGGCTCCACAAGGTAAGAAGGTAAATTCTGTCGAAGAAACCTCCTCCTTGAGTGATAAGATTGATGTGATTATGTCTATGCTTGTGAATGGTAGATCTAATGTTGATCCAAATAATGTTCCTTTAGCTTCATTGGTTGCCCAAGAAGAACATGTTGATGTGAACTTCATTAAAAGTAATAATTTCAACAACAATGCTTATAGGAATAATTCTGGTAACAACTATAGGCCATATCCTTCTGCTAATGGTAATTCTTATGGTAATTCTTACAACAACAATAGGAGTGTACCCTCTGGTCTTGAAGCCATGCTTAAAGAATTTATTAGTACACAAACTGCTTTTAACAAATCTGTTGAGGAAAAGCTCGATAAAATTGATATTCTTGCTTCTAAGGTTGATAGACTTGCCTCTAATGTTGATCTTATAAAATTGAAAGTTATGCCTAATAAGGATAATGATAATAAGATTGTTACTACAGCAAACGCCATCCAAGTTAGAATTAATGAGAATATAAGATTGATGGCCGAATTGAATGCTAGGTGAGAAAGAGAAGAAAACGAAAAACTTGCTAAAGAGAATAATGTAGCTAAAGTTTGGACTATTACCACCACTAGTAATGATAATGCTTCACATGTTGCTACACCTCCTACTATCAATGGTAAAATAATTGGTGTTGGCAATGTTTCTACTCCTAGTGCAAAGCGTGCAAATTTGCCTGAACCTGCTAAAACTGCTGAAACTGCTTGTGATAAAACTGCTGAAATTTTTTCCAACATTGGGGACAATGATCCCATTGCTGTAGATCATAATGGTTTAGATTTTGATGATTGTCACATCTCTGAAGTTATAAAGTTCTTACAAAAACTTGCTAAAAGTCCCAATGCTAGTGCTATAAATTTGGCCTTTACAAAACATATTACAAATGCTCTCATAAAAGCGAGAGAAGAGAAACTAAAACTTGAAACTTCTATTCCTAGGAAGTTAGAAGATGGTTGGGAGCCCATAATTAAGATGAGGGTCAATGATTTTGATTGTAATGCTTTATGTGATCTTGGTGCAAGTATTTCTGTTATGCCTAAGAAAATCTATGATATGCTTGACTTGCCACCATTGAAAAATTGTTATTTGGATGTTAATCTTGTCTGATAATGCTATAAAGAAACCTTTTGGGAGGATTGATAATGTTCGTATTATGGTTAACAATAACCTTGTCCCCGTTGATTTTGTTGTCTTGGATATTGAATGCAATGCATCTTGTCCCATTATATTGGGAAGACCTTTTTCGAATCTGTTGGTGCTACCATTGATATGAAGGAAGGTAATATTAAATATCAATTTCCTCTCAAGAAAGGTATGGAACACTTCCCTAGAAAGAGAATGAAGTTACCTTATGATTCTATTATTAGAACAAATTATGATGTCGATGCTTCATCTCTTGATAACACTTGATTCACACTTTCTGCGCCTAGCTGAAAGGCGTTAAACAAAAGCGCTTATGGGAGACAACCCATCATTTTACTTTTGCACTTTTGTTTTATATTTGAGTCTTGGAAGTTGTTACTACTGTAGCAACCTCTCCTTATCTTTATTTTATTGCATTGTTGTGCCAAGTAAAGTCTTTGATAGTAATGTTGATACTAGATTTGGATTACTGCGCAGAAACAGATTTCTCGCTGTCACGAATTTGAGCAGTAGTCTCTGTAGGTAACTCATAAAAATCTGCCAATTTACGTGCGTGATCCACAGATATGTACGCAACTTTCATTCAATTTGAGCATTTTCATCTGAGCAAGTTAAGTGCCCCTGAAAAATTCGTCTTTACGGACTGTTCTGTTTTGACAGATTCTGCCTTTTATTTCGCATTGCCAGTTTTGCTATGTTTGATTGATTTCTTTGTTCCATTAACTTTCAATAGCTTTGTGCAATGTCCAGAAGTGTTAAGAATGATTATTTCACCCCTGGATATATGAATTTTCAATTATGCACTAATCCTCTAATGAGTTTGTTTCGAGTTTGGTGTGGAGGAAGTTTTCAAGGGTCAAGAGAGGAGGATGATACAATATGATCAAGAAGAGTGAAAAGTCTAAGCTTGGGAATGCCCCGTGGTTCATCCCTGCATATTTTAAGAAGACTCAAGCATCTAAGCTTGGGGATGCCCAAGGCATCCCCTTCTTCATCGACAACTTATCAGGTCACCTCTAGTGAAACTATATTTGTATTCAGTCACATCTTATGTTCTTTACTTGGAGCGTCTATTTGCTTTTATTTTTGTTTTTGTTTGAATAAAATCGGATCCTAGCATTCATTGTGTGGGAGAGAGACACGCTCCGCTGTTTCGTATGAACACATATGTTCTTAGCTTTATTCTTAATGTTCATTGCGAAGGTTGAACTACCTCGTTCATTGATATATGGTTGGAAACGGAAAATGCCGCATGTGGTAAATGGTATAATGTCTTGAATAATTTGATACTTGGCAATTGTTGTGCTCATATAGATCATGTTTAAGCTCTTGCATCATGTACCTTACACCTATTAATTAAGAACTACATAGAGCTTGTTAAAATTTGGTTTGCATGATTGGTCTCTCTAAGTCTAGATATTTTCTGGTTGAGGTGTTTGAACAACAAGGAGACGATGTAAGTCTTATAATACTTACAATATGTTCATATGTGAGTCTTTCTGCTCCATATTATACTTGAGTTTGCTTCAAACAACCTTGCTGGCCTAGCCTTGTATTGAGAGGGATTCTTCTCGTGCATCCAAATCCTTGAGCCAAAATCCATGCCATTTGTGTCCACCATACCTACCTACCACATGGTATTTCTCTGCCATTCCAAAGTACATTACTTGAGTGCTACCTTTAAAAATTCTATTCTTTGCCTTTACAATACATAGCTCATGGGAAAATAGCCTTAAAAACTATTGTGATGAAGAATATGTACTTATGTATCTTATTTCTTAATAAGTTGCTTGTTGAGCGGTAACCATGTTTCGGGGACGCCAACAACTTTTACCTTTGTTGAATATCATGTGAGTTGCTATGCATGTTCGTCTTGTCTGAAGTAAGGGAGATTTTCATGATCAAATGGTTTGAGTATGCATATTGTTAGAGAAGAACATTGGGCCGCTAACTAAAGCCATGAATCATGGTGGAAGTTTCAGTTTGGACACAAAACCTCAATCTCTTATGAGAATATTATCTGTTGTTGAATGCTTAAGCATTAAAAGAGGAGTCCATTATCTGTTGTCTATGTTGTCCCGGTATGGGTGTCTAAGTTGAGAATGATCAAAAGCGAGAAATCCAATGCGAACTGTGGTGACCCTGCATACCACTGCATGTTGTAGTATGCCAGTCGTTGATATAACATTCACGAAGTACCATTCCGCAAATATTACATCCCTCAGAGTAGTACAACAGAACATAGCAGGGTCCATAACTCATTCACTTATTATTACAAGCATTAAACATATATTGTCTTGGAGCTCCTCTTGGGTCCTAAGAGGAATACTCCTGGGTTCGAGGTGAACCCAACTCAACTTACAATATAGGAGTCTCATTAAACTATACATTTATTGCCTCGAGCAGCTAAATACTAAGAGTTCGGGCTGCTCGGTTACTACTACTACCGGATGTCTCTAGGCTTGATCTCCTCCGGAAGCCTCCCCGGATCCGTAGACTATGAGATAGTCTACGCCTTCAACACCTCCTGAGAGGTCAGGTTCTTCATAGCCGATGATCTCGGCTCCTTCATTGTTGTCGTAGTCCTCCTCCGGACGATTCGGACAATCTAAGCATGGGATTTAAGAGTGGTATGAGTACGAGCGTACTCAACAAGTTCATTATAGATAAGAGGTGTTTAATGCACTAGCTACGATATTAGACCGAAAGTCTAATATCAATGCAAGTTTTGATAAACATTTCTTCAAGAGATTGCTTTTATTTCAAAGAGCTATGTCCGTAAGCCTTCACCGGTTTACTAGAACTTCATGGAGCTCCTTTCCGGCCGCGTTCGCAGTTCCTCAATCCCGGAACGAGGAGTGACGGAGTCACGATTCTTTACACTCTGCAGAGGTGTGTTGCTTTACCCATAAGAGATCTTAACCTTGGTGCCAACCGGGCAGCTTTCCCGTCCACACTTCCTTCGGTGTGAGGCCCGGTATAAGGTCTAGCCAATCATGTTCCTCCGCTACCTCGAACACCCACCCTTTGTTGCATGCCCCGACCACGGGTCCTCGCCGGTCCCATTATTCCCACTCACGGGTGGACCCCGACCACGACAACAGTTTGGGACTCGTTAACCAAACTCCTTCGCCGGTAACTGCAACCCATCATAGACCGCAATACCGTGGGGACTTAAGGCCTCCCCAGACAACCGCTTGCACTTCGAGCGATAAGTGTCTACGGACTATGCCGTGGGGACTTAAGGCTTCCCCAGCCAACCGCTTGCCCTGACAGATACAAGTGTCTACGGTAAAGCGCATCCGTTGATGAACGAGAGGTGGAAACACTTTTGACTACTCCGTCCCACTCCGGATCTTATGGTTAACACGGGTATTACGGCACAAGAATCACTGGCGACATTTGTTGTTTAATCCTAGATGGATATAAACCCGTGCAATGGAACCTCCACCATATCAACACAATCCATGGTTCCATTGCCCACCACATAGTCATATTCATAGTTATGAAAGTAGTGGTTTTGGTTTTTATGCAATAGTGATAACCATAATACTTTGTAAGTAATTTGATAGAAATACTCAAATGACATGAGCAAGTGATGAACTTGCCTGAACACTGCAAAGTGTTGCAGTTGGATGGTGTGGACTGACCCTTGTCATCTGGTTCTGAAAAATAGCATCATTGTCCGATAAGGGCAATGGTTAAAGAAGCAATTATGCATGATTCCAGTTTTAGGGTTTGTTCCCCCCTTCCGATGTTGTTATTATTTCATGTGAGAGGTTAATACTAAGAATAATTTGGAGATATTATATTTAGAGTAAATACAACCTTGAAATGTTGTCAAGGTGTTTTTCTAGCCCAAAATATTAATGGACTTATTTTTATTATAGAAATTAATATGTGTGATTTAAATGTTTATTTAAATCATCGAATCATGACTTATTCATATTTGTCTTTAATAATTCTCTTTAATATTTTATTTAGGTAGAGAATTTTATGCTGATCAGTTTTTATATTTTTAATTATTTTTTTAAAGCTATTAATAATTTTCTATGATTATTCAAAGTTTCAGCATTTTTATTTGTTTGTGAAAAGACAAAAACACCCATGGGCCCACCTGTCGGTGCAACCCAGTGGGTTAGGTCGAACCGACCGGCCCGGTCCGGCTCGACCAGCCCCACTCCTCTCTCTTCTCCTCACGCGCGATCGAACCCTAACCCTAACCTGCTCTGGCGACCCGCGTCGCCTCCGCCGTCGCCGCTCGATTCCGGCGAGATTCGCCGGACTTGGCCCCCGCCATGGTGCGCAATCAACGCGCCACACGACGGCGGTCAATCCTATCCGCGTCGATCTGACGCGGGCGACCTGCTGCTCTCGGTCTCGTCCCCGTCTCGGTGCTAGGGTTACGGGATCCGCTCGATCCCGCCGTTCCCGGCGCTCCTGGTGCTTGGACTCCGCCACGGCTTCGCCGCCGTGGTGCGGGTGGTGCCGTGGTGTCGCCATGGCCTGGCTTGGCTTGGCGCCGCCGCGCTCTGGCGTGTGCCGCCGTGGCCGCTATGGCCGTGCCTATCTGCTCGACCACGGTAAGTGCGCCACTCTTTCTTCTCCTTTGCGTTCTATTTCTTCTCCTCCTAGCTTGAGATGCGGCTACTCCCCTTCATGGAGAGACCATCTCGTGCTGCTGCTATTGCTCTACTAGCTGCTGTTGCTGTGCGCATGCTGCTAGGCTTCTCGCTGCTATCCTGGATGCTAGCTACTGCTGCTCTACTGCTAAGCATCTGCTGCTGTTGTGCTGTTACCATGGCCAAAGCTACTGTATTCACACTTGTGCTTGTGCTTGTGCTTCTCTGTGCCTCTCGTTCTTGATGCTATTCTTGTCAATTTCTCGGGTGTATTCATATGAATTGCCCTGACTTGATTGCGGTATGCAATTCCTTGCAAGTTTGCAAGAGCCGGTGCCTCTGGTGTACTTTCCTGTGTGATATAATTCATGGAACTGCTCCATTGAGCATAACTGTGCTTGCACAGCTCTATCTCTTGATGAACTGTTACTGAATACCATCATATCTAGCTTATTTGATTATCTGCTATGCCATTGTCCTTGTCTGTGGCTAATTTAATTGTCTGGCCATGTGATGGTGCTGTAATTGATGTCTAGCATGCTGTGGCATGCTCTTGCAAGTTTCTGGTGGTCATATGATCACCAGTTGCTTGTAGAAACTATTCTTTGTTGTCAGTGCCTCACTGTGATCCATTCTGTGTTGTGTGTGTGTCACACAGGCTTGGCCTGTGTATGCTGGTGCTTGTCCAAGCATCAGTGGATGCTTGTATTGATCCATTGGATCATCTGCTAGATTCTGTGCATGGTAGCTTGATTATTTCATTTATACGTGTAGTTCGATTGTTTAAATAGATAAATGATGTGAACTGTGACACGATGATGATCATAACGATTTAATTTGCTTGGCTAGAGGGATGCCAACACTTGTTGGGGACCCTAGCCCACTCTGAACCCACCTGGGTGATGATGCAAGTACTGGGCTTGGTGGTTTGACTGTTTTGGGTGGTTGAGGTGGCCTCAGCAGCCATTCTTGGCTGCTCGGGAAGCTCCCTTCTTCGTGGCTTGCTCTTGTTGGTAATTGCTTGTTGGATTTGAACAACCGCTCACTTGGCTTGATCCAATGCTTGGACTTCCGGTGGCTTGTTGATGTTGAGAATTTATATAGACAAAGATTTGTCTATAGTCTGATGGTCAATTAGCTGTAGGTGCTAAGTGTGTATAACTAGGCTGACTTGTGCTCTCATCTCTTGCTGGATTTCTTCAGTTATGCAATTATTGTCATAGCTGTTGTTCCCCTTTGATGATTGACCAGTGGCCTTTCTGCTCTTGCTTGCACCATATGGTTTAATAACCAGATGATGACACAACCTTGGGTATCATACCCTGTTGATCATGTGTGCTAGATGCATATGCTTATATATGAACAAAACCATCTGGTTTGTCCATGATGCTTGGTATACCTCACTCCAGCTCCTAGATTGTGTTGTTGGTGTAGAGGTTCAGTTTGTTGGTTGAGTTCTTGGCTTGCCACTGCTCCTCCTTGCAAGCTTGATCTCTTGGTTTATTTTCTGGTGATTGGGAATAGATGAAACAGCTCTAGCTGTTCATCTGTTCTTGGTGTTCTTGGCTGTTCTTGATGCCTGGTGACTTACCCTGCTGCTTGGTCGATGAATGAGCTAGGGTTTGTGGTGGAAAAGTTTTTATATGGTTGGCTCTTGCTCCCCGGTCGACAGGCTCCACCTTTCCCTTTGGGTGACTCACTCTGTATGTGTGCTGCATGCACACAGCCTTGTGAGCAGGCTGTGTGTGTGTGTCTACCAGATACTTTGCACTTGGAACATTGAGAGGATCAGCTCGGCAGAGTTGAGCATATCTTCTCAATTCTCATTTCTTTGCTAACCTGCCAAGTGGTTTTACCACTTGGCATAATTTCTTTTTGTTGTGTTTGTGTGCGAGGGAACTTATGGAATGATCAGAGATCAGCAAGATTAACTTAAGTCTTATAGAATTTTAGGATAGATCATTTACTTTGTAATTTTCTTTTCTTTTTCTTTTAATATTCTATTTCTCCAATTCTTGTAATATGTTGTAATATTCATTTGTTTCAAATTCTGAATATTGTAATTGACAATGTATCTTGTGTGATTATTAATAAAGCTCAAGTTTTCCTTAATGAGCTTTACTTGGTTGTTGTATTACTTATAATCTTGATTAATGATAATTGTTTATTAAATTATCTCAAGTTTGAATATGTGATATTCATTTGAGGTTTGAATTTGAAATTCAAATTCAAATTTGGTTTGAATTCAATCATACAACTTAATTTAGAATTCAATCATGCAACTTAAGGTTGTGATGCAAACTCTCCCCTCTCTTCTTAAAACCCTAGTTTAGTTGAATAAGGAACAGGTTTATCGCACTCTCGAAACCCTAACCACTGTAAGGTGTCGAGAGAGAAACTTGTCCCCCTTCGATGCGATTTTTGTTTAAAAGCGCGAAATTTCCCCGAAATTTGCAATGCAATGCACATCCCTTTCTAAAATCTACCCCTCGATCGTCTCTAAACCTGGGACATTACGGCCTTTCCCCTTAAAGAAAACTTCGTCCCGAAGTTGTGGTTGTAATACTGAACGGTTCGGGGTATGTTTTCCTCGAGTCTTCCTCTTTTTCCCGGGTGGCTTCCCTCTCGGGGTGATGCTTCCATTGTATCTTGCAATACTTGATCGCCTTATTTACGAGTTGTTTCCGGCTTTCCTCGAGAATCTGGCTTCTCGATGTATGTCAAGTCTGGTTGTAACTCGAGCTCATCATGTGATATTGGTTCATCAGGGGTCTTCAAACACTTTCTGAGTTGCGACACATGGAATATATTGTGAACTTGTGCTAACCTTCCCGGTAGATCCAATTCAAAGGCTAAACCTCGGTTCTGACTCAATATCTTGAAAGGTCCTATATATCTAGGACTGAGCTTTCCTTTTACTCCAAACCTCTGAAGTCCTTTCATCGGGCTTACCTTAAGATATACCATGTCTCCAACTCGGGGCTCCCATGTTCTCCTCTTCTGATCGGCATAACTCTTTTGCCGACTTTGGGCTATCTTGAGCCTGTCTCTGATAATGTCAATGATTTGTTGCTTTTCCTTGACATAATCAGGGTTGAACTCTTTGCTTGCTCCGGCTTCATACCAACATATCGGTGATCTACACTTCCTTCCATACAGAGCTTCAAATGGTGCCATCTTGATGCTTCTTTGATAGCTATTATTGTATGAAAACTCTGCTAGTGGCAAGTGCTCCTCCCATGATCCTCCGAAGTCTAGGGCACAAGCCCTAAGCATATCTTCTAAGATCTGGTTGGTTCTCTCGGTTTGTCCACCGGTCTGGGGATGGTAAGCGGTACTATAGTCCAACTTGGGTCCTAAAGCTTCGTGAAGTTGCTTCCAGAATGCTGATGTGAACACGGATCCTCGATCCGATACGATCTTCTTAGGTACTCCATGCTTACTCACGATCTCTTTGATGTAAAGATCGATGAGTTTCTCTCCTTTATCCTGCTGGTTTACCGCTAAAAAGTGTGCACTTTTCGTCAACCGGTCCACGATTACCCATATCATGTCCTTCTTTTTATTAGTCATGGGTAGTCCGGTGATGAAATCCATCCCTATCTCCTCCCATTTCCACTCTGGAATAGGTAAAGGTTGTAACTTCCCTGCCGGACTCTGGTGTTCTGCTTTCACTCTTTGGCAGGTATGGCATTCTGCCACATATTGTGCTATCTCCCTCTTCATGTTATTCCACCGAATAGTTCCTTTAAGTCCATGTACATCTTTGTACTTCCCGGATGTATGGAATATGGTGTTTGATGAGCTTCCCGGAGTATTACTTCCTTAATTTCAGCTATATCCGGAACGCAAATTCTTTTCTGGAACCATAATGATCCAGATTCTCCGCGGTGAAATTCTGATGGTCTTCCCTCATCTATTCTTCTCATCTCCTCCACGATGAATGGATCGTCCAGTTGACCCATCATTATCTCATTCTTCAGGTTGACATTCAACTCATCGGCTACTTGCAACGCCGATAATCCTTCATGGGCTTCCTTTTCCCAAAGTTGTATTTGGGCTTGACTTATTTCCTTCCTCAACTCCGGTGATATTTCTTGTTCCACTCCTCCGGTACTCTTCCTACTCAGGGCATCTGCTACCACATTAGCCTTCCCTGGTGTGTAATTGATTGTCAGATCATAATCCTTGATCAATTCTAGCCATCTTTTCTGTCTCATGTTGAGTTCCTTCTGAGTGAAGAAATATTTGAGGCTTTTATGGTCTGTATAGAGCTCACACTTGGCTCCATAGAGAAAATGTCCCCAAGTTTTGAGTGCAAATACGACTGCTGCTAATTCCAAGTCATGTGTTGGATAGTTTACTTCATGAGGTCTGAGTTGCCTCGATCCATAAGATATTACTTTCCGATCTTGCATGAGTACACAACCCAATCCATGTTTGGATGCGTCACAGTACACGGTGTAATCCTTGCCAACTTCCGGAACTGCTAACACCGGTCTTTGTGGTGAGTTTCTCTTTCAGAGTTTGAAAACTCTTCTCACACTCCTCTGACCACACAAATGGTGTGTTCTTTCTTAACAGCTTTGTCATTGGTCCTGCTATCTTGGAGAATCCTTCAATGAATCTTCGATAATATCCTGCCATTCCTAGGAATCCTCGGATCTCCTTGACAGTCTTTGGTGCTTCCCATTCTAGAACTGCTGCTACCTTACTCGGGTTGACAGCGATTCCATCTTTGCTAATGACATGCCCAAGAAATTCCACTTGATCTAGCCAAAATTCACACTTACTAAGTTTGGCATAAAGTTGATGTTCCCTTAGTGTTTGCAACACTAACCTCAAATGTTCAGCATGTTCAGCTTTGTTCTTGGAATATATCAGGATATCATCGATAAATACGATGACAAACTTGTCTAGATATGGCATGAATATCTTATTCATGAGGTTCATGAATATTGCTGGGGCATTGGTCAATCCAAAAGGTACTACAAGGTATTCATGATGTCCGTACCTCGAAACAAAGGCTGTTTTCGGAACGTCTTCCTTCTTGATCTTTATCTGGTGATAACCGGATCTTAGATCAATCTTGGAAAAGACTCCCGCGCCTCTAACTTGATCAAATAGATCTTGTATTCTTGGAAGTGGATACTTGTTCTTGATTGTGACGTTGTTCAGATTCCTGTAGTCTCCGCACATCCTTCTTCCTCCATCCCTTTTATCTACGAAGATCACAGGTGATCCCCATGGTGAAACACTCTCTTGAATGAATCCCTTTTGTTCCAAGTCGTCCAATTGCTCCTTAAGTTCTTTCAACTCTTTGGGCCCCATCTTATATGGTGCTTTGGCAATCGGTGCTTGTTCCTGGAATTAGGTCGATAGTGAATTCTATCTCCCTATCCGGTGGCATACCGGGTAATTCGCAGGAAACACATCCTGGAATTCATTTACTACGGGTATATCCTCTAACTTCACCTCCTTCATGCTATTCGGTTGTAGCTCAACTTCAATGCTGTGTATGTTTGTCGCCTTGGTAGATCATTCTACTTCCATCGGGGCTTTTCAACGATACCGTCTTGTTCACACGATCGATCAATGCTCCATTAGCTTCCAACCAGTTCATACCAAGAATGACATCAATGTCCTTCATCGGTAAAATGAACGAGTCCGCGTCAAACGCGCACTTATTGATCATAATGACTTGTTTTTGTTTGGCATGGGTTACTACTATCGTTCCCCCCGCAGAAAGTATGGTTATGGGTGTATCTAACTTAGTGCAACTAATCCCATGTTTGATGATGAATTGTTGAGAAATGAATGATGTAGTTGCACCCGTATCAAAAAGTACTTTGCCAGGATGAGTGAGTATCTGGAGCGTACCTATTACCGCCTGGTCAGAGTTGACCACCTCCTCCAGACTGGTACAGTTCAGCTTGCCGAAGGGCTTCTTATTCTTCCAGCTCCCTCCGGTGTTTCCTCGACTTCCTCCTCCTCCAGATTGACCTCCTCCCATGTTTCTCTTGGGGCAGTCCTTCAGCATGTGCCCCTCCTGGCGACAACCAAAGCATATAATCTTTGGCTTCTTACAATCCTTGGCAAAATGCCCTGGAAGTCCACAGATTCGACAGACCATTGGATTGGCGGTCTGAAAAGCTTGATTCCTCCTACTACCGTAGTAGTTACTGTTGTTGTTGTTGTTGTTGTTGTTGTATCTGGGCTTGAAACTCAAGCTGGTATTAGGCTTGTTACTAACAAACCTCTTAGGCTCAAACTTGGCCTTCTTCCTCTTCTCTTCCTGCAATTGCTTGAAATCATCTTCCAGAGTGATGGCTGCATCCACCAACTCTTGAAACTCAGTTGCTCTCATCATTCGGAGCTGTACCTTGAACTGGGGACTTAACCCCCTCAGAAATCTCTTTTTCTTCTTGTCCTCGGTGTTGACTTCTTCAACAGCATACCGGGACAATTTAGAGAACTCCCTGACATAGGTCAGGATTGCCTTGTCCTTCTGCTCGAGACTTTCAAATTCTCGACGCTTTAGCTCCACAATACTTTCAGGGACATTGGATTCCCTGAATTTCCTTGCGAACTCCTCCCATGTGAATACCTTTCCAGCCGGATATACGGCTACTATATTATCCCACCAAGATGCGGCGGGTCCACACAACAAGTGTGTAGCATAACGGACCTTCTCCTGGTCATTGCATCCAACGGTGTTGAGCTTTCGCTCAGTATCCATCAGCCAATCTTCCGCGTCCATCGGCTCGGGCGCGTATGCAAAAGATATGGGCTTGGTGTTCTGGAAGTCTGCTAAGGTGACTCCCTGATTCTCAGGTCTCTCCACCCTGTTTTGCTGTAACAAATCCTGGAAGAATTTGTTCTGCTGCTCCAACGTGACACGTTGTCTCTCTTCCACCATCTGCATGTACTGAATGAAATTCTGTTGCGTCATGGGTGGTGGTGGTGGTGGTGGAAACTGATCTCTGGCTGCACCCTCAGCCTCTTCCTTTTGTTTTGCTTCGCGCTCCATGCGATGTGCTTCAGTCTCGTCTCCTAGCGTTCCCGACATAACCCCCTAGTTCTGCAACACAAGATGATACTCATAGTTACTCCATGCGCAAGTTTTCTGAGCTCAACATTGTGCACAGAACTAGTCACGCAATGGAATCAAGAAGCAAATCCAAATCATACAAAACATATACCATATATTTACATACATAAGTAGTCTTATTACAATACTCAAGTCGATGTGAGTATGCAAACTCACTTATTAAAGTATATATACAAATTTCTACAAAATTTTACACTCTACAATACACGTGGTACTTGTGTATTGTAGCTTGGCTTCTCTTGGTAGACTTCTAGTCGATCTTCACTCCCGATACATTCCAGGCTTCCATCCGGTCGAACGTGTCGTTCTCCTGACAAAACCTGGAACATAAGGTCTCCCCGTTGGCTGATAATCGGAATCCGACGATGATCCTAGGGCGAAATCAGTGTTCACAAACTGATCATTCAGTGCATCGTAATCTACCCATCGGGTGTACTCTCCTGTAGCCCCACCATAAGGGTTACCAAAACTCATACCCGACTCAACTTGTGTCGGATATCCTCCATCCACTCCTTCATTACTAGGATAGCTCTGGTTCTGGGTTGTTGCGTCATCATTCATCTCTCCATCATAATACGCGGTGGTACTATGAGTTCCCGTATCCGATCCCCAACGCCAACCCCTAGAATTCTCGATAGGAGTCTCGGAACGCTGGTTGTTTCCGGATTCCTCTCCGCCTTCGTATCCCCCATAGGAACTACCCAGATAGTTCCCGGGTGTAACGAGTGTAGGTTCACGTGCAAGTGGATCAATACTGATGTAGTCACCAGCTGAATAAGCTGGTGTGTGTACCACATTCTCCATAGGTTCTTTCCCCCTACTCTCCTCCTTGGGTTCAGTGAACTCCTCAAGCATCGTATCAATTGCTCCTATCGGATGATGATTCAAGCGAAAGAGTAATGATATGAAGTTACGGCTATTGTCCATGTATTTGGCTGCTTCGGCTGGTTTGCTTTTGGCATATTTGAAATGGTTCGGCATGGGATCATTGTCCTCCTCCATATGAGGAATGTGTGTGAATTCGGAACCCATAAGCGCTTTCGTCTTATGCTCCCGAATATCGGTTATGGCTCTCATAACAGCTATATGGTAAGCTGTATTGGTTGTCCTTGCTTCCCCAGCTGGCATGACTACGCTCATTCCCAAAGATTCAGGAATTCGCAATCCTACCCTGCACTTGGCCAACACCGGACCATCATAGAACATGTATTTCTTTACTTGGAATGCGGGGATCGCACCCAAATTCCGAGTAACATGGCTCGTAAGATATCCGCAAGTCCTCCTTGGTACTCGTTCGAGTGTGGAATCCATAACTTTCACGTTTCTTCCCGGTCGTGAACTTGCCATGTTGGCTGTAGAAATAGAAAGATTATGAGATTAGTAATAATGCATCATAATAGAGATAATAAAGAATTATCGCACTAAAAGATGTGGTTGTTGTATTCTCAATTGAATATACACCATATTTTTAGAGAATTCTTTACTAATCCTATTTGACTCCTATCGTTTTAGTCCCATTTACTAGGTTCCAACCTAAGGTCAAAGCTTTTGCTCTGATACCAACTGTGGTGACCACGCATACCACTTGCATGTTGTAGTATGCCGATCGTTGATATAACATTCACGAAGTACCATTCCGCAAATATTACATCCCTCAGAGTAGTACAACAGAACATAGCAGGGTCCATAACTCATTCACTTATTATTACAAGCATTAAACATATATTGTCTTGGAGCTCCTCTTGGGTCCTAAGAGGAATACTCCTGGGTTCGAGGTGAACCCAACTCAACTTACAATATAGGAGTCTCATTAAACTATACATTTATTGCCTCGAGCAGCTAAATACTAAGAGTTCGGGCTGCTCGGTTACTACTACTACTGGATGTCTCTAGGCTTGATCTCCTCCGGAAGCCTCCCGGATCCGTAGACTATGAGATAGTCTACGCCTTCAACACCTCCTGAGAGGTCAGGTTCTTCATAGCCGATGATCTCGGCTCCTTCATTGTTGTCGTAGTCCTCCTCCAGACGATTCAGACAATCTAAGCATGGGATTTAAGAGTGGTATGAGTACGAGCGTACTCAACAAGTTCATTATAGATAAGAGGTGTTTAATGCACTAGCTACGATATTAGACCAGAAAGTCTAATATCAATGCAAGTTTTGATAAACATTTCTTCAAGAGATTGCTTTTATTTCAAAGAGCTATGTCCGTCGGCCTTCACCGGTTTACTAGAACTTCATGGAGCTCCTTTCCGGCCGCGTTCGCAGTTCCTCAATCCCGGAACAGGGAGTGACAGGTCACGATTCTTTACACTCTGCAGAGGTGTGTTGCTTTACCCATAAGAGATCTTAACCTTGGTGCCAACCGAGCAGCTTTCCCGTCCACACTTCCTTCGGTGTGAGGCCCGGTATAAGGTCTAGCCAATCATGTTCCTCCGCTACCTCGAACACCCACCCTTTGTTGCATGCCCCGACCACTGGGTCCTCGCCGGTCCCATTATTCCCACTCACGGGTGGACCCCGACCACGACAACGAGTTTGGGACTTGTTAACCAAACTCCTTCGCCGGTAATCGCAACCCATCATAGAACGCAATACCGTGGGGACTTAAGGCCTCCCCAGCCAACCGCTTGCACTTCGAGCGACAAGTGTCTACGGACTATGCCGTGGGGACTTAAGGCTTCCCCAGCCAACCGCTTGCCCTGACAGATACAAGTGTCTACGGTAAAGCGCATCCCTTGATGAACGAGAGGTGGAAACACTTTTGACTACTCCGTCCCACTCCGGATCTTATGGTTAACACGGGTATTACGGCACAAGAATCACTGGCGACATTTGTTGTTTAATCCTAGATGGATATAAACCCGTGCAATGGAACCTCCACCATATCAACACAATCCATGGTTCCATTGCCCACCACATAGTCATATTCATAGTTATGCAAGTAGTGGTTTTGGTTTTTATGCAATAGTGATAACCATAATACTTTGTAAGTAATTTGATAGAAATACTCAAATGACATGAGCAAGTGATGAACTTGCTCGAACACTGCAAAGTGTTGCAGTTGGATGGTGTGGACTCGACCCTTGTCCTCTGGTTCTGAAAAATAGCATCATTGTCCGATAAGGGCAATGGTTAAAGAAGCAATTATGCATGATTCCAGTTTTAGGGTTTGTTCCCCCCTTCCGATGTTGTTATTATTTCATGTGAGAGGTTAATACTAAGAATAATTTGGAGATATTATATTTAGAGTAAATACAACCTTGAAATGTTGTCAAGGTGTTTTTCTAGTCCAAAATATTAATGGACTTATTTTTATTATAGAAATTAATATGTTTGATTTAAATGTTTATTTAAATCATCGAATCATGACTTATTCATATTTGTCTTTAATAATTCTCTTTAATATTTTATTTAGGTAGAGAATTTTATGCTGATCAGTTTTTATATTTTTAATTATTTTTTTAAAGCTATTAATAATTTTCTATGATTATTCAAAGTTTCAGCATTTTTATTTGTTTGTGAAAAGACAAAAACACCCCTGGGCCCACCTGTCGGTGCAACCCAGTGGGTTAGGTCGAACCGACCGGCCCGGTCCGGCTCGACCAGTCCCACTCCTCTCTCTTCTCCTCACGCGCGATCGAACCCTAACCCTAACCCGCTCTGGCGACCCGCGTCGCCTCCGCCGTCGCCGCTCGATTCCGGCGAGATTCGCCGGACTTGGCCCCCGCCATGGTGCGCAATCAACGCGCCACACGACGGCGGTCAATCCTATCCGCGTCGATCCGACGCGGGCGACCCTGCTCGCTCTCGGTCTCGTCCCCGTCTAGTGCTAGGGTTACGGGATCCGCTCGATCCCGCCGTTCCTGGCGCTCCTGGTGCTTGGACTCCGCCCTGGCTTCGCCGCCGTGGTGCGGGTGGTGCCGTGGTGTCGCCATGGCCTGTCTTGGCTTGGCGCCGCCGCGCTCTGGCGTGTGCCGCCGTGGCCGCCATGGCCGTGCCTATCTGCTCGACCACGGTAAGTGCGCCACTCTTTCTTCTCCTTTGCGTTCTATTTCTTCTCCTCCTAGCTTGAGATGCGGCTACTCCCCTTCATGGAGAGACCATCTCGTGCTGCTGCTATTGCTCTACTAGCTGCTGTTGCTCGTGCTTGCTTCGTTGCGATGCTTGCCGTTGCTTGTGAGCATGCTGCTAGGCTTCTTGCTGCTATCCTGGATGCTAGCTACTGCTGCTCTACTGCTAAGCATCTGCTGCTGTTGTGCTGTTACCATGGCCAAAGCTACTGTATTCACACTTGTGCTTGTGCTTGTGCTTCTCTGTGCCTCTGTTCTTGATGCTATTCTTGTCAATTTCTCAGGTGTATTCATATGAATTGCCCTGACTTGATTGCAGTATGCAATTCCTTGCAAGTTTGCAAGAGCCAGTGCCTCTGGTGTACTTTCTGTGTGATATAATTCATGGAACTGCTCCATTGAGCATAACTGTGCTTGCACAGCTCTATCTCTTGATGAACTGCTACTGAATACCATCATATCTAGCTTATTTGATTATCTGCTATGCCATTGTCCTTGTCTGTGGCTAATTTAATTGTCTGGCCATGTGATGGTGCTGTAATTGATGTCTAGCATGCTCGTGGCATGCTCTTGCAAGTTTCGGTGGTCATATGATCACCGGTTGCTTGTAGAAACTATTCTTTGTTGTCGGTGCCTCACCGTGATCCATTCACGTGTTGTGTGTGTGTCACACGAGGCTTGGCTTCGTGTATGCTTGGTGCTTGTCCAAGCATCGGTGGATGCTTGTAATGATCCATTGGATCATCTGCTAGATTCTGTGCATGGTAGCTTGATTATTTCATTTATACGTGTAGTTCTGATTGTTTAAATAGATAAATGATGTGAGCTGTGACACAGTGATGATCATAACGATTTAATTTGCTTGGCTAGAGGGATGCCAACACTTGTTGGGGACCCTAGCCCACTCTGAAGCCACCTGGGTGATGATGCAAGTACTGGGCTTGGTGGTTTGACTGTTTTGGGTGGTTGAGGTGGCCTCAGCAGCCATTCTTGGCTGCTCAGGAAGCTCCCTTCTTCTGTGGCTTGCTCTTGTTGGTAATTGCTTGCTGGATTTGAACAACTGCTCACTGGCTTGATCCAATACTGGACTTCCAGTGGCTGTTGATGTTGAGAATTTATATAGACAAAGATTTGTCTATAGTCTGATGGTCAATTAGCTGTAGGTGCTAAGTGTGTATAACTAGGCTGACTTGTGCTCTCATCTCTTGCTGGATTTCTTCGATTATGCAATTATTGTCATAGCTGTTGTTCCCCTTTGATGATTGACCGGTGGCCTTTCTGCTCTTGCTTGCACCATATGGTTTAATAACTGAGATGATGACACAACCTTGGGTATCATACCACGTTGATCATGTGTGCTAGATGCATATGCTTATATATGAACAAAACCATCTGGTTTGTCCATGATGCTTGGTATACCTCGCTCCAGCTCCTAGATTGTGTTGTTGGTGTAGAGGTTCAGCTGTTGGTTGAGTTCTTGGCTTGCCCTGCTCCTCCTTGCAAGCTTGATCTCTTGGTTTATTTTCTGGTGATTGGGAATAGATGAAACAGCTCTAGCTGTTCATCCGTTCTTGGTGTTCTTGGTCTGTTCTTGATACTCGGTGACTTACCCTGTCTGCTTGGTCGATGAATGAGCTAGGGTTTGTGGTGGAAAAGTTTTTATATGGTTGGCTCTTGCTCCCTGGTCGACAGGCTCCACCTTTCCCTTTGGGTGACTCACTCGTATGTGTCGCTGCATGCACACGGCCTTGTGAGCGAGGCTGTGTGTGTGTGTCTACCAGATACTTTGCACTTGGGACATTGAGAGGATCAGCTCGGCAGAGTTGAGCATATCTTCTCAATTCTCATTTCTTTGCTAACCTGCCAAGTGGTTTTACCACTTGGCATAATTTCTTTTTGTTGTGTTTGTGTGCAGGGAACTTTGGAATGATCAAGATGAAGATTAACTTATCTTATAGAATTTTAGGATAGATCATTTACTTTGTAATTTTCTTTTCTTTTTCTTTTAATATTCTATTTCTCCAATTCTTGTAATATGTTGTAATATTCATTTGTTTCAAATTCTGAATATTGTAATTGACAATGTATCTTGTGTGATTATTAATAAAGCTCAAGTTTTCCTTAATGAGCTTTACTTGGTTGTTGTATTACTTATAATCTTGATTAATGATAATTGTTTATTAAATTATCTCAAGTTTGAATTATGTGATATTCATTTGAGGTTTGAATTTGAAATTCAAATACAAATTTGGTTTGAATTCAATCATACAACTTAATTTAGAATTCAATCATGCAACTTAAGGTTGTGATGCAAACTCTCCCCTCTCTTCTTAAAACCCTAGTTTAGTTGAATAAGGAACAGGTTTATCACACTCTCGAAACCCTAACCCTGTAAGGTGTCGAGAGAGAAACTTGTCCCCCTTCGATGCAGTTTTTGTTTAAAAGCGCGAAATTTCCCCAGAATTTGCAATGCAATGCACATCCCTTTCTAAAATCTACCCCTCGATCGTCTCTAAACCTGGGACATTACACGAACCTTCTCCTTAGACCCTTGTACAGGCGGCATAGAGGTACCCCTTTGTGACACTTGGTTGAAACATATGTTATGCAATGATAATCCGTGTTAATCCAAGCTAATTAGGACAAGGTGTGGGCACTATTAGTATTCTATGCATGAGGCTTGCAACTTATAGGATATCTTATACATAACACATATGATTTATTACTACCGTTGACAAAATTGTTTCTATGTTTTCAAAATGAAAAGCTCTAGCACAAAAATAGTAATCCATGCTTCCTCTCGCGAAGGGCCATTCTTCTACTTTATTGTTGAGTCGGTTTACCTATTCTTTCTATCTTAGAAGCAAACACTTGTGTAAACTGTGTGCATTGATTCTTACATGTTTACCTATTGCACTTGTTATATTACTTTGTGTTGACAATTATCCATGAGATATACATGTTGAAGTTGAAAGCAACTGCTGAAACTTATATCTTCCTTTGTGTTGTTTCAAAGCTTTCTACTAAGAATTTATTGCTTATGAGTTAACTCTTATGCAAGTCTTATTGATGCTTGTCTTGAAAGTACTATTCATGAAAAGTCTTTGCTATATGATTCATTTGTTTACTCATTGTCTTCATCATTGCTTCGAATCGCTGCATTCATCTCATGTGCTCTACAATAGTATTGATCAAGATTATGATAGAATGTCACTTCAGAAATTATCCTTGTTATCGTTTACCTACTCGAGGGCGAGTAGGAACTAAGCTTGGGGATGCTTGATACGTCTCAAACGTATCTATAATTTCTTATGTTCCATGCTACTTTTATGATGATACTCACATGTTTTATACACATTATATGTCATTATTATGCATTTTCCGGCACTAACCTATTGACGAGATGCCGAAGAGCCGACTTGTCGTTTTCTGCTGTTTTTGGTTTCAGAAATCCTACAAAGGAAATATTCTCGGAATTGGACGAAATCAACGCCCAGGGTCTTATTTTTCCACGAAGCTTCCAGAAGACCGAGGGAGAAACGAAGTGGGGCCACGGGGCGCCGCCACACTAGGGAGGCGCGGCCTAAGGGGGGCCCGCGCGGCCCTAGCGTGTGGGGCCTCCGTGACTCCTCCGACTCCGCCCTTCCGCCTACTTAAAGCCTTCATCGCGAAATCCTCTGTACCGAGAGCCACGATACGGAAAACCTTCCAGAGACGCAGCCGCCGCCAATCCCATCTCGGGGGATTCGGGAGATCGCCTCCGGCACCCTCGCCGGAGAGGGGAATCATCTCCCGGAGGGCTCTTCATCGCCATGATCGCCTCCGGATCGATGTGTGAGTAGTTCACCCCTGGACTATGGGTCCATAGCAGTAGCTAGATGGTCGTCTTCTCCTCGTTGTGCTATCATCTTAGATATTGTGAGCTGCCTATCATGATCAAGATCATCTATTTGTAATGCTACATGTTGTGTTTGTTGGGATCCGATGAATATTGAATACTATGTCAAGTTGATTATCAATCTATCATATATGTTGTTTATGTTCTTGCATGCTCTCCGTTGCTAGTAGAGGCTCTGGCCAAGTTGATACTTGTAACTCCAAGAGGGAGTATTTATGCTCGATAGTGGGTTTATGCCTCCATTGAATCTGGGGACGATGACGGAAAGTTCTAAGGTTGTGGATGTGCTGTTGCTACTAGGGATAAAACATCGATGCTTTGTCTAAGGATATTTGTGCTGATTACATTACGCACCATACTTAATGCAATTGTCTGTTGGTTGCAACTTAATACCGGAACGGGTTCGGATGATAACCTGAAAGTGGACTATTTAGGCATAGATGCATGCTGGATAGCGGTCTATGTACTTTGTCGTAATGCCCTGATTAAAAATCTCATAGTACTCATCATGATATATGTATGTGCATTGTTATGCCTTCTTAATTTGTCAATTGCCCAACTGTAATTTGTTCACCCAACATGCTATTTATCTTATGGGAGAGACACCACTAGTGAACTGTGGACCCCGGTCCATTCTTTACATCTGAAATACAATCTACCGCAATTGTTCTTTACTGTTCTTCGCAAACAAACATCATCTTCCACACTATACATCTAATCCTTTGTTTACAGCAAGCCGGTGAGATTGACAACCTCACTGTTACGTTGGGGCAAAGTACTTTGATTGTATTGTGCAGGTTCCACGTTGGCGCCGGAATCACTGGTGTTGCGCCGCACTACACTTCGCCGCCATCAACCTTCAACGTGCTTCTTGGCTCCTACTGGTTCGATAAACCTTGGTTTCTTTCTGAGGGAAAACTTGCTACTGTACGCATCACACCTTCCTCTTGGGGTTCCCAACGGACGTGTGTCATCTGCACGCATCACTAGACATGCTTGTTTATCAACTTGAATGCTTACTATATTACATAAGAAGACTATATGTGCGTTGGTTTTTCATTTTTTGTTTTTTTCTAAATGTTTATGCCCATTTGAATCTTGGTCAAATACTAGGTTTGAACAAGATTTAGACAAGTTAATTTAAAACATGAAAATGAAAAGGTAAGCATGGATCCTTCTTAGTCACTCTAAGATGAAGTTTTTGGGAGGTTTTTGAAATTTCCATGTTTGAAACCCAAAACCATTTCTCTTCATGCTTGACTTCATAAGACAAAGTTTAGGGTTAGGTGTAGATACATGATTTGTCTGGTTTGAATATGTCTAGACCTTGTATATCAACTTCAATTCTTACTATCTTTACTTATTAAATTGCAATGCAACCGTGGTAGGTCGTCGCTGTTTGACCGATTTACCCCTGAACTTAGGAAGAAATTACCCACCGTTGCCAGAACCTTGTACGCTTCCGTCGTAGAAATATCGGCAGATGTTCCTTAGTTCACGTTGAACCTTTGGTCTCTCAGTGAAGGAGTTCGCATGGAACTCTGATTGATCTCACGTACAAGCAAAAAAAATAATAGAGAAGGAGACCGGACCGTACTACTTGCGGTTGCCATAATAATCTGTCGATCCCCCAAAAAACGGCATCTCATCGTCTACAGGAGGCCAGAGCCACGCTGATCGATTGGGAAAAAAACTTACCCGGAGCCGTGGAGGCCAGAGCGAGGGGAAGTAGCGTAGGATTCCGCTGTCGTGTGAATTGTTCCGAGCGAAACTGCCCGGGCGGAACAGGAGCTCAGTGCCTCTACCAGAGGATCATTGATGTGTGCGCATCTGGCCGTCGCAGATGAGGATGAGCTTCCCAGGATCGTCGAGGCCAACCGCCAACATGCCAAATCTGGAAGCTACGGGCTAACATCATAGGCATGAAGTCCTAACCGATCCTCATCAGATTGGAAGCACAATCTTCGCCCGCAAGTTGCGAATCGAAACATCAGATCGAAACGAAGCTAACTCCATCATCTTCGTTGTCAAGTCGGGAATCGACCGATATTCGCCGCCACGGAATACCGCTTGTGGTGCGCCACCAGAACGACAGCTGAGGTGCGCCACACACCGCAGCGCGAGGAACAACGCATCCACGACCTGATCCCCGCCGCCCCGTGCGAAGAAGAGAGAAAGACCAGCGAGGACCGTGGACGCTACCAGCGCCAGCTGCGCCACGGCCGCCCCCTGTCAACCCGCAACTTGTTGGCACTATTCCTGTTGCCTGCCATCGCCACTCTCCGCCTCAGGCCATTAATTGGGACATGACCTTATCGACCACGAAGAAAAATACTACATGGCAATTAGGACTGTTGCGGGCATCGCAAGAGTATGAGCCGCTGCGAGCACGTGGAGGGAAAAAGGAAGGCAGTCCACTCAAGGAATCCGGTGGCGGCCACAGGTTGAAGGGTAGCACTTCCTCCTGCTGAGCCAAAACGGGGGCAACGAGGTGATCTCCATGGGCGGTTGAGGCTTGTGCGTTGGCGGCTCTTGCTCGGGCTCTCCTCGCTCTCTCCTGCATCCTAGGGTCGGGAAAGAGGAAGGCAGTCCACTCAAGGAATCCGGTGGCGGCCACAGGTTGAAGGGTAGCACTTCCATCCTGCTGAGCCAAAACGGGGGCAACGAGGTGATCTCCATGGGCGGTTGAGGCTTGTGCGTTGGCGGCTCTTGCTCGGGCTCTCCTCGCTCTCTCCTGCATCCTCGGGTCCTTCACCGACTCTCTCAGGGGTCCCCGACGGCCGCTTATATATACTACGGCGTCAAAACGTCAAGGGCCTCTAGCTGTTCAAACACCCGCCGAGTCCTACCATGCTGCGAATCCTTCTCTTTGTCTCCTTCCCACCTACGCACATGCGGTAGCACAAGATCCTTAATACTTCCCACCCACGAAGGTTATCTGAGATTTGTGTCAAATCTTAGATAATTTTCATGAGAAGGAGGGGGTAGATTAAGTGTATAGACAAAACTCGGTAACTGCTGCATGTTCACAGTTTTCTTGGCTGAAGTACTACAGTTTCAGGTTTAAGAAATGAGCACCGATATGTTCAATTGTAATTCTAATCGGAGCAAACTGATTTTTGTTGAGATGTGAGTTAACATTGTAGTACTAATTTCATAGTAACATGCAGAATTATATTCAAAGCTTAGCTCCAACATATTAGTAGAACATGTGCATTAGTTTTTTTCAACAAATTAGTACTATAAGGTTATTATCATGGTTCCGTAGCGAAGCACGGGCAATGTGCTAGTATGACATAAGAAGACTATGTGCTTTGGTTTTTCATTTTTTTTTTTTGATTTTTTCTGAAAGTTTATGCCCATTTGAATCTAAAGGTGAGAGAACACGTTAAAGGTTATTCTAACAAAGGTCATGCTTGGTATCTTACCTATGTATTATTGTACATCACAAATGTGAAATGAAAATATGTGCATCTCTATAAACCCTAAACCCTAACCCTAACTATATAGAAAAAGATGAACAATCCATGCTTTTTGATTGCCTTTTATGATCCACCTTTGGCTTGATTTCAAATTTAGTGGGGGGGGGGTAGGGGATGAGTGTGTTTCTTTGGATGCCTCTCTCGTATTTGCTAGTTTTTTGGGGGTCACACAAATTCAGGGTAGCATCATGCCCACCCCCTCCCTTCACGCGCGGAAAAAGTGTTAAGCGAGTAGTAAAATGGCATGACCAACAAGTTTCAAGTAAAATTTCGAATATAACCAAAATGTTCCAATTGATAGATGAGTTAACTTGGCTTCATGGAAAAAATAATGTCATGTAAATGAGTTAACTTGGCTCTCCTACCCTTGAATCCATAGGAAACTTTGTACTAATACAGTATAATGATCACCCGAGTTATTACACCAACAGGTCTATCACTTACGTGTGGTTTCCATGCGTGAGTTCCCACACTTCAGTGAGCACAACTCATGTGCGGTAGGTAGGCAAACTCCCATCTTCTTTGTCAAGAGAAGACGCATCAAGACTCCCCCTCTCTCCCTCTCTCTCTCTATCTCTCCCTCTCTCTCAAGTTATCCACCTCCGCTGGCTGCCGGTTTTGGCAGGGCATTTCTAGCTCAGCTCGGAGGCCATGGTGTGCACGCATTGTAGCCATGGCGACTTAGTCGCGCTAAGTGGTTCGTCCCCGGCTGCGACGAGGATCAATCTGGGCGGTGGTTGTTAAGGACCCGGTCGCATTTCTTTCTTTCAGCGTGGGGTCTTCCATGTAGAAGTTAGGGATTTAGATGTAATTTCATGTTTATTATGTGTCTTGTTGTAAAGTGTGCTCTAGTGCGTATTGGAAGTCTGAGTCCTTCAGGATCCTTCGGTTTGTCCCTCTCCCTCTCTCAAAAAAAACATCTATCTCATTATCGGCCTCGCTCACTCGCTGGCACCTCCTGCGCACTCACAAACCCTGAAAAACAGTCAACATGACCCGAAAAAGGTCATACACCATAAATAAGAGGCCCCCCTCACTTCTCTCCCTTCGCCTCCTTCTGTGTGATTCCTCTTCCTTCGAGTTTCACTGGACGGGCAAACACATGTGCTCCCTAGTAATACTAAAAAGGTAAAAACAATCGACCTACGAATCTATGATTAAATAGGTTAAACTAGGGTTTTGCCCAGCACCACAGATCAAGTTCAAAAATATCCAACTACGGGGTTTGATTTTGGCCTACTAATATAATTAAATAACTTGAACTAGTATTCCTCTAAACAAATCATTTTGGTATGCATTGTTTGGTACTTTTCATAGCTAGAGTGCTTACTCCCTCCGTTAGGGATTATAATGCCAGCGCGCATCCCTAGATCATCAATTTGATTACAACAGATTATGAATTTTATGGCACATAAAAATCACGATTTTTAGTGCTTTCTTGCTAGTTTTGCACATTTAAATGACTTTATGCTGATTTATTGAAAGTAATTCCAATTTGAAATGTAGGTGTGTTATAACTTCGTCCTAGAAATTTTTAGATACGTATTACTTACTATATACATAAAGCATTGATATATAGTACTAAAATATTCGATCCGTTTGTATGGATAATCATGTCGACCATTTTTACCTAGTTTTGAAATAAATAAATGAAAATGAAGAAAACCTAAAAAATGAAACCCTTCCGCATTGGGTGCTTATAGGTGTACTAGTTGACAGGAAAATAAGAAACCTGTGATAGGGTAGTAAAAAACAAAATGTCTTCACAAAACGGACTATCGTGTATGAAGATTCATGGTTTTCAAGCCAACAAATTACATAGTTATGGCCATATTGGTGGCATAATTTGTTATAATGTGCCCAAATTTGGCATGGTGGTGCATCTTGCCATTCCCAACAATGTTGCTGACTAGACTTTTCAACTTTTCGGTATAAAAAAATATTTTTTATTTTTTAGATGACAAAATAGGTTTATTTTGTGAATGGGGTACATAAGATACGACTCAAAATGTCGCCTCTACATTTTTAAGATAAATTAGACCATATATGAGTGAAAATTCCCAACTCTTTACGTTTTTTTAGTGCTTTCTACCTAGTTTCACACATTTAAATGACTTTATGCTGATTTATTGAAAGTAATTCCAGTTTGAAACGTAGTTGTGTTATAATTTCATCCTATAAATCCCCAAAAATCATTTTTAGATACGTATTACTTACTACATACAGAAACCTATGATAGGGTAGTAAAAAACAAAATGTCTTCACAAGGTGGACTATCGTGTGTATGAAGATTCATGGTTTTCAAGCCAACAAATGACATATAGTTATGGTCATATTTGTGGCATAGTTTGTTATAATGTGCCCAAATTGGGCATGATGGTGCATCTTGCCATGTTTGAAACCCAAAACCACTTCTCTTCATGCTTGACTTCATAAGACACAGTTTAGGGTTAGGGGTAGATACATAATTTGTTTGTTTTGAATATGTCTAGATCTTGTTTATCTACTTGAATATGCTTACTATATATATGACGTAAGAAGACTATGTGCTTTGGTTTTTCATTTTTTTATTTTTCCTGAATTTTTATGCCCTATTGAATCTTGGTCAAATCCTAGGTTTGACCAAGATTTAAACAAACTTAAAACATGAAAATGAAAAGGTAAGCCTGGATCCTTTCTAGTCACTCCAAAATTAAGCTTTTGGGAAGTTTTTGAATTTTCAATGTTTGAAAGCCAAAACCACTTCTCTTCATGGTTGACTTCATAAGACAGAGTTAAGCGTTAGGGGGTAGATACATGCCTTTTCTGTTTTGAATAAGTCTAGACCTTGTTTATCAGCTTGACTGCTTACTATATATGATCTAAGAAGGCTATGTGCTTTGGTTTTCATTTTCTTGGTTTTTTTGAATTTATGCCCATTTGAATCTTGGTCAAATACTAGCTATGTTTGACCAAGATTTAAACAATTTTAAACATGAAAATGAAAAAGCAAGCATGGATCTTTTTTAGTCACTCTAAAATGAAGATTTTGGGAGGTTCTTGAAATTTTCATGTTTGAAACCAATACGACTTCTCTTCATGCTAGACTTCATAAGATCGACCGAGTTTAGGGTTAGGGGGTAGATACATGATTTGTCTGGTTTGAATATGTCTAAACCTTGTTTATCAACTTGAATGCTTACTATATGACACTAGATGATGCCCCGCGCGGTGCAGCGGGGTTGTGGTGATAACTGTTTGGAGAAGAAGGAGAAGTGACTATGCATTTGATAAATGAAGGATATCAGTCTATCTAACTATGTTATGTTGCTAAATACCTTGCAAAAAACTACAATGAATACCATATATATTATGAATTTGAGAGTTTGAAATTGCGCTCAGGAACAGAACATATATATTACGCCAAATCTTACACACATTTACTCTTTTCAGAATTTTATTCTATCATTTTAAGATATAGGATGATGAGTTTGAATAAAAGAAGCCCCGGTCATCACAAATGCAAGTGTTTAGCATTCACATGATTCAAGGAGATCAAACCAGCAAGCTCACGAGTAGATACATGAGTGCAATATAGTGGAGTATGTGCTTAGAGCAACTCTAACAGAGCCCGTAAATCCCGCCGGAACCGAACTTTTCCGCCGGATTTACGGGTTCGAGCTGAAACGCGCGCAGATCAGAGCCCATAAACATGGGCCGGCCCGAACTGGAAGTTCAGGGGCCCGAGAAACTCACCGCACGGCCCCTATTAAAAGGGTTCGCGGAGAGGAGTTCGGTTCGGAAACCCTACTCCCCTCCGGCCGCTCCTCTCCCGCCGCCGCAGCCCACCGCCGCTCCGATGAGCAATCCCCGTCGCTCGACCGCCACTCCGCCGCTACGGCCACCACCCCGCCGTGCGAAATGGCGCGTTTAAGACGCGTGGGTAGGGGCGGCGGCCGATCCGGCGCCGGAAGGTCAAGTCGCCGTCCGCCGGGCGCACGGGCGGAGACGGAGCGCGGCAGGCGGGCGCGCTCCGACGGCGCATGGAAGCGGGCCGGCCGCAAGTGGCCGGACCTAATGGCGCGCCACCTTCAAGCGCACGCGGAGGTGGCTGCGGCTGCGGAGGCGGCTGCGGCTGTGGAAGAGGAGGAGCCCCCCGCTGCCGGCGGGTGCAGCCCGCAGTTGCCCCCGAGCGGCGACGATGACAATGCGGACGGACCGCCTCTGCTCTGCGGGTCACCTCCGGCGCGGCGGCCATCGAGCTGGTGGCCCTCGTCGTGGCCTAGCAACCGGCGGCGTCGAAAAACCCTCCGCCGCCGCCCGGTGACAGTATGGTCGCTGGGAACCTTAATTTCTAGTCTATTAGGTCCCTAGTACATAATTTAGGTCCAATGCGATTGTATTTTGCCACTATTAGTGTGAATTATGATCGAATTAAACTTGATCGGATGAAATCGACTGCAATCCCCGTCGATAGATTTCCCGCGTCGTTTGATTTTCGCGAGTTCGGTTTGGGTTTACAGTTTCTGTTCTGCGCCGTGCCGAAATACGCTCTCAATTCATTTTTCGGGAGACTGAACTCCGTTTTTTCGGTTTGGACAAATACGGGCTCTGTTAGAGATGCTCTTACAGGGAAACCATCGGTTCAACTTGACCAAGCTCAAAAGAGAAAAAAATTAATCAATGAAAGGGGAATTCGGACATGCCGTCTGTTGGCCAATACCCTCTTCCTCAAATTAAGGTGCATTGGGACTTGGGAGAAATGGTGGAGAGAAGGGTCTCAACTTTTAGCAATAATCATTGTAGTTGAAGTAAGTGTTTCAATCAGGATACTTTTTATGAAGCTTAAGTATTTTTCTCACATGATAAACACCAGCAATATAAAGAATGACTAATGCACAACATACCTCTGACATAAAATTGACATTCAAATTTACCATCCAGAACAATCATAGTAGGAGAATCAAAGTGAACTGGACAATAAACTGTTGAAAAGACATTTATCGGTGACTACATAAGTACATAACCATGGAAACATGTAATCCCAGGTGCAGTTCTGAAACCACACTGAGCACTTGGACTATGCAGATATTATTGGTTAAAGATAACTCTCACGCGACAAATAAGTAAATTCAGAGCTTCACATGTTCTTGAATCTGATTTATGTTGTGGATAAACAGAAGAGCAGTAGATCATCCATCTATCCATCGTCATCGGCAATCTGCTAATACGTGAAACAAATATGAAAAATGATACCATAGATAGAATATTAAATATTCACTACAGTGTAAATATTGTGGAGAAAACAAAAAATTGCCATACATTATCCAAGATATGACTTACCTTTTTTTAGAAGGGAAATACACACAGGTATGATCTTTGTTGCCACCTCATCCATTGATGAGAATTACACTGCATCTGCAATATTAGGCATAACATTTTTTTACAGCAACATCTAACATCAATTTAATGAAAGGTGCACTGGATTTAAAGGAACATATTTAAGAAGCAGAATGGTTTCGTTCCTGGGCGATGAAAGGTTGTGATCGATGGCATGGGCGTCCACGGCTGCGTGAGACTGAATGCCTTATGCCTACCATGATGGCTCATAGGATTTTCGGAACTTTCAGGGTTATCCATCTTGGCAAACCGCACACACACACAAAGGAAGATTCCAGTGGAGCTAATTCCATGTAACAAATAAATTTCAGGGTAGATTAGAAGGGAACATGTAACAAACAAATTTTAGTGAAAATTCGAAGGTGCAGATACATGCGATTCAGAAGAGTAAGAAAAACAGAAGATGCGTGTGGTGCTTCAGTGTAAGCAATAATTTAATAATTTAAGAGCAGGAGATGAAAGTTTGCGTACCTGTGGAAGCAGGTAGTGTTGTCCAGCGTCTGTAGGCCATAAACATGGTAATAGCTTCTTCCGTTGCTTGAGCAACCAGTACGCAATATCCCATTGAAATCCAATTGATTCCGGCTGGGCTTGAAGGGAAGGTAGAATTGAACAAAAATACAACCAAATGGTCGATCGAGAGGCAAAACGTCCAGCAGATTTCGAGCCGGGGCGCAAAATGGGGAAGAAAAATCTGCAGCGGGCATGTACCAAAGTGGATGCTGCTGCTGCCAGAGATGGCGTCGCAAGAAGGCGGGCGCTGATTGTCGACGGCAACACGACAGCTCTTTAAAACATGGAGGCGGCAGCGACAGCGACGACTCAGTTCATTCAAGCAGTTTTTTTGTGTAATTGCAGGGTAATGATGATGAGTGGTGGGCTGCATCGGGCGGTTTAACTTCAGAAGCATTTGTGGCGAGCAGACAGTAGGTCGCGGAGCATTGATGGCCATGAAGGCGTTCGCGGTAGAAGAGGAACTGCACGCACGAACGGAGAGCCACAGAGGTAAGAATAAGATCATGCATATGCATCCAGCCCATATCAAGAAGGCACACCCGCCCAGCCCATGCCAAGAAAGATGCCCAGCCCATCTTGAGAAAATGATGCAGGGAGTGAGCAAGCGACCAGACACACACGATACAACGCGCCACACATTGCCTGGACGAATAGGAGATGACGTGGCTCACTGTGAGATCAGCAAAATGGGGTCATCTATTAAGAAAGAAAAGATAAGAAGACTATGTGCTGTTGTTTTTCATTCTTCTGATTTTTTTGAATTTTATGCCCATTTGAATCTTGGTCAAATCCTAGGTTTGACCAGGATTTTAAACAAGTATAAAATATTAAAATGAAAAGGTAAACCTGGATCCTTCTTAGTCACTCTAAAATGAAGCAACTTTTGGGATGTTCTTCAAATTTTCATGTTTGAAACCTAAAACCACTTCTCTTCATGATTGACTTCATAAGACAGAGTTTGGGTTAGGGGTAGATATATACATGATTTTTCTGGATTGAATATGTCTAGAACTTGTTTATCAACTGTAATGCTTACTATATGACATAAAAATGTTATGTGCTTTGGTTTATCATTCTTTTGATTTTTCCTGAATTTTTATGCCCATTTGAATCTTGATCAAATCCTAGGTTTAACAAAGATTTAAACAAGTTTAAAATATGAAAATGAAAAGTTAAGCATGGATCCTTCTTAGTCACTCTAAAATGAAGCTTTTGGGAGGTTTTTTAAATTTCCATGTTTGAAACACAAAACCACTTCTCTTCATGCTTGACTTCATAAGAGAGAGTTTAGTGTTAGGGGTAGATACATGATTTGTCTAGTCTGAATATGTCTAGACCTTGTTTATCAACTTGAATTCTTACTATATGACATAAGAAGGCTATGTGCTTTGGTTTTTCATTTTTTTTTATTTTTTTGAATTTTATGCTCATTTGAATCTTGGTCAAATACTAGCTAGGTTTGACCAAGATTTAAACAAGTTTAAAACATGAAAATGAAAAGGTAAGCCTCGATCCTTCTTGGTCACTCTAAAATGAAGCTTTTGGAAGGTTTTTGAAATTTCCATGTTTGAAACCCAAAACCACTTCTCTTCATGCCTTACTTCATCAGACGGAGTTTAGGGTCGTTAGGGTGTAGATACATGATTTGTCTGGTTTGAATATGTCTAGACCTTGTTTATCATCTTGAATGCTTACTATATGACATAAAAAGACTATGTGCATTGGTATTTCATTTTTTGGTTTTTTTTTGAATTTTCATGCCCATTTTAATCTTGGTGAAATCCTTGGTTTAAGGAAGATTTAAACAAGTTTAACACGTGAAAACGAATAAGTAAGTCTCGATCCTTCTTAGTCACTCCAAAATGTAGCAATTGATAGATGTGTTAACTTTGCTTCATGGAAAAAATAATGTCATGTAAATGAGTTAACTTGGATTTCCTACCCTTGAATCCATAAGAAATTTTGTTCTAATGCACTATAATAATCAACCGAGTTTTCACACCAACAGGTCTGTCACTTACGTGTGGTGTCCATGCGTGAGGTCCCACACTTCAGTGAACACAAGTCACGTGCAGTAGGTACGCAAACTCCCAGCCATCTTCTTTGTCAAGAGAAGATGCATCAGGATGCGTATTGGAAGTCTCTGGGTCCTTCAGGATCCTTCGGTTGTCCCTCTCACAAAAAAACAAATCTCTCCCATTCTCGGCCTCGCTCGACTCGCTCGCTCGCTTGCACCTCCTGCGCACTGACAAACCCTGCACAACAGTCAACATCATCACCCGAAAAAGGGGAGACACCATAATGCTCTCCTTTCTTCTCTCCTTCTGATTGATCCCTCTTCCTCCGAGTTTCACTCGACGGGCAAACACACATGTGATGCATAATAATAATAATAAAGTAGAAAAATCGACCTACGAATCTATAATTAAATAGGTTAAACTAGGGTTTTGCCCGGTACTACAGATCAAGTTCAAAAAAATACAACTACGGGGTTCGAACAACCCCATTTCTAATCCAAGAATTTTTTCGACCTCATCTAAATGGCCTCAAACTATAGGGTTAATTAGCATGTAGTGCAGTATGTGTGAACATGTATGCACTATGTGTGCTATAACTTGTATGTCTTCAAATTTGAACCAAATTCGAATAAGTTTGAAATATTTGAAATGGGAATTTTGGCTTAAACGTTTGAAACCCAAAACGACTTCTCTTCATGCTAGACATCATAAGACCGAGTTAAGGGTTAAGGGGTAGATACATGATTTGTCTGTTTTGAATATGTCTAGACCTTGTTCATCAAGTTGAATGCTTACTATATATGACATAAGAAGGCTATGTGCTTTGGTTTTTGATTTTTTTGATTTTTTTTGAATTTCTATGCCCATTTGAGTCTTGGTCAAATCCTAGGTTTGACAAAGATTTAAACAAGTTTAAAACATGAAAATGAAAAGGTTAGCCTCGATCCTTCTTAGTAATTCTAAAAGGAAGCTTTTGGGGGGTTCTTGAAATCTCAATGTCTGAAACCCAAAACCACTTATCTTCATGCTTGACTTCATAAGACAGAGTTTAGGGTTAGGGGGTAGATACATGATTTGTCGGGTTTGAATATGTCTAGACATGCTTGCTTATCAACTTGAATGCTTATTATATGACATAAGAAGACTATGTGTGCTTTGGTTTTTCATTTTTTGTTTTTTCTGAATGTTTATGCCCATTTGAATCTTGGTCAAATCCTATGTTTGACCAAGATTTAAACAAGCATAAACATGAAAATGAAAAGGTAAGCTTGGATCCTTCTTAGTCACTCTAAAATTAAGCTTTTGGGAAGTTTCTGAAATTTCCATGTTTGAAACCCAAAACCACTTCTCTTCATGCTTGACTTCATAAGACAGAGTTAAGGGTTATGGGGTAGATACATGCTTTTTCTGTTTTGAATATGTCTAGACCTTGTTTATCAACTTGAATGCTTACTATATATGACATAAGAAGGCTATGTGCTTTTGTTTTTGATTTTTTTTGAAATTTTATGCCCATTTGAATCTTGGTCAAATCTTAGGTTTGACCAAGATTTAAACAAGTTTAAAAGATGAAAATGAAAAGGTAAGCCTGGATCCTTCTTAGTCAATCTAAAATGAAGCTTTTGCGGTGTTCTTGAAATCTCAATGTTTGAAACCCAAAACCACTTCTCTTCATGCTTGACTTCATAAGACAGAGTTTAGGATTAGGGGTAGATACATGATTTGTCGGGTTTGAATATGTCTAGACATGCTTGTTTATTAACTTGAATGCTTACTATATGACTGTTATCACCAGAATTTGACCGAGTCAGAGGTGGGCCGCGATCGAGATGGACGTGAAGAAATATATATATAGAAGAAGTATGTGGATCGGCCTTTTATACCAAGTTGGGCTTAATTGCCCGGATATCTGTAACATATTAGATCGCATCTTAGTTTAGAAATAGAATCTTACTCGTGCACGGTTTGGTGCACGCCCACATTAGAAAGTCCGCTGGACTATAAATATGTATCTAGGGTTTATGGAATAAACAACAACCAACGTTCAACCACAAACAAATCTCGGCGCATCGCCAACCCCTTCGTCTCGAGGGTTTCTACCGGTAAGCATCATGCTGCCTAGATCGCATCTTGCGATCTAGGCAGCACTAGCCTGCCTACGTTGTTCACGCGTTGCTCGTACTGAAGCCTTTTTGATGGCGAGCAACGTAGTTATCTTAGACATGTTAGGGTTAGCATTGTTCTTCATGTTACATGCTTTCGTAGTGCAACCCTTGCATGTCTAGCCGCCCTTACGCCTATCTCAGGCGTAGGGGCGGCACCCCGCTTGATCGTAGTTTAGTAGATCTGATCCGTTACGATTGCTCCTTGTTCTACAAGGATTAGTTTGATATCTGCAATAGTTAGGCCTTACGAAGGGGGGGAGGATCCAGCGGCACGTAGGGTGTCGTTCGTTGGCCCTAAGCAGGATGTTCCGAGGATCAACCTCGTGTTGGTTTTTAGGCCTTGCTTAGGATCGGCTTACGATCACCGTGCGTGGCCGCGAGGCCCAACCTGGAGTAGGACGATCCGATTATGCGGTGAAAACCCCACATCGTCGTAGATCTAATTAGCTTTACCTTGATCAAGCAGGACCACCATATATTCGGACACCTCGTCTGAATCATGGGTGGATCGGCTCTTTGAGCCGATTCACGGGATAACCTGAGAGCCGATCGAGGCTCGTATTTAACGTTTACGTGTGTGCCCTGCAGGAAACTAGCGAGGCATCATCCACACCTTCACGACCGGGTATAGGTCAGGTGGCACGCCCTTGTGATAAACATCGGTGCGTGCGACCGGGAGGCTTTGCGGGCCGTCGCTCGGAGGGACTAGGGCCAGCCGCAGCCCTAGTTGTTCCCGGCTCTACGGTGTTGCCCGTCTCTACCCGTCGGTGGGTTTCGACGTCAACACATTACGGCACGCCCGGTGGGACGGTCGACGACATCCACGACATCGCCATCTACATCCAAGATGGCGGAAGACACTCCGGTCACATACGCGGATCCGCTCGATGAGCTCAAGAAGAAGCATGACGAGATCAAGGCAACCCTCGAAGCCGAACTCATCGGCTCCTTCCACCGAACCCGCTCCCATGGCGTCGGGTGGAAGGGTTTCACACCTGAAGGCGCGCTCGATGGGGTGGACCTGTCCGCCCGTCGGAAGAACGCACCAGGTCGCTGCGGCGAGGAGATCAACTACATGGTGGCTCATTCGCTGCACCGCCACTACGAGAGCACTGGTGAACACCTTGGAGCGTGTCGCTCGCGCGTCGTTCGGGAAATCATGAGCCACCGGTACTCCCCGTCGGGACCGGCTGCGGGGACTTTCAAAGGAGAGATGCCGCTCCGGCCCCAGCCGTTCGCATGGGTAGCACCGGAACTGCCGAACTCATCGGCATACGTCGTCTACAAGATTGGTGGTGATCCTAGTGACTACCAATTCCTGCACTGAGCCACCTAAGGAGGTCCCGCACGGATACGCGTGCGCATACGTGCCGAGACGGCAACGCCTTGGCACTCTCGAACCGAGCTGCAATAACGGCGGCCTCCGGAACGGCGGGAGGAGCGTCGGAGGCCGATCTCGAGAAGCGATCGTGGGCTGGCTAAGTACGCCGCCCCGACAAACCTCCAAAGCCCGGCTCCTGCGGTTGGCTTAGAACCGAGAAAAACAAGCATGGCTGATTAAGTATGCCACCCCGGCGAATCTTCGGGGTTCGACACCTTCGGCCATCTCGGCGGATCAGATTTGTGCAATTCGAAAGATCGGTTCGGCATGATGCCGAAAAGGAAGGCGTTCGGCTACACCAAGCCGTACCCCAACAGCTACGAGCCGATCCCGCTGCCACCTAAATATCGGCTCCCGGACTTCACAAAGTTCGGTGGATCGGACGGGTCCGGCTCCATCGAGCATGTGAGCCGATATTTGGCACAGCTGGGCACGATCTCGGCGTCGAGATGAGTTGCGCGTGAGGTTCTTCTCGCGAGTCCCTCACGGGATCGGCTTTCGGGTGGTACACATCGCTACCACCGAACTCCATCCAGACACTGGAAGCGGTTGGAAGAGCAGTTCCATGAGCGGTACCATTCGGAAGCTTCCGAGTCTAGCATTGCCGATCTAGCACAACTACGTCGAAGCGCGGAGAAGCGTGACGAGAATACATCCAGCGCTTCGGGAATCTTAGGAACCGATGCTTTTCGGTTCGTATAAATGAGAAGGAAGCGATCGAGTTGGCGATAGCGGGCCCGGCAACACAGCTCAAGGACACGACCTCCCAAGCGGATTATCCCTCGGCTGGCGCACATGGTTCGAAACTTTCAGCATATGAACAGCGCCACCCGGACCTGTACCAAGACAAGTTCAAGCGTGCGGTGGCCACGGTCGATGCGAGAGGAAGACGAAGTTCCTGCGGGAGACCAAGAAGTAGCGATAGGCTGAGTGGACTCGGGGAGGAACCCCGTGTCCTGCAAGTGGGTAAAGCCACCGAGGCCCGCCCGGGGGATTTGATTTTGACGTGACCAAGACCGAGCAAATCTTCGACCTCCTACTCAAGGAAAAGCGGTTGAAGATACACGAAGGTCTCAAGTTCCCCACGGCGCAAGAGCTGAATGGAAAGCCATCACGCAAATGGCATAACTCGCTCTCCCATGCCACCAACGACTGCGGGGTGTGGCGTCGGCACATCCAAGCGGCGATAGAGAACGGGCGTCTAATTTTCAACCGAGTACGCCATGAAGGTCGACACACACCCCTTCCCTGCCGTAAACATGGTGGAGTATGCTTGCCATGCGGGGTGCCGGCCGGGTTTCTGTGCAATATCAACATGGTAGATCTTGGACACCACGGCGGCAAGGATGGAGATGAGGGCAGCAGCTCTCATAGCAAAGATACGAGAGGGAGCCGCTCCACGCGATCGGCTCCGCCAAGACGGCAAGCGCTACGTCACGAGAGGGAGAAGTGAAGAACATAAGATATCGGCGACCTCTCTGCGATCACCTCCTCAACAAGTATGTGGGTCGGTACGACCAACGCCGGCGGTCCAGCGATGATGATGAAAGAGTTCGTCGGCCGGAGAAGCCAGAAGACATCGTCGGCGGAATCGCGATGAGGAGGAGCACGAGCGTTGTGCCAAGGGAAAGGCAAGGGAGCAAGGCGACGAGGACGGACACTTGGAATTGTCCCTTCTTCGAGCACTGCGGGGATTCGAGGAATGAGCCGATTGCCAACAATCGGCAATTGCCCGAGAATGCAACCGGAAGAAGAAGGAGGCAGCCAACGTGTCCGTGTTCGAGCGCTTAGGACCTCTCCCGCCACGAGCAAACGAGCTGAGTCCCCTCGGTTGGAAGGTCTCGAAGATTCGAGAAGACGAGGGAGAAGAAGAAGACGAGGTACCACCGGCCAAGGTGGTGCCCACGACGGACTCAGCCGTTCCCGAAACGCGAGGGTTCAACGATTGCGCGGCCCGGAAGAAGCCGAGAGGTTATACTTGCATACATTGAGGAAGGCAAGGCCTGACCTGGCTGCAAGGTTCAGCGAACCCTGGATGAAGAGGGTCGTCCACGGAAAATGGAGTGGCGCCCCAAGCAAAGGAAAGCCGATGATGAAGCATCGGGCTGGCACAAACATGGTGCTCGTTCTTCCGGCAGAGCTTAGCGCTCCACGATCACACGATGCATTCAAGGTGGGCGACAGCAAGCGGGCCAACATGATGAAGTCAGAGATTGGGCTGGTCTTATCTACCGGCCTGAACGAGTAACAAGAACACGTCCATGGCGAGGCTGATCCTTGTGATCGGCCCCAAAAAATTTATGAAGGGACATCACAAAACCTTCGCCGAGCAAACAACATGGAGGCCGATTCCAGCAATCGGCCAAAATTATCCTCACCCACCGTTCCGCTTGAGTTCAACATGTTATCCCACAGAGCCGATACCATCAATCCTCTTGACGAGAATCGGCTCGGGGGGCACCGAGGTGGATAAAATACGAGGATATGCAACTAGAAGCGTCTCATCCTTTGGTGATGAGTATTGGAATATGGGGGCCGATGCACTAGTCGGCCGTAAAAAAATAAACATCTGAAAATTCGAAAATTTTCGAGCACAGCCGATGTAGCAGACATCGACTTAAGGATATGGAAGCCGATGCGTGGCCATCGACTCAAGAGGAATAACTGTTACGATCAGAGGGTCAATGGAGCACTAATGGAAGAGCTCCTCAATGGAGTAGTCTAAAGGTTTGAATCCTCTCTTCAAGAACAATGACAGGAGCAGCCTGGACGTGCGGATCGGATCAAGGATGGATCGCATCAGATCTACCAGAGGAAAGGAGCCGATCTGGCCGGCAAGAACTGAAGAAAGCTCGGGGGGCAGCTCGCCTTGAAGGCTCTCTGCTTTGAGGAGCCGATTTATGTTCAAATCGGTTGGCTCTGCATAAGGAACTTCCCCACACACGATCGAGCCCAGGTCCGTACAGCTAATTCGCGTATCCTCGTCTCGTTTTTGGCTGAGACTCGGGGGCAACGAGGCCTATGGATGCCTTGTTCTTGAGAGCCGATTGGAGTTACCTCGGTTGTTATTGCATCATGATCGTCTCGGGGAGGAAGCTGGGAAGGAAAAGCCGTCGTACGAGTACGAGGTTTGGACCGTCTTGGTCTTTGCGAGAAAAGAGGAGATTGGTTCCTCAAATTAGCGATGAATAGTCATCGGCTGCGGGGCTGCAAAACGCCACGATTGAGAAAATCAATGATAACCCGATTCATCACTATCGGTCTTGGTGTGGCAAGCGGAGGGATGGAAATTGGATTAATGAAAGGAGAAATTGGAAGAACAGTTCTCATTAATTCAAAGGAGCAGCTTTACAAGAAGAGCCGATGGCTCTCAAAAGAGGGATCTAGTGCCTAGTGCCTTGCTACTCGCTAGTCCTATTCTACTAGTCGTCGCTGTCCTCATCGTCGCCGTCGTCAAGGTCGTCGGCGCTGCTCCCCGAGGAGCTCCTCGCCGTCGCTGCCCCGGCCGTCCGGCTGGAGCCTCCTCCTCCTCCTCGTCATCATCATCGTCCTCGCTATCCGCCCAGCCGCGGAAGCGCTTCGTCGGAGGATACCCGATGGAGGCGGAGGAATCATCTTCCTCCTCCTCATCTTCTTCCTCGTCGTCATCGTCGTCCTCGCTGTCCGCCCACATGCGGGAGCGTTTCTTCGGCGGGAGCCTGGCGGAGAGGGAGGCCTTGGTCTTCGTCGCTTCCCCCCCCCTTCTTCTCCTTGTCCGAGGAGATGGGGTGCTCCCCGGAGCGGAGATCGTCCTCTTCTTTGCTCTTCGGCAATGGTTGGAGAGAGGTGCCTGAAGCGGAGGAGGAAGAGGAAGACATGGCTGCAGGAGAGAAGGGTTTTTGGGCTTGGTGAACAGAGCAGAGCAAGGCGATGGAGTAGTGAACCGTTTGGCACAGATAAATAAAGAGAGTGTAGTGGAGATTTAATGCCATACGGTTCTCGAGGGCCCGGGAGGCGAGGCGTAATGATGGAAGATTCTGCGGCAGCTCTGTTCTGCCACGACATGACCCGACGAAAGAAAGCGTAATGATTTTGGAAATGTCATTTCCAAAACCAGGGGGGCATGTGTTATCACCAGAATTTGACCGAGTCAGAGGTGGGCCGCGATCGAGATGGACGTGAAGAAATATATATATAGAAGAAGTATGTGGATCGGCCTTTTATACCAAGTTGGGCTTAATTGCCCGGATATCTGTAACATATTAGATCGCATCTTAGTTTAGAAATAGAATCTTACTCGTGCACGGTTTGGTGCACGCCCACATTAGAAAGTCCGCTGGACTATAAATATGTATCTAGGGTTTATGGAATAAACAACAACCAACGTTCAACCACAAACAAATCTCGGCGCATCGCCAACCCCTTCGTCTCGAGGGTTTCTACCGGTAAGCATCATGCTGCCTAGATCGCATCTTGCGATCTAGGCAGCACTAGCTTGCCTACGTTGTTCACGCGTTGCTCGTATCGAAGCCTTTTTGATGGCGAGCAACGTAGTTATCTTAGACATGTTAGGGTTAGCATTGTTCTTCATGTTACATGCTTTCGTAGTGCAACCCTTGCATGTCTAGCCGCCCTTACGCCTATCTCGGGCGTAGGGGCGGCACCCGCTGATCGTAGTTTAGTAGATCCGATCCGTTACGATTGCTCCTTGTTCTACAAGGATTAGTTTGATATACTGCAATAGTTAGGCCTTACGAAGGGGGAGGATCCGGCGGCACGTAGGGTGTCGTTCGTTGGCCCTAAGCGAGGATGTTCCGAGGATCAACCTCGTGTTGGTTTTTAGGCCTTGCTTAGGATCGGCTTACGATCACCGTGCGTGGCCGCGAGGCCCAACTCTGGAGTAGGACGATCCGATTATGCGGTGAAAACCCCACATCGTCGTAGATCTAATTAGCTTTACCTTGATCAAGCGGGACCACCATATATTCGGACACCTCGTCCGAATCATGGGTGGATCGGCTCTTTGAGCCGATTCACGGGATAACTCGAGAGCCGATCGAGGCTCGTATTTAACGTTTACATGTGTGCCCTGCGGGAAACTAAGCGAGGCATCATCCACACCTTCTCGACCGAGGTATAGGTCAGGTGGCACGCCCTTGTGATAAACATCGGTGCGTGCGACCAGGAGGCTTTGCGGGCCGTCGCTCAGAGGGACTAGGGCCAGCCGCAGCCCTAGTTGTTCTCGGCTCTACGGTGTTGCCCGTCTCTACCCGCCGGTGGGTTTCTGACGTCAACAATGACATAAGAAGACTATATGTGCGTTGGTTTTTAATTTTTGTTTTTTTCTAAATGTTTATGCCCATTTGAATCTTGGTCAAATCCTAGGTTTGCACAAGATTTAAACCAGTCAATTTAAAACATGAAAATAAAAAGGTAAGCATGGATCCTTCTTAGTCACTCTAAGATGAAGTTTTTGGGAGGTTTTTGAAATTTCCACGTTTGAAACCTAAAACCATTTCTCTTCATGCTTGACTTCATAAGACAAAGTTTAGGGTTAGGTGTAGATACATGTTTTGTCTGGTTTGAATATGTCTAGACCTTGTTTATCAACTTCAATTCTTACTATATGACATAAGAAGACTATGTGCTTTGGTTTTTTTTTTGATTGTTTCTGAATGTTTATGCCCATTTGAATCTTGGTGAAATCCGAGGTTTGACCAAGATTTAAACAAGTTAATTTAAAACATGAAAATCAAAAGGTAAGCTTGGATCCTTCTTAGTCACTCTAAAATTAATCTTTTGTGAAGTTTTAGAAATTTCCATGTCTGAAACCCAAAACCATTTCTCTTCGTGCTTGACTTCATAAGACAGAGTTAAGGGTTAGGGGGTAGATACATGCTTTTTCTGTTTTGAATATGTCTAGACCTTGTTTATCAACTTGAATGCTTACTATATATGACATAAGAAGGCTATGTGCTTTGGTTTTGTATTTTTTTTGATTTTTTTTTGATTTTTTATGCCCATTTGACTCTTGGTCAAATCCTAGGTTTGACCAAGATTTAAACAAGTTTAAAACATGAAAATGAAAAGGTAAGCTTGGATGCTTCTTAGTCATTCTAAAATGAAGCTTTTGGGGGGTTCTTGAAATCTCAATGTTTGAAACCCAAAACCACTTCTCTTCATGCTTGACTTCATAAGACAGAGTTTAGGGTTAGGGGGTAGATACATGATTTGTCGGGTTTGAATAAGTCTAGACATGCTTGTTTATCAACTTGAATGCTTACTATATGATATAAGAAGACTATTTGTGTGTTGGTTTTTCATTTTTTGTTTTTTCTAAATGTTTATGCCCATTTGAATCTTGGTCAAATCCTAGGTTTGAACAAGATTTAAACAAGTTAATTTAAAACATGAAAATGAAAAGGTAAACATGGATCCTTCTTAGTCACTCTAAGATGAAGTTTTTGGGAGGTTTTTAAATTTCCATGTTTGAAACCCAAAACCATTTCTCCTCATGCTTGACTTCATAAGACAAAGTTTAGAGTTAACATCATCACCCGAAAAAGGGGAGACACCATAATGCTCTCCCTTCTTCTCTCCTTCCGAGTGATCCCTCTTCCTTCGAGTTTCACTCGACGGGCAAACACACATGTCTTTGCATAGTAATAATAAAAAAGTAGAAAAATCAACCTACGAATCTATAATTAAATAGGTTAAACTAGGGTTTTGCCCAGTACTACAGATCAAGTTCAAAAAATCCAACTACGGGGTTCGAACAACCCCATTTCTAATCCAAGAATTTTTTCGACCTCATCCAAATGGCCTCAAACTATAGGGTTAATTAGCATCTAGTGCAGTATGTGTGAACATGTATGCACTATGTGTGCTATCACTTGTATGTCTTTCAAATTTGAACCAAATTCGAATAAGTTTGAAATATTTGAAATGGGGCTTCTGGCTTAAACGTTTGAAACCCAAAACGATTTCTCTTCATGCTAGACATCATAAGACCGAGTTTAGGGTTAGGCGGTAGATACATGATTTGTCTGTTTTGAATATGTCTAGACCTTGTTCATCAAGTTGAATGATTACTATATATGACATAAGAAAGCTATGTGCTTTGGTTTTTCATTTTTTTTATTTTCTTGAATTTTTATGCCCATTTGAGTCTTGGTCAAATCCTAGGTTTGACCAAGATTTAAACAAGCTTAAAACATGAAAATGAAAAGGTAAGCCTAGATCCTTCTTAGTCACTCTAAAATGAAGCTTTTGGGAGGTTTTTGAAATTTCCATGTTTGAAACCCAAAACCATTTCTCTTCATGCTTGACTTCATAAGACAAAGCTTAGGGTTAGGTGCAGATACATGATTTGTCTGGTTTGAATATGTCTAGACATTGTTTATCAACTTGAATTCTTACTATATGACATAAGAATACTATGTGCTTTGGTTTTTCATTTTTTTTATTTTTTCTGAATGTTTATTCCCATTTGAATCTAAAGGTGAGAAAACATGTTAAAGGTTATTCTAACAAAGGTCATGCTTGGTATCTTACCTATGTATTATTGTACATCACAAATGTGAAATGAAGTTATGTGCATCTCTATCAACCCTAAACCCTAACCCTAACTATATAGAAAAAGATGAACAATCCATGCTTTTCGATTCCCTTTTTTGATCCACCTTTGGCTTGATTTCAAATTTAGTGGGGGGTAGGAGACGAGTGTGTTTCTTTGGATGCCTCTCTCGTATTTGCTAGTTTTTTGGGTGTCACACAAATTCAGGGTAGCATCATGCCCACCCCCGCCCTTCACGCGCGGAAAAAGTGTTAAGCGAGTAGTAAAATGGCATGACCAACAAGTTTCAAGTAAAATTTCGAATATAACCAAAATGTTCCAATTGATAGATGAGTTAACTTGGCTTCATAGAAAAAATAATGTCATTTAAATGAGTTAACTTGGCTTTCCTACCCTTGAATCCATAGGAAACTTTGTAGTAATACAGTATAATTATCACCCGAGTTATTACACCAACAGGTCTGTCACTTACGTGTGGTTCCCATGCGTGAGGTCCCACACTTCAGTGAGCACAAGTCATGTGCGGTAGGTAGGCAAACTCCCATCTTCTTTGTCAAGAGAAGACGAATCAAGACTCCCCCTCTCTCTCTAGTTATCCACCTCCGCTGGCTGCCGGTTTTGGCAGGGCGTTTCTAGCTTAGCTTGGAGGCCATGGTGTGCACGCACTGTAGCCATGGCGATTTGGTCGCGCTAAGTGGTTCGTCCCCGGCTGCGACGAGGATCAATCTGGGCGGTGGCTGTTAAGGACCCGATCGCATTTCTTGCTTTCAGCGTGGGGTCTTCCATGTAAAAGTTAGGGATTTAGATGTAATTTGCTGTTTATTTCTGTGTCTTGTTGTAAACTGTGCTCTGGTGCATATTGGAAGTCTGAGTCCTTCAGGATCCTTCGGTTTGTCCCTCTTTCTCAAAAAAAACATCTCTCTCATTATCGGCCTCGCTCGCTCGCACCTCCTGCGCACTGACAAACCCTGAACAACAGTCAACATGACCCGAAAAAGGTCATACACCATAAGTAAGAGGGCCCCCCTCACTTCTCTCCCTTCGTCTCCTTCCGTGTGATCCCTCTTCTTCCGAGTTTCCCTGGACGGGCAAACACATGTGCTGCCTAGTAATACTAAAAAGGTAAAAAAATCGACCTACGAATCTATGATTAAATAGGTTAAACTAGGGTTTTGCTCAGCACTACAGATCAAGTTCAAAAAAATCCAACTACGGGGTTTGATTTTGGCCTACTAATATAATTAAATAAGTTGAACTAGTATTCCTCTAAAAATCATTTTGGTATGCATTGTTTGGTACTTTTCATAGCTAGATTGCTTACTCCCTCCGTTAGGGATTATAATGCCAGCGCGCATCCCTAGATCATCAATTTGATTACAATAGATTATGAATTTTACGGCACATAAAAATCACGATTTTAGTGCTTTCTAGCTAGTTTCGCACATTTAAATGACTTTATGCTGATTTATTGAAAGTAATTCCAATTTGAAATGTAGGTGTGTTAGAACTTCGTCCTAGAAATGTTTAGATACGTATTACTTACTATATACATAAAGCAGTGATATATAGTACTGAAATATTCGACCCCTTTGCATGGATAATCATGTCGACCATTTTTACCTGGTTTTGAAATAAATAAATGAAAATGAAGAAAACCTCAAAAATGAAACCCTTCCGCATTGAGTGCTTATAGGAGTACTAGTTGATAGCGAAAATAAGAAACCTGTGATAGGGTAGTAAAAAACAAAATGTATTCACAAAACGGACTATCGTGTATGAAGATTCATGGTTTTCAAGCCAACAAATGACATAGTTATGGCCATATTTGTGGCATAGTTTGTTATAATGTGCCCAAATTGGGCATGGTGGTGGATCTTGCCATTCCCAACAATGTTGCTTGACTAGACTTTTCAACTTTTCGGTATAAAAAATCATTTTTCATTTTCTAGATGGCAAAATAGGTTTATTTTGTGAATGGGGTACATAAGATACGGCTCAAAATGGCGCCTCTACATTTTTAAGATAAATTAGGCCATATATTAGTGAAAATTCCCAACTCTTTACGTTTTTTTAGTGCTTTCTAGCTAGTTTCACATATTTAAATGACTTTATGCTGATTTATTGAAAGTAATTCCAATTTAAAATGTAGTTGTGTTATAATTTTGTCCTATAAATCCCCAAAAATCATTTTTAAATACGTATTACTTACTACATACAGAAACCTGCGATACGGTAGTAAAAAACAAAATGTCTTCCCAAGACGGACTATCGTGTGTACGAAGATTCATGGTTTTCGAGCCAACAAATGACATATAGTTATGGCCATATTTGTGGCATAGTTTGTTATAATGTGCCCAAATTGGGCATGGTGGTGCATCTTGTCATGTTTGAAGCCCAAAACTACTTCTCTTCATGCTTGTTCATAAGACACAGTTTAGGGTTAGGGTAGATACATGATTTGTCTGTTTTGAATATGTCTAGACCTTGTTTATCTACTTGAATATGCTTACTATATATATATAACGTAAGAAGACTATGTGCTTTGGTTTTTCATTTTTTTGCACTGAATTTTTATGCCCATTTGAATCTTGGTCAAATCCTATGTTTGACCAAGATTTAAACAAACTTAAAACATGAAAATGAAAAGGTAAGCCTGGATCCTTCCTAGTCACTCTAAAATTAATCTTTTGGGAATTTCTTGAAATTTCCATGTTTGAAACCAAAAACCACTTCTCTTCATGCATGACTTCATAAGACAGAGTTAAGGGTTAGGGGGTAGATACATGCCTTTTCTGTTTTGAATATGTCTAGACCTTGTTTATCAGCTTGACTGCTTACTATATATGATATAAGAAGGGTATGTGCTTTGGTTTTTCATTTTTTTGGTTTTTTTCAATTTTATGCCCATTTGAATCTTGGTCAAATACTAGCTAGGTTTGACCAAGATTTAAACAATTTTAAAACATGAAAATGAAAAGGCAAGCATGGATCTTTTTTAGTCACTCTAAAATGAAGCTTTTGGGAGGTTCTTGAAATTTCCATGTTTGAAACCAATACGACTTCTCTTCATGCTAGACTTCATAAGATCGACCGACTTTAGGGTTAGGGGGTAGATACATGATTTGTCTGGTTTGAATATGTCTAAACCTTGTTTATCAACTTGAATGTTTACTATATGACATAAGAAGACTATGTGCTTTTGTTTTTCATTCTTATATTTTTTTTAATTTTATGCCCATTTGAATCTTGGTCAAATCCTAGGTTTGACCAGGATTTAAACAAGTATAAAATATGGAAATGAAAAGGTAAGCCTGGATCCTTCTTAGTCACTCTAAAATGAAGCGACTTTTGGGATGTTCTTCAAATTTTCATGTTTGAAACCCAAAACCACTTCTCTTCATGATTGACTTCATAAGACAGAGTTTAGGGTTAGGGGTAGATATATACATGATTTGTCTAGTTTGAATATGTCTAGACCTTGTTTATCAACTTGAATTCTTACTATATGACATAAGAAGGCTATGTGCTTTGATTTTTCATTTTTCTGATTTTTTTGAATTTTATGCCCATTTGAATCTTGGTCAAATACTAGCTAGGTTTGACCAAGATTTAAATAAGTTTAAAACATGAAAATGAAAAGGTAAGCCTCGATCCTTCTTGGTCACTCTAAAATGAAGCTTTTGGTAGGTTTTTGAAATTTCCATGTTTGAAACCCAAAACCACTTCTCTTCATGCCTTACTTCATAAGACGGAGTTTAGTGTCGTTAGGGGGTAGATACATGATTTGTCTGGTTTGAATATGTCTAGACCTTGTTTATCATCTTGAATGCTTACTATTTGACATAAGAAGACTATGTGCATTGGTATTTCATTTTTTGGGTTTTTTTGAATTTTCATGCCCATTTGAATCTTGGTGAAATCCTAGGTTTGAGCAAGATTTAAACAATTTTAACACGTGGAAACGAATAAGTAAGCCTGGATCCTTCTTAGTCACTCCAAAATGTACCAATTGATAGATGTGTTAACTTTGCTTCATGGAAAAAATAATGTCATGTAAATGAGTTAACTTGGATTTCCTACCCTTGAATCCATAGGAAACTTTGTTCTAATCCACTATAATAATCAAGCGAGTTTTTACACCAACAGGTCTGTCACTTACGTGTGGTGCCCATGCGTGAGGCACCACACTTCAGTGAGCACAAGTCACGTGCAGTAGGTACGCAAACTCCCAGCCATCTTCTTTTTCAAGAAAAGACGCATCAGGATGCGTATTGGAAGTCTCTGGGTCCTTCAGGATCCTTCGGTTGTCCCTCTTACAAAAAACAAATCTCTCTCATTCTCGGCTCCGCTCAACTCGCTCGCTCGCTTGCACCTCCTGCGCACTGACAAACCCTGCACAACAGTCCACATCATCACCTGAAAAAGGGGAGACACCATAATGCTCTCCCTTCTTCTCTCCTTCCGAGTGATCCCTCTTCCTTCGAGTTTCACTCGACGGGCAAACACACATGTGCTGCATAGTAATAATAAAAAAGTAGAAAAATCGACCTACGAATCTACAATTAAATAGGTTAAACTAGGGTTTTGCCCAGTACTACAGATCAAGTTCAAAAAAATCCAACTACGGGGTTCGAACAACCCCATTTCTAATCCAAGAATTTTTTCGACCTCATCCAAATGGCCTCAAACTATAGGGTTAATTAGCATCTAGTGCAGTATGTGTGAACATGTATGCACTATGTGTTCTATCACTTGTATGTCTTTCAAATTTGAACCAAATTCGAATAAGTTTGAAATATTTGAAATGGGGCTTCTGGCTTAAACGGTTGAAACCCAAAACCACTTCTCTTCGTGTTTGACTTCATAAGACAGAGTTAAGGGTTAGGGGGTAGATACATCCTTTTTCTGTTTTGAATATGTCTAGACCTTGTTTATCAACTTGAATGATTACTATATATGACATAAGAAGGCTATGTGCTTTGGTTTTTCATTTTTTCATTTTTTTTGAATTTTTATGCCCATTTGAATCTTGGTTAAATACTAGCTAGGTTTGACCAAGATTTAAACAAGCTTAAAACATGAAAATGAAAAGGTAAGCCTAGATCCTTCTTAGTCACTCTAAAATGAACCTTTTGGGAGGTTTTTGAAATTTCCATGTTTGAAACCCAAAACCATTTCTCTTCATGCTTGACTTCATAAGACAAAGCTTAGGGTTAGGTGTAGATACATGATTTGTCTGGTTTGAATATGTCTAGACATTGTTTATCAACTTGAATTCTTACTATATGACATAAGAATACTATGTGCTTTGGTTTTTCATTTTTTTGATTTTTTCTGAATGTTTATGCCCATTTGAATCTTGGTGAAATCCTAGGTTTGACCAAGATTTGAACAAGTTAATTTAAAACATGAAAATCAAAAGGTAAGCTTGGATCCTTCTTAGTCACTCTAAAATTAAGCTTTTGGGAAGTTTTTGAAATTTCCATGTTTGAAACCCAAAACCACTTCTCTTCGTGCTTGACTTCATAAGACAGAGTTTAGGGTTAGGGGGTAGATATATCCTTTTTCTGTTTTGAATATGTCTAGACCTTGTTTATCAACTTGAATGCTTACTATATATGACATAAGAAGGCTATCTGCTTTGGTTTTTCATTTTTTTCATTTTTTTTGAATTTTTATGCCCATTTGAATCTTGGTTAAATACTAGCTAGGTTTGACCAAGATTTAAACAAGTTTAAAACATGAAAATGAAAAGGTAAGCCTCGATCCTTCTTGGTCACTCTAAAATGAAGCTTTTGGGAGGTTTTTGAAATTTCCATGTTTGAAACCCAGAACCACTTCTCTTCATGCCTTACTTCATAATACGGAGTTTACTTCATAAGACGGAGTTTAGGGTCGTTAGGGGGTAGATACATGATTTGTCTGGTTTGAATATGTCTAGACCTTGTTTATCATCTTGAATGCTGACTATATGACATAAGAAGACTATGTGCATTGGTATTTCATTTTTGTTTTTTTTTGAATTTTCATGCCCATTTGAATCTTGGCGAAATCCTAGGTTTGAGCAAGATTTAAACAAGTTTAACACGTGAAAACGAGTAAGTAAGCCTGGATCCTTCTTAGTCACTCCAAAATGTACCAATTGATAGATGTGTTAACTTTGATTCATGGAAAAAATAATGTCATGTAAATTAGTTAACTTGGATTTGCTACCCTTAAATCCATATGAAACTTTGTTCTAATGCACTATAATAATCAACCGAGTTTTTACACCAACAGGTCTATCACTTACGTGTGGTGCCCATGCATGAGGTCCCACACTTCAGTGAGCACAAGTCACGTGCAGTTGGTACACAAACTCCCAGCCATCTTCTTTGTCAAGAGAAGACGCACCAGGATGCGTATTGCAAGTATCTGGGTCCTTCAGGATCCTTCGGTTGTCCCTCTCACAAAAAAAACAAATCTCGCTCATTCTCGGCCTCGCTCGACTCGCTCGCTCGCTCTCTTGCACCTCCTGCGCACTAACAAACCCTGCACAACAGTCAACATCATCACCCGAAAAAGGGGAGGCACCATAATGATCTCCCTTCTTATCTCCTTCCGAGTGATCCCTCTTCATCCGAGTTTCACTCGATGGGAAAACACACATGTGTTGCATAGTAATAATAAAAAACTAGAAAAATCGACCTATGAATCTATAATTAAATAGGTTAAACTACGGTTTTTCCCAGTACTACAGATCAAGTTCAAAAAAATCCAACTACGGGGTTCGAACAACCCCATTTCTAATCCAAGAATTTTTTCGACCTCATCCAAATGGCCTCAAACTATTGGTTTAATTAGCATCTAGTGCAGTATGTGTGAACATGTATGCACTATGTGTGCTATAACTTGTATGTCTTTCAAATTTGAACCAAATTCAAATAAGTTTGAAATATTTGAAATGGGGCTTTTGGCTTAAACGTTTGAAACCTAAAACGACTTCTCTTCATGCTAGACTTCATAAGACCGAGTTTAGGGTTACGGGTAGATACATGATTTGTCTGTTTTGAATATGTCTAGACCTAGCTTGTTCATCAAGTTGAATGCTTACAATATATGACATAAGAAGGCTATGTGCTTTGGTTTTTCATTTTTTTGATTTATTTTGAATTTTTATGCCCATTTGAGTCTTGGTCAAATCCTAGGTTTGACCAAGATTTAAACAAGTTTAAAACTTGAAAATGAAAAGGTAAGCCTGGATCCTTCTTAGTCATTCTAAAATGAAGCGTTGGGGGGGTTCTTGAAATTTCCATGTTTGAAACCCAAAACCATTTCTCTTCATGCTTGACTTCATAAGAAAAAGTATAGGGTTAGGGGGTAGATACATGATTTTTCGGGTTTGAATATGTCTAGACATGCTTGTTTATCAACTTGAATGCTTACTATATGATATAAGAAGACTATATGTGCGTTGGTTTTTTATTTTTTATTTTTTTTGAATGTTTATGGCAATTTGAATCTTGGCCAAATCCTATGTTTGACCAAGATTTAAACAAGCTTGAACATGAAAATGAAATGGTAAGCTTGGATCCTTCTTAGTCACTCTAAAATTAAGCTTTTGGGAGGTTTTTGAAATTTCCATGTTTGAAACCCAAAACCACTTCTCTTCATGCTTGACTTCATAAGACAGAGTTAAGGGTTAGGGGGTAGATACATGCTTTTTCTGTTTTGAATATTTCTAGACCTTGTTCATCAACTTGAATGCTTACTATATATATGACATAAGAAGGCTATGTGCTTTGGTTTTTCATTTTTTGATTTTTTTTTTGAATTTTTATGCCCATTTGAATCTTGGTCAAATGCTAGGTTTGGCCAAGATTTAAACAAGATTAAAACATGAAAATGAAAAGGTAAGCCTGGATCCTTCTTAGTCACTCTAAAATGAAGCTTTTGGGAGGTTTTTGAAATTTCCATGTTTGAAACCCAAAACCATTTCTCTTCATGCTTGACTTCATAAGACAAAGTTTAGGGTTAGGTGTAGATACATGATTTGTCTGGTTTGAATATGTCTAGACATTATTTATCAACTTGAATTCTTACTATATGACATAAGAAGGCTATGTGCTTTGGTTTTTCATTTTTTTTGATTTATTTTTTGAATTATTATGCCCATTTGAATCTTGGTCAAATACTAGCTAGGTTTGACCAAGATTTAAACAAGTTTAAAACATGAAAATGAATAGGTAAGCCTCGATCCTTCTTGGTCACTCTAAAATGAATCTTTTGGGATGTTTTTGAAATTTCCATGTTTGAAACCCAAAACCACTTCTCTTCATGCCTTACTTCATAAGACGGAGTTTAGGGTCCTTAGGGGGTAGATACATGATTTGTCTGATTTGAATATGTCTAGACCTTGTTTATCATCTTGAATGCTTACTATATGACATAAGAAGGCTATATATGTGCTTTGTTTTTTCATCTTTTTGAATTTTTCTGAATTTTTATGCCCATTTGAATCTTGGTCAAATCCTAGGTTTGACTAAGATTTAAATATTCGGGTCACACACCCTTGTATTTTTTCAGTTATTTGTTTGATATATACTTCATCTATCCACTGTTCAAATTTGCATTTAATCAATTTAGCCCCAAAAAATTGTACATATATGGATGCACATTGAGATAATTCATGAAACTGTTATCACCAAGATTTGACCGAGTCAGAGGTGGGCCGCAGTCAAGATGGGCTTAAGGAAATATACGTGGAGAATTATATGAATCGGCCTGTTATGCCAAGTTGGGCTTAATTGCTCGTGTATACGTAACATATTAGATCTATTTTAGTTTAGAGATAGAATCTTACTCGTGCACGGTTTAGTGCATGCCCACATTAGAAAGTCCCCTGGACTATAAATATGTATCTAGGGTTTATGGAATAAACAACAACTCACGTTCAACCCCAAAACAAACCAATCTCGGCGCATCGCCAACTCCTTCGTCTCGAGGGTTTCTATCGGGTAGCGACATGCTGCCTAGATCGCATCTTGCGATCTAGGCAGCACAAGCCCCACGTTGTTCATGCGTTGCTCGTATCGAAGCGCTTTTGATGGCGAGCAACGTAGTTATCATTAGATGTGTTAGGGTTAGCATTGTTCTTCGTTTAAGCATGCTTACGTAGTGCAACCCTTGCATATCTAGCCGCCCTCACGCCTATCTCAGGTGTGGGGGCGGTGCCCCGCTTGATCATTATTTAGTAGATCTGATCCGTTACGATTGCTCCTTGTTCTACAAGGATTAGTTTAATATCCGCAATAGTTAGGCCTTACAAAGGGGGAGGATCCGAGTGGCACGTAGGGTGGCGTTCGCAAGTCCTAAACGGGATGTTCCGAGGATCAACATCATGTTGGTTTTTAGGCCTTGTTTAGGATCGGCTTACGAGCACCGTGCGTGGCCGCGAGGCCCAACCTGGAGTAGGATGATCCGATTATACGGTGAAAACCCTAAATCGTCGTAGATCTCATTAGCTTCATCTTGATCAAGCGGGACCACCAAGTATTCGTGCACCCCGTACGAATCATGGGTGGATCGGCTCTTTGAGCCGATTCACGGGATAACCCGAGAGCCGATCGAGGCTCGTATTTAATGTTTACATGTATGCCCTGCAGGAAACTAAGCGAGGCATCCCCATCACCTTCCCGACCGGTATAGGTCGGGTGGCACGCCTTGCACTTCGCAACGCCGCGTGTGACCGAGAAGAGCATTGCGGGCCGTCGCTCGGAGGGGTCTCGGCCGGCCGCAGCTCTAGGCTCTTCCCGGCTCTACGGTGTTGACAAGGCCGCTGCCCGCCGGTGGGTTTTGGCGATCAACACATTCTCGGCACGCCGGTGGGACAATCGTCTACATCAACCACATCGCCATCTACATCCGAGATGGCGGACGGCACGCCAGTCACCTACGAGGATCCGCCCGATGACCTCAAGAAGCAATACAACGAGATCAAGGCCACCCTCGAAGCCGACCTCATCGGCTCTTTCGCAGAACCCGTTCCCGTGGCATCGGATGGAAGGGGTTCTCACCGCAAGGTGCGCTCGATGGGATAGACCTCTCTACCCCGTCGGAGGAACGCACCGGGGTCTGCGGCAGGAGATCAACTACCCGGTGGCTCACTCGCTACACCGCCACTCGAGAACTTGGTCAACGTGTTGGAGCGTGTCGCTCCGCGCGTGATCCAGGAGATCATGAGCCACCGTACTCGCCGTCGGGACCAGCTCTCGGGACTCATCAAGGAGAGTTGCCATTCCGAGTCCCGTCCACCGCTGCCATATGCGTTGGCAGCACCTGCTGAAGTGCCGACTACACCGGCATTCCTCGTCTACGGGATTGGTGGCGACCCTAGTGACTACCAGTTCTTAATGGAGGCGCCTAAGGAGATCCCTCAAGGATACGCGTGCATGTATGTGCCGGATTGTGGTGATTGGGCACTCACAAACCAGGCCACAACATCGGGGACTCCGGCGGAGACAGGAGGAACGTCGGCGACAGAGCTTGAGAAGCAGACGTGGCTAACTAAATGCGCCACACCGACGAAACTCCCGAGCCCAGCTCCTGCGAGCCGGCCCGGAGCTGGAAAAGCAAACATGGCTGGCCGTGTACGCCACCCCGGCGAATCTTCGGAGTGCAACTCCTACGGCCAGCACAGCGGATCGGATCAGTACCATATCGAGAGATCAGTTCGGCATGATGCCGAAAAGAAGGGCGATCGGCTATTCCAAGCCGTACCCCGACGATTACGAGATGATCCCGCTGCCACCTAAATATCGGCTCCCTGACTTCTCCAAATTCAGTGGATCAGATGGCTCCAGCTCCATCGAGCACGCCAGCCGATATTTGGCTCAATTAGGACCGGCTTCAGTGTCGGATCAGCTACGCGTGAGGCTCTTTTCACAGTCCCTCACGGGATCGGCTTTTGGATGGTACACCTCTTTGCCAGCAAACTCCATCCAGTCTTGGAAGCAATTGGAAGAACAGTTCCATATGCAATACCATTCAGAAGCTTCCGAGTCTGGCATTGCCGATCTAGCACAACTACGTCAGAAGCGCGGGAAACGGTGACAGAATACATCCAGCGCTTCAGGAATCTTAGGAACCGATGTTATTCGGTTCGTATAACTGAAAAGGAAGCAGTCGAGTTGGCAGTAGCAGGCCTTGCAACACAGCTCAAGGACATGGCCTCCCAAGAAGATTATCCCTCGCCGGCGCACATGGTTCGAAACTATCGGCATATGAACAGCGCCACCCCGACCTGTACCAAGACAAGTTCAAGCGTGCGTAGTTATGGTCGATACGAGAGGAAGATGAAGTGCCTGCGGGAGACCAAGAAATAGCAGATGGCTGAGTGGACTCGGGAGGAACCCCCGTGGCCTGCAAATGGGTAAAGCCACCAGGGCCGCCCAGGGGATTTGATTTTGACGTAACCAAGACTGAACAGATCTTCGACCTCCTGCTCAAGGAGAAACAGTTGACGATTCCCGAAGGTCTCAAGTTCCCCACGGCGAAAGAGCTAAACGGAAAGCCGTACTGCAAATTCCACAACTCGCTTTCCCATGCCACCAACGACTGCCGGGTGTGGCGTCGCACATCCAAGCGGCGATAGAGAAGGGGCGGCTAATTTTCAACCAAGTACGCCATGAAGGTCGACACCCAACCCTTCCCCGCCGTTAACATGGTGGGAATCACCTACCCTGAAGGTTGCCAGCCGGGTCCCTCGTTCAGCATCAACATGGTAGGACCTGGAAACCACTCTGGCAAAGATGGAGATGAGGGCAGCTGCTCTCATAGCAAGGATACAGAGGAGGCCGCTCCACGCGATCGGCTCCGTCATGATGGCAAGCGCTATGTCACCGAGGGAGAGGTGAAGAATACAAGATATCAGCGGCCCCTCTCTGATCACCTCCTCAACAAATATGTGAGTCAGTATGACCAACGCCGACGGTCCAATCATGATGATAGAGGAAATCGTCTGGCTAGAGAAGCCAGAAGACATCGTCGGCAGGATCGCGATGAGGAGGAGCACGAGCGCTGTGCCACGGAAGCATCAAGGGAGCAAGATGACAACGCCAGACATTGGGACTGCCCTTTCTTCAGACACTGCTGGGATTCAGGAATGAGCCGATTGCCCACAATCGGCAATTGCCCAGAATGCAATCAGAAAAGAAGGAGGCAGCCAACGTGTCCGTGTTCGAGCGCCTAGGGCCTCTCCCGCCACAAAGCAAACGCGCTGAGTCACCTCGTTGGGCAGATCTTGAGGATTCGAAGACGAGGGAGAAGTGGAAGAAGACAGGTACCACCGGCCAAGGTGGTGCCCCGACGGACTCAGCCGTTCCCAAAAGCGCAGGGTTCAGCGATTGCGCGGCCTGGAGGAAGCCGAAAGGTTGTACCTGCATACGCTAAGAAAGGCACGGCCCGATCTGGCTGCAAAGGTTCAGCGAACCCTGGATGAAGAGGGTCGTCCACGGAAAATGGAGTGGCGCCCCAAACAGAGGAGAGCCGATGATGAGACATCGGCTGGCACAAACATGGTACTCGTCTTGCCGACAGAGCTTAGTGCTCCACGACTCTACGGTGCACTCAAGGTGGACGACAGCAAGCGCATCAAGTCAGAGGTTGGGTTGGTTTTATCCAGCCTAACCGAATAGCAAGACTAAACCAATGAGCAAACCAGGCGAGGCTGATCCTTGTGATCGGCCCCAAAAAATTTATGAAGGGAACTTACAAAACCTTCAACGAGCAAGCAACGTGGAGGCCGATTCCAAGCAATCGGCCAAAATTATCCTCACCCACCATTCTCGCTCGGGTTCAACATGTTGTCCAACGAGCCGATACCATCAATTCTCTTGACGAGAATCGGCTCGGGGGCACCCAGGTAGATAAGAAGCATCTCATCTTCTGGTGATGGGTATTGGAATATGGGGGCCGATGCACAGGACGGCCGTAATAAAAAGTGAAAATTCGAAAATTTTCGAGCACAGCCGATGCAGCAGGCATCGACTTAAGGATATGAAAGCCGATGCATGGCCATCGACTCAAGAGGAGTAACTATTACGATCAGAGGGTCAATGGAGCACAAAGGGAGATTTTTTTTTATGAAGGAACTCCTCAATGGAGCAGTTTGGAAGCTCGGATCCTCTCTTCAAGAACAATATCAGGAGCAGCATGGGCGGACGGATCAGGTCAAGGATGGATGACATTAGATTCACCAAGGGAAAGGAGCCGATCTAGCCAGCAAGAACTAAAGAAGCTTGGGGGGCAGCTCACCTTGAAGGCTTTCCGCTCAGAGAAGCCGATTTGTGTTCAAATCGGCTGACGCTGCGTAAGGAACTTCCCCACACGCGATCAAGCCCAGGTCTATGCAGCTCATTTGCGTATCCTCGTCTCTGTTTTGCCTTGGCTAAGACTCGGGGGGCAACAGGCCTGGTAGATGCTCTATTGAAGGACCGATTGAAGTACCATCGGCTGATCTTCGTTGCAACCTTCTTCACAAAACGGTGAGCGCTCGCTAAGGAGTTGAAGAATAGAAGGATGAATGTCGAAGGACCGATGTGTTGTTATCGGCTCATTACACATTGGCGAAGGGGATGAATCGGCAAGGTCAGTAGGAGAGAGAATCGGCTCGATTAAACTCAGAAGAAATCGGCAAAATCAAAGTGGGGAACAGTTCTTCATTGATAGGCGGGATTTCTTACATAAAGAGCTAATTGTTCTCAAAAGGAAATACCGGGGATACATTGCCCCATCTACTACTACTGGCCCTATGCTAGAGGTCCTATCTACGGGCCGTCATCGCCCTCATCGTCATCCTCGTAGCTCTCATCGGCACCGCCGCCGATGGGCTCCTCGTCGCTACTCCCGTAGCCCTCCACGGGGGCTTCATCCCCGTCTTCGTCGTCGCTGCTGTCGTCGTCCCACCACATGCGGAGGCGCTTCGCTGGTGGGTAGCCCTCGAGGGAGTCGTCATCGTCGTCCTCCTCCTCCTCCTCTTCCTCCTCCACCACCCCCTCGGAGGAGGTGAAGTCGTCCCAGGAGAAGCGATCGTCATCGCTCTCCTCCTCCGATTCCCCGTCAGCGAGGAAACGGAGGTCGCTTTCCCGTCCGTCGAGGACTGGTCGTCCTCGGACCAGATGGAGAAGTCATGGTCTGACTCCTCCCCGGCCGCAATGGCGCGACGGGTGTTGGCCGCATGGACCGCCGCCGGGTTGTGCTCCGGCGTCGGCTCGCGGGACATGGAGGACTGGCTGGAAGGATCTGATAGGGCAGAGGAGGAAGAAGACATGATGGCGCAGGAGGTTTTTGGGACTGCTAATGCGAGGGGGATGCAGAGCAGAACTGTTCAGAGCGGTTAAATCGAAGGAGGATATAGTGGAAATTCAATGCCACAGCAGTTTCCGAGGAAGTGGTGCCTAAAAAAGAAAAAAAACTGCCAGGTCACGCGGAGAAGTTGAGAAGGCAAGGCATCATCATGAGGGATACTGCGACGGTTCTGCCACGACATGACCCGACGAAGAAAAGCAGAGTGATTTTGGAATTACCAATTCCAAAACCAGGGGGGCATGTGTTATCACCAAGATTTGACCGAGTCAGAGGTGGGCCGCAGTCAAGATGGGCTTAAGGAAATATACGTGGAGAATTATATGAATCGGCCTGTTATGCCAAGTTGGGCTTAATTGCTCGTGTATCTGTAACATATTAGATCTATTTTAGTTTAGAGATAGAATCTTACTCGTGCACGGTTTAGTGCATGCCCACATTAGAAAGTCCCCCGGACTATAAATATGTATCTAGGGTTTATGGAATAAACAACAACTCATGTTCAACCCCAAAACAAACCAATCTCGGCGCATCGCCAACTCCTTCGTCTCGAGGGTTTCTATCGGGTAGCGACATGCTGCCTAGATCGCATCTTGCGATCTAGGCAAGCACAAGCCCCACGTTGTTCATGCGTTGCTCGTACTCGAAGCGCTTTTGATGGCGAGCAACGTAGTTATCATTAGATGTGTTAGGGTTAGCATTGTTCTTCGTTTAAGCATGCTTACGTAGTGCAACCCTTGCATATCTAGCCGCCCTCACGCCTATCTCAGGTGTGAGGGCGGCGCCCGCTTGATCATTATTTAGTAGATCTGATCCGTTACGATTGCTCCTTGTTCTACAAGGATTAGTTTAATATCTCGCAATAGTTAGGCCTTACAAAGGGGGAGGATCCAGTGGCACGTAGGGTGGCGTTCGCAAGTCCTAAACGGGATGTTCCGAGGATCAACATCATGTTGGTTTTTAGGCCTTGTTTAGGATCGGCTTACGAGCACCGTGCGTGGCCGCGAGGCCCAACCTGGAGTAGGATGATCCGATTATACGGTGAAAACCCTAAATCGTCGTAGATCTCATTAGCTTCATCTTGATCAAGCAGGACCACCAAGTATTCGTGCACCCCGTACGAATCATGGGTGGATCGGCTCTTTGAGCCGATTCACGAGATAACTCGAGAGCCGATCGAGGCTCGTATTTAATGTTTACATGTATGCCCCGCAGAAACTAAGCGAGGCATCCCCATCACCTTCCCGACCAGGTATAGGTCAGGTGGCACGCCCTGCACTTCGCAACGCCGCGTGTGACCAGAAGAGCATTGCGGGCCGTCGCTCGGAGGGGTCTCAGCCAGCCGCAGCTCTAGGCTCTTCCCGGCTCTACGGTGTTGACAAGGCCGCTGCCCGCCGGTGGGTTTTGGCAGTCAACAGAAACTTTGGAAATGGCCAACTCGTGTCATGTTTCCCCACAATGAGAATTGGATTAATTGGTGGCAGACAAGTAAAAGCACATTTATGTGCGACAACCCAAAATGCACATATTTTGCAAATTTTCATGCGTGCATGAAAAGTTGCAAATATATACATAAAATGGGCCATGATTCAAAAGTTTGTCATGGTTCTTGTGTAGTAGTAGTACCAAAGCTCACACGTGGGAAGAAATTAAGATGGACGAATTCCAACATGTTGCCATACTATTTTGAAGGGCTCTTTTCTAAAACATTAGTATGGCATGTCTACTATTTTCCCTAGCTATATAGAAAAAAGATGAACAATCCATGCTTTCCGATTGCCTTTTTTGAACCACCTTTGGCTTGATTTCAAATTTAGGTCAAAATCATGGGGGTGGTAGGGGACAAGAGTGTGTTTCTTTTGGATGAAGCGCTCGTATTTGCAAGTTTTTTGGGGTCCCACAAATTTAGGGTAGCATCATGCCCACCCCCATCCCTTCACGCGCGGAAAAAGTGTTAGGCGAGTAGTAAAATGGCATGACCAACAAGTTTCAAGTAAAATTTCGAATATATAACCAAAATGTACCAAGTGTTAGATGAGTTAACTTGGCTTCATGGAATAAATAATGTCATGTAAATGAGTTAACTTGGCTTTCCTACCCTTGAATCCATACGAAACTTTGTACGGAGTTCTAATACAGTATAATGATCACCCGAGTTATTACACCAACAGATCTGTCACTTACGTGTGGTTCCCATGCGTGAGGTCCCACACTTCAGTGAGCACAAGTCACGGACAATTTTTTTGCAAATGTTGCAAAGGATAGAAGGTGGAAGAGGGATCACACGGAAGGAGAAAGGAAGGGAGAGCAGTCACGGCCTCGAAATGCTTCAACTTTTTCGGGAAGTGATGTTGACTGGCACGTAGGGTTTTTCAGTGCTGCAAACCTGCAGTGTGGCGATTTTAACAGAAATAACCCTTTTGGCAAAGAAAAGCACGGACTGACCCTCTAAGCAATTTATTTCACTAGACTAACCTTTTTGTGTGGCTCATTCTGTGCTTTTCTTCGCCAAAAGGGTTACTTTTGTCAAAATTGCCCCCTGAAGTGCAGGCTACGCGCCCATCTAATATTATTTTTTCAGTGACAAAAGGGTGGAGAGAGAGAGAGTCTTGACGATGTGTCTTCACTTGACAAAGAAGATTGTTGGAAGTTTGCCTACCTACCGCACGTGACTTGTGCTCACTAAAGTGTGGGACTTGCACGCATGGGACCCTGCAGCCCTCTGAGGACAGACGTCTCAGACGCAACATAGGGTTTTTAGTTTAGTAAGGCAAAAAAATAAGTCTTGGAGAGCCGAGGCGGGGCGGCCGTCCGCCATTTTATACCTTTACGCCCCCCACACCTCGTTTCATTTGTCATGTCTACCAAGGAAGAGCTCGGAGGAGAAGATGCAGTTCTAGCTTCTCGACCCCATGGCGGCCCACGCATAAATACTACTACCAGAAGTACATTGTCTCTAACAATCCTGCATGCGAAGGGAGATCTCGGAGGAGACGATGCAGGCTCAGCGTCCCCGCCGTTGATGAGCCAGGACACAAGGGTTACTACGCCTCTTTTAATTACCTTCGTTTTGCTGGTAATACTCGGACTTATATCTGTTATCTTCCGCAGGAGAGGGTCGATATCGCCGGAGAAGATGATCTAAGGCAGATGATCAAGCTCGCAAGAGAAGATGATGTAAAGGAGATGATCAAGCTCAGAGCAGAAGATGATGTAAAGGAGATAGTCAATGTCGGAGAAGATGATGTAAAGGAGATAGTCAATCTCGGAGAAGATGTGGTGGCATTGGACCAACCGCGGTCGTTGGGCGAGATCCCGGATATTCACTTACCTCGTTTGCACTGGTAATGATATGCCTGATCTGTAACATTTTGAACATTTTTCGTCGGCTTACACAGGAGCTATCTCGGCTTAGGGTCAACAAGTCCCCGGGAGCGGAACTTCCGCATCTCGGCGCGGAGAACTTCAAGTTACGCCAGAAGCGCCCTGGGGAATCCACGCGCAGGCGCAGCACATCCGTTCGTAGGATCTCTCATCCTTCATCGTCAGGTTCCAGCGAGAGGTCGTAGAAGAAGATAAGTTGTCAGCTTAACCGCCGTTCAAGAGGATGAAGGAGCTGAAGACGGAGGTTACTTTGGCGGAGGTTAATATTAGCTGACTTTGGGTTGCTGGTTTTTGGGTACTTTGAGTCACTGACATGTGGACACCACTTATGTCTATCCTACATGTCAGTGACCACATTCGTCAATCAGACAATTTGTGCCCTTCGTTTGCCGGTAACGCTTGATATGTTTGTTGTTACCTTTGGCAGGATCACTCCTCTTGCTTATGTTGTCGGAGGATGAAGTTGGATCTTGCCAGCATGCGGCAGGAGAACAGAGAGATAGGGATCAAGATATTTCGGTACAGGCAGGCGGTGTGACGAGGCCATTCATCTGGGAGAACGGATCAAAGCTCAGCTTGTCTCTTTGATGGAAGTCGCAGAACGCGTGATTTGCAATGCTAGAGAGGCGCGGGAACGACTTCTGGTGGCTGAAGATCTCGCATAGCAGTTTAATCATGTGCGCTTATTAGTTTCCTACTAATTTTGTAATTATTCACAATTAAGTATGTATCAATGGCATGCTGCCTTTTGTGTGACCAAGGAAATTGCACATACCACCACTTGTTGGTGCAGTTTTTGCACATAACACAATTTGAGATTCTTTTTACAGAAATAACCAGATTTTGACGTAAACTTTTGCACAAAAAACAACCTTACTCCATGTTTTCCTTTTGTCTTCTAAAGACATGTAGTTGCTTCGAAATACCTCTGTTCCAATGCTTAAAGCTTAGTAGTATATTTTTCTTGAAAAGTCAAACCAAGTAAAGTTCGACCAAACTCTTAGAAGAATCTATCAGCACATATAATATTTTGTAGACACCATATGAAAATATAATTTATTTTCTATCTAATAATATGGATTTTGTATCTTTCATATTAATGCTTTTAGTAAAAACTTAGTCAAATTTAACATAGTTGTTCTAGACGTGGTCTAGACGTGTTTCAACATATTGCCTTCGCATTTTCTAAACGCATGGAGTTTCTTACAAAGTTTATTTTTCAAAATCTTTTCGACTTTGTATTATTTTTATTCATTTTTTCCCTGGTTGTCATGTTTTCTGTCCGGCTTCCCCAGCCCATCCATCTGTAACCCACATACACGCGTGACACGAGTAGTGGGAGACATGGTGCCCAAAGGGATAGCTTTTATTAATGGTGGCGACGGTTCCCTAGGCCAATGTTGGCGATACGTCTCATCGTCTCTATCTGTGCCTTCCCCATGCGGCCGTATTAATGCACACCACTACTCCTTTGCGCCTCCTCGGCAAGCCTTCCCCGCGCGCATAATCAAATAAGTGGACATCTAGCCCTAAACTTTATCCACATAAGCTCGATGATAAAAGATGATCACATAAGCTCGATGATTACCTATAACCTAAAAATTATCTTAATTTGTAAATGAAGACATAAAATAACTACTCCCTCCGTCCTCAAATAAGTGGACATCTAGCCCTAAACTTTGTCCACAAAACAGTGTACTCCTATCTTCCCAATGCACTTTAATTGCATCTCTCTCATTGCACGGAAATTAAAACCAATAATATTAACCACATATTCTTCTTGTTTTCTACATGCACTTAACTTATTGGAGGTTAAAGAATCTCTACTATATTAAATGGCTAGAGGTGGTGAGATGGTTGGTACGTCTAACTCTCACCTCGCCAAACAACGAAGATAAAAAAACGCCACCGCTTCCATCCCGCACGGCCGCACGCCACGTTAGCATGAAAAAAAACCCGGAACAAACCTGGCACAAAACCAGCAGATGGAACGGCCACGCAGGTCACGACCCAGGCACCCACGCCTCTCCATCCGCACAGCCAAAACGATGCACAAATCCCTGTGATTGATTCCTTGCCGTCGATGCGCCGCCTGTCTCCCGTCCCCATCCCCGCTGTCTCCACCGTCAAGCTCGCCGCGCCGCCGATGCCTCCTTCCCCGTTTCCCGTGTCTACTAGCCCATCTTCATCCCCGCCGCCTCCCCATCTGCCATGGTCGGCTGGAAACCGCCGGTCAACTGCCGATGCCGATCGTGCTGCTCGTGTTGGTTACCTCCTCCACGGTTCCGTCGATACAAAAGGTACGATCCCTCCTGTTCTCCTACTGCCGCACGACCATTGGCTCAAATCCTCCAATCTTTCTCCCTCCCATCAGAAGCTCGCCGCGCTCGGGCTTCACGGCGGCGACGACGCTGGCGTGTACGTGTTCCTGCATATCTCGCACGACGCTTACAAGTCCAACTTCACGCTGGTGGCCATAAGAGTGTTCTGGCCGGAGCCCATCGAGCCTTACATTTTGCTGCTATTTAGCAGATTCTCATCTAATTCTTCTGATTTCTTGCGCCGTACAGAAATCGGGCCTGGAAAGCTGGAAACGACCAGCAAGACCACCTGCGTCCAGAAGGTTTGTACTTGTCACTTTGTGTGCTCATAGGCTATGTCGGCTTGTTCCTGTGTTCCATAACCTATGTGTGCAGTTGCAACTTGCAAGCCTGCGACACTTTTGTTTAATCACCTGTAGGAGAGTTCCAATAGATCAGGTTAATATGTAGTTGTTTATTCAACATGGTTGCCTACTAGAAGAACATAATGGAAATGCAACTTGTATTTACTTGTAGGATGGTGTCGTGTATTTACTTGTACATTTACCATAGAGAAGCAGCCTACAACAAGTGTTTGAATAGTTTCTTATTATACTCTCTCTCTCTCTCTCTCTCTCTCTCTCTCTCTGTATTTGAATACTGGTTCGCATATGTTTTGCCTTTGCTTGGTGTCTAGGAAGTTTTCAGTAGTAGTTTCAAAGGCGTGCGCAAATTCCCATGTCCCTCTTTATAGTAGTAGAGATTTTTTTCTAGCCGTTCTATACAAAATGACAGCATGCTCAGCTTTATTCAGTGCTGCACTTTGTTTTGGTGCATACTGGCGAACCATACATTAAAAAGACCCACCTGACATTGATACATCAAACTGATATGCTCATAGCACTATCAAGATCTATTGATTTAACACATCGTACAAACTCCAGGCTATATTGTTTTGTTTCTATGTGATCAACTACAGTTGTTTAAGCAGATAATAATATGACAACATTATAATCCATAGATCACAAAGCATTATACTGATATGATGTATCTATGCTCTGAAATAGTTTGGGGGATGTGCCATGTCGCACTACTTTATCCTATGAATTTATCTGGGGTACATTGTGCGAGCATGTTTTATCTTCTTCTTTGTATGATTTATTTTTTAAAAGATAACTATTTCAGAGCATATGATTATTGGTCTGGTATTTGATACCGATGTTATTTGCTTTTATATCCCAGTTTGCAAAGGAGGTGGATGAGATACTGCTGAGTGTAATCTGAGTAATTCATCCCTCGTTGTTCGCTCTTTATTTGGTGATTCTTTGTTAATTTTTTAACTGAAACTTTATAGCTTAGTGGTTGTATGGAATATTTTTCTGGAAAACCTATATTTAGGAACCATGAGGTTTGGATTAACCATTGAGAGTGTTCTGGCCGGAGCCTGTGGATCCCTAAAATTTTCTGCTATTTGGCCTTCATCAATTTCTTATGATTTTTTGTGTTGACAGAACTTGGAGCTACCGGGCTTGGAAAAATTCGGTGCGGTGAGCCAAGACCACCTGCATCTCCGTCGACCTGTCCAGCGGCAAAGTCACCGCAGAGCTCATCCGGAAGGTTCTGCCCTTATGCCTTTGTGTGTGGTTCATGAGAATGGAAGTCCGTGTTTTTTGCGCTTTGATAGGATCGATTTTCTTGTACCTGTGTTGTGTGTACTCTTCCTTGGCTTATTATTCTCAAATGTGTGCCTTCATGTCTTAGTAATTCCCTGTAACATGTATATTCCATGAACTATTTGTTCCATCATTTTCTGCACCCAGCCTGGTCACACTTTGAGTGACGTGCCAAGATGCTCAAAACAAGCTTGGTGATCTTGCTATGCAGAAAGCTAATTGCGCTATTCATGTTGCTTATGATATGCGTGGCTAATCTATCTGAGCAAACTTGTTGATACCCTCAGACTTCCATATCTTAAGAGAGATGACCAACCGTCCATTTGTATATAACAGTTATATCCTAAGCTACCCCGTGACCAATTTTATATATAACAGGACCATTAATTGGTTAAACTGCTCTGCCAGTTATTCATCTTTACTGTGTAAGCTATTAGCGGTGCCAGGCCTAAGATTTTGCCTATATATGGAATTAGTTAGCTTCTTCGTCATTCTGCTTTTTTTGTTACGAGTAAGCCTATATTTTGGATCGCCTGAAAGCACAAGATGCAGAATATTAGGCTATCCAACAAGCCTATCAAATTGGTCAAAACATATTATGTTGAGTTTAGCTCAGTACAAGTATCTATGGTGGACTAAAACTAAAAACGAAAAACTTTAACTAACAAGTAGGGATGATCTGTACAGTAATGAATATATGGTCTCAACCTTGAAACTTAGCACTTCCACAAATATATCTCTCAGTTGAACCATGTTAGTAACACCTATAAGATGACTAAAATGATGTTATTGCCGTCTTGCTGATACTGCAACATATTTGTTTCAAGTGATCTTTGAACCTGGATCCTCAGTCCTCACCTGGTAAATAAAGAGAGCCAATCTCATTACTGGAGAATAGAGTTGCAGGTCAGCACATGTTGACTATCTCATTTAACATGGTAGTCTTGCTCCTGCATATGCTCTCCCTGCCTAAAGTTTTTGTAATTTGTGTCCCACATATTTTGGAACTTCTTCTTAGATGAAGGTCTTTGCTTGTGTTACACACTTTTTTGTATCGTGCTAATGCCCAATTTTCATGCATTTCTGGGGGCGGTAAGGTTTTCCATGGCAATGCACAACCTATTCTATATTTTCTATTTTGCGGTTAGGCCATAGTTTTCATCTCTGGTGAATATCATCCAAGCTTCTAAAATGTCTGTGCATGATATAGTGGGAAATTGAGAGCAAACTAGATCATGAAAAAAGCATTCTTCTTTGATGACATAGTACATGTGGTTTTAGGAAAAAAGATAACTCTATTTGTTCGTGTTTGTTAGAAGTCTAGCTTGGATCTACTTCATAAAAAATATTTTCTATAAACATATGGCAAGTTTACTTGTAACTACAACTTGATCCTAAATGAACATCTAATAGTGCACTTCCTGTAGTACCTCCCTCCTAAATTGTAAGATTATGATACGGCAAACCTTTGCTAACCCCTACTTACTTTAGCATCAGTTCCCTTGATAACCTAAAATATTACCTCTAAGCGTGTGTGAATGTAAATTTAATGGGTTAATACATGTTGCTTAGTGAGTGATTATCCTGTAAAGTATAGCAATACCAATACACTCGCTAACCTTTGTTTATGCTCCTTGGTTAGCACAGTGTGTAGTCAGAAGCACCTTGGCGAAATTTGGTTTACAGGGTAACTTAATCATAAAGGCCATAGGATCAGTCTCCTTTCTTTTCAAAGTTCAGGAGATAAAAAAAACATGGATATGAGTGGAATTTAAGCATGATGGCAACTTTTTATCAACAATAAACTAAGAACTTGCTTATATGCCAATAGTTATGATTTCATAAAACAGACTGAAAGATGGGTGTAGATATCTGCATGTTTAATTATTTTGCTGCTGTCATGGTATCTTGTTGTTATGTCAACTACAATGGATTTGAGAATTCTAAATAGTGTTTTCCTGTTTAGGAAAAACCTATTTTTTGTCCAGCATATGTCCGTTAGTATGGCACAAATAAATTAGTGAAAATAGATGCATTGTTTGAGTGATGCAAACATGCAACATTAGTTGTCCAGCAAAAAGCACGAGATTTATTACATGTGTCCATCCTGACATTTTTGTGACATGTTTCCATTTGTCATGCAGCCAAAGGTTTGAAGTGAGTGCGTCGGAATGATATACTTCTTAGCGTCGTCAGACACGTGTAGGTCGAGTGCTAACCGATACACTGAAACCATGGCCTTCATTGCGACTCTTGGGCATCCCTACAACCCGGATTCCCGATCCATGAAACAGACATTTCATGCTTTGATGATGACCGACTTCATGGGTGAAATACCGCGTATGCGGATGGAGTATGCTAGCTGCGCTGGTAAGTGATGCCCTTAAACCAAGTCATGAGCTCGCTTCTTAGCTCTCACCAGATGGTGAATGTTTAGGTGCCTTTGCTAACATAAACCGTTTTTTTTTGCAGCTACTACTATCCACCATTAAGAAGAGAAGACGATGATGGGACAGTTAACAACCATTTCATATGAGCCCAACCGAGGAGAATGAGCGCTCAACGGTGTGACAATACACGCTGGAGAAGTTATAATGGTAGTGGTAAGTGTTGTGTCAAAATGACAGATGATCATCTATCTCTTGCAAGCTGATCATATATCTGTTGTAAGCTCGGTATTCAGAATCAGCAATATTCTTTAGTCATAATGTATGGATGTCTTATCATGTCTCCTACATATGATTGGAGCATAAGAATCAGCAATACGTTTTAGTTCATGAATTTGTTTACCCTTGTGTGTGTTTTCCTTGGCAGAATTTCACTTGACATTCTACCAAACTTAACATGCAAAACATGGTGTTTTTCCTTGTGTGGTTTCTCCTTGGGAGAATTTCTCCTACATGCAACTAATGTTCCCATTTTTATCTGATCACATGAATCAATGAATTATATAATTAACTGCCATAGTGTTATAGTCCTATTTAAAATCATATTGAAAATTGTCTGAGAATTATCTATCTACAAGAATTATATAGTCATCATTTTATAAATTAGTATTGCACTTGCTATATGCTAATCTTCCTCATGATTATTTTTTCTCTCCATTTCTTCCTCACATTTTTTTAAGTTTATCCAATAGATGTGCTCTTTTTTAGTGTAAATATCAATCAAGATGGGACGGAACTCATAAGATCACGTAACATACACTTTTTCTATGCACGTTGAATATGAGTTTCAAATTTATATTGGTGTGTGTTCACTTGTGCATGTCATGTTGTTGCCGATAGAATGCACAGCCAAATGCTCGGAGGAGATGTGTTGAAAGGGTACAGAAAGCTCGCATGCGACATCATATAGTTTAGTTTGTTACATGTGTGATGGGTAAACTTTTAATAGAAGGCCGTGGCAACGCACGGGCTTTCAACTAGTACCTAATAATAAAGGGAGAAGTGTTTCCGTGGTTTGGTCCGTTCGATTTTTGGTTCGTCCATCGTTTCCGTCGTACGACAAAACGAATCAGCACGTCGTGCGTATGGCATATATGGATGTCTACCATAAGCTGAATCCCGATCAAACTCATACGGCAGCATAGATCGTGTCCTAATCTACGCGTGCATACCTAGGTACACCATATAAAAGAGGTTTTTCCTGGGCCGATAAACATAGCAGCCACCACCGAGAGATCCATCGAGATCGCGACTAGGGTTTCCATTGAGGATTATGCGCCGATGGTGATGCAGGACATCAGTACGATGATGGCCAGCGTGTACGGACTTTGCGACGCCCGGCTGCCGGTCGTGGACCTAGCGCTCAAGACCCAGACGAGAACATCGTCCGGGGATGCGTCTCACAGATTTGGGTCCACGCCGCGCCGGAGGCGGAGGCGCTCGGCTGCATCAGGTTACAGGCCGACTCCGATGCACAGTGTACAAAGGCCTGGGGGTGGTGGCGCTCTCGCCATTGACGTGCCACATGATGCCGGTGGAATTCATCGAGGCGCTCGGGATTAGGCAGAGCCTCTCTTGTCGTGTTGGAGCAGGCGCTGATCAACTTGACTGACAGACAAAGGCGACTGGCAGCCACAAAATTCTCGATGGGCTTGCTGAAACATCTGCCGTGGACAACAACCTCAGCTTGCCGCTTTTGGCACGGAAGTGAGGAAAGGGAATAAGCTTCTGTGGTGGAAAGAAATGTCAGGCTTCTATTGTTCAGGTGGCAGTGGTTGACCTCAAGTGTTGTTCTGCATGTACCTAATCGTAAAAAAGGTGCGCCCTGATTCTTTCTTTTCAGTGTTAGTTGAGTGACCTAGCATAGTTGCTTATAGCTGTATGTATTTACATCACATTATGAGATATTTGAGAAACGCACATGATCAAGTATTTTCTTTATCCTTTTAATTTTCGTTTAGCTGAATTAGAATTATTTCTTTGTGTGCTTAGATGATATAAAGTCAAGCAAGGGTGGGAAGCAAGGGAAATTATTTCTAAAAAGAAATTGGAATCATCTCGGCTACAATATAGTCCAGCGTTCCCTTGAGCGGTGGACCTGCAACCTGGTAATTCGACTCCAAGTGGTACATGCGGGGCACCTGCCAGGCCTCTTCCTCCCATACACCCAAACGATACGCAGCGGTGGCCGATCGATCTGAAGAAAAAATGGAAGCAAAGCTCACGGAGAAGGGCATTGGCAACCTTGATCCTCGAGGTCAAGCTAGAGCCTGAACTATGATTCTGGGCGTGTTAGTGTGCCCTCGTCCGGGTCACGGAGGGAGGAAGACGCACGGAATTCGTCTTCCTGCCATAGCTCGAGCTTCAAATCGGTGGCGGCAGCGAGGTTTCCATGGATGCCGGCGGCGTCTTCAGACCTTTAGGACGGGCTTGTGTCGCTGTGGGATGGTAGTGACGCAGAGTTTACCGGTAGTTTGACAGGGATGGATCGACTTCACCGGCCTCGATCTCAGCTGGTCCGTCAAAGGTGGTCCACGTCGAGTGTTTCGCGCGGTGTGGAAGCGCATCAGATCGAGCGAGGCGGGCTGCAACATGCTGTCATGCGCCGGACGCGGTGGCGGAAGCCGAGCCTGGACCGGGAGCAGGATCAGCAGCAATACGTACATACATAAATAATGGAGGAGAACGTGACATGGTGGCTATGCAAATCAAGGATGAGATCCTCTGGTCTCTGGATAATACAGCAGTGTGAAAGTCAAACAAAACGTTCGGCAAACCACGATCAGCAACCAAACCTATGTCTTGTCCAACCTAAACAGCTGTCTTGATGCAAATCTGAACTCACGCAATTTAACTGACCTGCCTTCACCAAGTCAGAGAGCCACAGTGCCCTAACTTGGCACGTGAGCCGTTGGATCACAAATGGATGGAAGGATCTAGGGGCTGTAGATAGCACTGTAGCGAGGTACTGTTGCGGTGGTACTGTAGCAATCGGTCCTGTAGCTGGGTACTGTGTCCAGGATCCTGTAGCTGTACTGTAGCGTGAGATCGAGAGTGTTCATTTTTCATCCAACGGTTAGGAAGCAGCCCAAGTTAGATGTACTGTAGCTTCCTAACTTGGCTTAACCAGGTCAGAGAATCCGGAGCGGGTCGTTACGCAGCCAAAGATCGAAACTACAGACCTAGATTATAACATCTGCTTCTGTTTAACACAGACTCTTAGGATGCAACCCCACAATTCTGTAATTGATTTAGTTGCACATCTTTAAATGAACTTCGGAAGAAAATTTGCAGCAAACAGGCTGGTGCTATATATAGACTGCCTGCTAATAGATTTGTTGTGTGTTGCCTCACGGTAGACAAGTTCCAGCAGAGCGGTTCTACAAATTGAACCATGCAATCTGATCAGGTGAGGTTCAGTCAGCAGTTTCCGGTTGTGGTAGTTCAAGTTGACTGTGTTCTATTTTTTTTTCTCGGTAGATACTATGATATCAATTCTAAATTATAGTTTACATACGTGTTATAGGTGTAGTTGCTTCGTGCGGGCAAAATTTTGGACGATGCCCATGGCAGAGTCCCAGCCTCCCAGGCTACATATATCCTTTTTTTCGGTAACACAACAACAACAAGAAAGCAATTTTTATTCTTAACCGTAGCCGCGTCCTCGTCAAAAAAAGTTGTCTCGTAAAAAGATTGATTTCATGTAGTTGTAAAATTTTCTAGAGGCTAAAAACATTCAATAGATTCAACCCGTTAGTATTTTCGCAATGCATCCTCGTTGCAACACACGGGCAATTTTCCTATATATAGTTCTAAAAGAGGAACTCGCGGGTAATCATGTTCGTTATGAATAGGAGAAAGCATGATCATCTCATCGATGGTGGCACATGTGAGAAGTGTGATCATAAATGATTCGCTAAAGGTTTGAGTTTTTATTTATCCCAATGCAACGCATGGGCATTTTTACTAGTTAAAGATAAGAGATGCATGTTCCCAATGTATTTTTACTCCATTTCATAATTTTTCTTCAAAAACCCGCGTGTACACTTATTTGTGGACGGAGGGAGTAGATGTTTGATTAGGAAAGACAAAGGAAATTTCTATTGAGATTGAGTGCATTTCATAGTTGTTATAGACACATAGCAATATTACCAAGAGATAGGATTGTAGAGAAAGCAATCCATAGGTATTTGGAGGGTTCTCAATCCTTTGAATCAAGCAAGCTCTATAGGAAAAATCCCTATGTGTAAAAATCCTACAAGATACCTTTAGAAATCCTTTGAACCAAACAAACTCCGATTCATATTAGTTGACTATAATATGGATATATCTAGACACATTTTAGTTCTAGATTCATCCATATCATTTGACAAGTAATATGAATCGGAGTGAGTATATTAAATGGAGTACTAGTATATATTGTTCGAAAAAAATTAAGTTATACTGTAATAAAGAAACCATTTCTGTGGTCAAACTGATTTGACGGGACAGTACCTGCACTAGGACGTAGTGGCGTGCTATCCTAGCCGAAGTTTTACTCGGCGCCTCGATGCAGCTGCTGAAGAATAAACAAATTCATATCCATTGCTACTCTTCACCTCCATCGTTTCCATCCTTGGCTCTCCACTTCCATCATCATTCTCCACTCAGCAACCGCTGCTAGCAAGTTTTTTCATCCTCTAGATCTCCCATTTGCATAGCTTTCTCTCCTCACCCCTCCGCAGAACCGCAGCACTCCTCCTTCCCGCTCGACCTCTCCTACAAAACTCCAATCACACATACTTGCATCCGCCCTCTTAAATCCATCTTGTCTCCATGGCGGCATCGAACGACAACCAGCTGTATGGCGACTGGGGGAAGCTTTCCGCCGAGCTGTTCAATCTCATTGCCCAGAGTCTAGACGTTACAGTCGATGTTCGGCTGGCCGCATGCTCCAAAACACTGTGTCGCCATGTCGCCGACAACATGAATCTACACCATTGAGATGGACCCTTCCTGCTGATGCCCGATTCTGCCCATTGGCACTATGATGATAGCAGTGCGCACCACACGGTTTACCACATTGTGCCCCTCGACCATCCTCGGCGCACAACCATCCTGTCGTTCATGGATAATAGATTCTGGGTTGGCATGAACGGCGACTAGATCGCCGGCGTGGATAGTGGTGGGAACTGGTTCCTTGCGAACATCTACACGCACCAACAAATCTCCCTACCATCGTTGGCTACTTGCAACATTTTTCGGGAGGAATGGATTGGCTTCCCCGACTTGCCTCCTGAAAGGTACACGACGTATGGGTGTGCCATGTTTTTGTTGAAGATTGTAATTTGCGAAGTGCCCACAAAAGCTGGACATTACTCAGATTACAAGCTCATTGCTCTATTCAATTCTGGACTCGCTTACCTGGCTAATGGTAGCCAGGAGTGGAGATTTTTCGACATTGTTAGTAGGGGTGTAGATTACAGTGACGCCATCGAGCACAACAGCTTCATTGTTGCGGTGGATGGGTGGACCGGCACCACATATTGCTGGGATCAATCACATGCCGGTAATTCTTCAATCCATATGATATACTTCGCAATACATTTTAATATCAAGCCCATTCAAGATATATTGTAACTGAATTAACTAATTGCTCATCAAGATTTTTTTTCACCTTTCAAATGACTGTGCACCATTTAATTATCCTAACCTGACTGAACCATTGCTACAAACGAATTATAGTAGTATATGCAGTGCACTAATCTATCAACCCAAACCAGATTATTGCAGTATATGAAAGCATTCCTGAATTAGTTACTGCATGCTCTTGTCAGAATATGAATAAGGAGCTTAGCCCTGGCCTCTTCATCAATTGATGCATGCAAACTTTCAATTTATTTGAATATTCGATGTACTCAAAGCATTACAATCCTGGATCAGATAAGGTTGAGACATGTATCTACCATCAATGAATATGAGTGTAATTAACATACATCTCAAATGGGAACAATTTTATTTCTTCGAGTTTTTATACAAGTATAATGACTGCATCCTCCATTTGATCCTACAAATGTGAAGTTGCAGCTACTGGTATTATTGTCTTCCTGAGCCATTCAAACACTATTTTTTGTCTCTGTTTACAATGCAGATGCACACCTTGCCCTGCCATTCGTGATCCCATCACTGATGGAGGAACGATTTGGCAGATGGTTTTTAGCTCAATCAGCCGATGGCAAGCGCTTGATGATCATCCATGAAGATCGGTATATACGTAGCAATGATCACCTTGAGCCTGCAGAAGTTCTGCATGATGGTAATGGCCTTATCCTGCGGGAGTGTCCTGCCCCTGTCGTACATATTTTTGAGAAAGATCTATCCCTGATTGGACCCAATTGGAGTCAAGTTGACAGCCTTGGCACACACTCTCTGTTCATTGGACTGAATTATCCAATGAACCTGAAGATAAATAATGGCAATGCTCATGATGGAACATTGACTCCATTCATGGGGTCAAATTGTGTGTACATCGCGTACTATGCATTTCGGGAACCAACATTTAGTTATATTTGTCGTTGTAACCTGCAGCAAGGGGAAAATGAGCTCATGGGAGTTATCACCCTTCCAAAAGATGGTTGGGGATTTCCCCGACAGGCGACAATGTGGTTTAAGCCTAGTTTGAAAAATATCTGCATGTTGATGCAACCCTAAACTGAGCCATGAATCTTTCTGGAGCAAATAATCGTTTTTGTACGATATGTTTGAACAATTCAGTAACCTGTTTCGTATCTTAAGATGCTCTTCCTTTTTTCTGAATCTTATATATCTGGACCCATTTCGGTGTGTCTGTTTACTCATCTTAGTGCGTATGTAGCGCACATTGAAGTAATCTAATCTTATAATTTAAAATGGATGGTGATGAACTCTGTATTTCCATCCTTCGTAAACCGTGCATGTCTGTTTATTTTTAGTTTCATTTCAGCAACTGTTATTAGTATATGCACACCTTTTTTTAATGTTGAGAGGAGTATAAGGGCATTACAATGCTATATACTATATGGCGCTAATAGAGAACAAATGAATGTCAAAAGATTGTAAAATCCTCCAGGTGCTCTCCTTGCAGCGCTAATTGCTGATGGAAGACTGACTTCATGTTGGTTCCGGTGCTTTAGCTAGGACAGGAGAAAAGAGTTTCACGCCCTGCTTTCTTTTGCGTCGACGCTAGGCCTACCGCTGGGATTCACCTCTCCAACCGCCAAACGACGAGGAAATAATTCCTAGCGCCCTTGCAGTAGCGCCTGTGTTGGACATGCCCTAATGTTTTCCTGCTAAAAGGTGCAATCTTTTAAGCACTTAGGTACGGTATTTCCCCACCAGCCTAGATGCAGGCCGCCAAACGCTTCTTAACCAAGGTTTAATATAGCGTGCTAAATGAATTAGCGGTAGCCTCCTTTAAACTATATAGACGCTATATCGTGGTAATAGCGTGGTATATTTTAAATAGCATTTTCAAAATAATACTAAATATAGCCTAAAAATAAATAATTTTACTAGAACGAATAGATATATATAGTCCAAAAGTGACTGAATCATACATACATAACCACATATAGAAATAGATCTCAAGTATTTTAGAAGGCTAACATCAACATTTCACAAGGCAACAACATAGTATAAATTATTTATTAAAAAATATTAGCATTAGCGATATTACCTTCTGATTTAGAAGTGGAACCAACAAATTGTAGTTCATCACCACGAAAAAGTGAAAGCAACTTGCCTGAAAAATATAGCGCGCTAACGCTATGAAGTTTTAGGGCGATGTAGCATGCTGTTTCGCAAATAGCGCCACAACGAGCAAAATTACTAAGCGTGGACCCTCTAGATATGTTATAGCGCGCTATTAGCGGAGAAATAGCTTGTTATTTTAAACTTTGCTTAACTGGACTTTATTGAGGCCCTGGTTTGACAAAGCAGCATGAGTACGCATCTAAAAAAAAAGATCAGCCTGAGGACGCATGCTTGTAAAAAAAAGAGAGCAGACTACAATTACTTCAGTCCCGAACCCTCTATCTCTCCCACCTAATTCACCTCTTTTACACTAATGACTGCCATGAACGGCTCGCCTCCTCCTTCCACCGGCAGCCGCCTGGCGGTAACGGCCGCCGACACAGATGAACATCATCGATATTTTCTGAACTCAGCCGATTTGATCCACCGCATCCTCCAGCAGCTTGATGGACGTCTGGTCTCTTCTATCCAGATCGTGACTAGAGAAGGATCTACGAGTACATCCGTTTCTTACCCTTTGGCAGTGTCGGTTCCATCTCTCGCGGTACTTTCTTCTCCGCTGGAAGCACCATCTGGCTCGGCACTAATTTCCCTGGCGGCGGCACCAGCTTCTCCGGCTGCGCCGACCCCAACCCCCGCGGCACTGTCTTCTCCGGTGGCGGCACCACCAAAAGTGGTTGTAAGTTGTCATGAACTCACTAGGATGCAGGTGTAAGTAGTCAATGATGGGAAACCGTAGCAGGTGTCTTAAACAAGTTCTTTTTTCTTTAATGATGAGAAATCGTAGTAGTATTCTTATGCAAATGTTTTTTTAATAACGGGAAACAGTAGATGTTAAGTACTAGTTCTGGCAAAAAAAGATGTTAAGTAATAGTATCCATCACAGAGCAGGGTTTCGCAGTCTAAACATACAAACATATGCTCCATGTTACCTGTTTCAGAAAGTCTGAAAGCTTGCTCAGTACCTGTAAAAACAAATTGTCTTGCTACTGCTAGATGTTGTGCAAACTAATTAAAGAGATAGCTAGATGCATTTTCTCCATGTATGCTACATTCTGATTTATATGTTGTTGATTGGTATATACCGTGCTTAACTAGATGCAAAAGCAAACTCGTTCCAACGTCAATGAGCAACTACGTCTTAGGACTGTCGATTGTACATGTCCTCTGCACCCCCCCCCCCCCGAGTTCAGAATTCAAAGAAATTCACTAGCCAAAAAGCCAAAGGTGACGGGCATGCGTGACGCAGAAATTCAACGTTTTATATTAAAAGGGCGAGGGAAAGGCCGCCCTAAACGGGTTGGTCACTCGGCGGACCCTCCTCAGCCCTCGCGCTTCTATGTGCAATTGGACGGCAACGATGACATGTATATGTTGGTCATCCCCAGAGAATTCAAGCAATGTCTGAAAGGGATTCTTCCCAGGCCTATCAAGCTCAAGATCAACGTAGGCTACGCCTGGTATGTGCACATCGATGAGTACCAGGGTGAACTGGTCTTGAAGGATGGTTGGTTCGGGTTTGCAGAGGCGCATGAACTGCAGCTCGATGACCTTCTCGTCTTCGAGGTGAAAGACACTTCCTTGATGAATGTGTTGATCTACGACTGTAACACCTTCACCCAGAGGATAATATTTTATGCTGATCACCCTTAGTTGCATGCATGATCTGCAGTGTTTTAAGGAAGAGAGGATCAGAAACACCTCAATATTTTATTGAGTTAACTAGATGCTGCTTTTGGACCTAGGGTAGTGCCCTGCTGATGTTCAAGCTGAACTTGGTTTTTTTGTTAAGCTGGGGATCAGATACACTGTGATGAGACTTTGTTAATTAGCTAATATAGTATATGTTAGACTTGTTTTATTTTACTTTAATTGACTGTGATATGCTGCGGTAGTTTCAATGTGCGGTCTGATGATTTGTATTATACCTAGCTACATGGAGCTCAACATTTTGAAATATTCATAGATTTGTAAGTGTAAATGTGATATATCCCAGATGTAGTCAATGCTATCTTGTACGAGCTTGTAAAATCTCAGGGAAAAATACATTGTATTTTAGAAAGTGTAAAAGTGACCAATTTTTTTGTTCTGATTGTAGCGAACACAAGTGCAGGTGGTCAAACCCCAAAAACTTCTCATATTCATTGTTACATGGTCTAGATATAAAGGAATTTTACGCACTGGTTTAATATTCAATTGCTTACATCCATGTTTGTTTGCAGATTTTTTTGACACCTCTTAATGCTCCCTCCGATCCATATTTCTTTTTTTTGAGATACACAGTACAACACAGACGCTCTCATATAGACTAGTAAGATTGCACGTGCAATGCACGTACATATTTGAATCACAATTTTTTTTAAACAAAGTAATTTTTTTAAGAATTACTTGAATGGTAATCTGTGTATCTATATGTACTGATCGACATAAGAGGAGAAAATCAGAAAGGGATTTATTTTTGGGCCGACTTCTCATGTTAGGACGGAGAAAAAACCACGAACGTTTATATGTGATATATGGATGCTCACTGTGTTTGGAAAGAAAAAACACATAATTTACTTAAGGCGCCAGTCTAGCAACCGTATCAAGGGATGTGAGTCCACATCTATTTGTTCATCCTTATATATTACTATATGTGGGTTCACGGTTTACCCCAGACTGGACGTGTCACTATAGTTAGCTTAAATTTTTCTTAGCTGCCATCCCTTACTCCACTTTGGTCGCCAGCAGACATGAACACATCAACAACATAAAAAAATAAAGCAAAATAAATATTAAAAGTAGACATTTAGAGGTCTCTCGATGCGATCATCCCAAATACTCACACCTATGAAAAAGTAGACAGTAAAATTATAAATCGCGCCTGCTGATGTTGTAATGTTTCCTTATGATTTTCAGGTGTTCCCTGAACTCGATCATTCACAAATTCGAGTAAGCATACATCATACGAATCTCTACTACTTATAAAAGATCTCAGTACACCTAAATCTCCAAAATTATAGATCAATTCTTAGCTCGTAAAGAACTCTAGATGAACCCCCTGACATACGAATGTATTGAAAACTGACTGTCAAAGGGCATCATTTTAAGAGACAAAATCATAAATTAAGAAAGGCTTTAAACAAACCAAGGATGGCTAATAAATAATTCTAGATAATTCCACCGACAAATTAAATACATTGAAGCATAGCTATCAAAGGGCATCATTGTAAGAGGGCACACAATCACAAACTGAAGGGGGCAAAAATAACAACCTGAAGCTCATCGTCATCAACAATGGAATGAATAGTACCATGTATGCCTCCACAAACCTGGGCAGATTCATAGTCGCCTTTCCCAGATGTTTTGCCTTGCTCTTCGCGTACAACGGAACTCCAAAAGTATCTCATTTACTGAACCAAAATCACCAAAAAGTTTCATCTAAAGTACACATCCATCCATATTATGACTGCAAATAAGATATGTGCAGTTATTGAAACATTTAAGTCCGATACATGAGCAACAAAGTTGATACATGAGAACCAACCTCAGGTTGGGTGGTTAGGAGGGTGGTTGTACCCCCAGCCCACCAGAGTTCAAAACCCAGGTTTGACATTTGTGTGTCTCATAAAGGCGGAATATTCTTTCAGTGGGAGGCGACGTTCCCGTCGACAGCGAGGCGCCTGTGGTGACTTCGTCAATTTCAAGATCCAATCCGCCGGCTCGGTCTTCCGGAGGTGCTCATAGGGGTAGGGTGTGCGTGTGTGCGTTCATAGGGGTGAGTGTATGCGCGTGTAGCGTTTGTACTGTGTTTCTCAAAAAAAAAAAAAAACAAAGTTGATACATGTTGTCATCTTTGGCACGTCATAATATAAATCCATGTCTTGTTCTTCCTTCTCCAAATTATCAATGATTCTTATAAAGTGTGTAAACTTTGATGCTAAGGTTTCTCCTGACTCCTACAGCAACAACACCACATTGTCTCTCTCTTGGTCAGAACTCAAATGATATTGCAGAAAGAGGATGTAAGAAAATGCATTAAAAAAAAAGAAGCCTCACTATTGTGTTTTCAAGCCCAACGTTGTTGTGATGTGTATCAATCATCCATGTTTGTTTGAGTGACAAGAGAGGGACAATGCCACTGGATGCCACATATATCGGCCAAAATGACTGCTAGTCTGCAATCATGCTTGAAACATGCCACTTTGTGTAGTCGGACAGAATACAACAAATGTACATGTTCTTTGTTTAGAGAAGAATAATCCCGAGAACTGAAAAAAATTTGAAGGGCATAACCTGCACATTGTTCTCCTGGAAACCAAATTAAAATAGATAAAGGTCTACTAATATGGTTATATTCACATTCGTGTTTCTTGCGAATAAATTACAAATGCGTACATGACGTTTGGTTAAAAGTAATACTAATATAGAGAGAACTATTGGACTGACCTTTCATACTGAACTGTCACAACCCACCAACTGCTACCGCTCTTCTTATTTTCTTCTTGATGCTACATCATAAACCAGTGAAGGTGAGTTACTACCTAACATGGAAGTCCTAATCAAATTAGCTCAGCAAACATTTTATTTGGGAGCCATAAATCACCTTAATAAAGCAAAGATCCCTATTTAAGGCACCCTAAATCTCATACATCATGAAGCATTCCTCATTCTGTCATTCATATTGGGGAACAATTCCAATAGGGCGCTCATCCTTTCTGCTATCTTTCTCTTATTAACTGCATTGTAATAAATATGGTTCAAAATACTGCTGAATAAACAAACACCTAGCAGGATAGTAAGAAAAATCAATGAGAAACTATAACCTTTAGTGCAAACAGCCAAATGCAGTTCTCACCTAAAACTGCTAGAGACATGTAAAAGTTCAAAAAATGCAGCCCACTTAGAGCAGTAATATTATGCAGCCAGATAGTAATCACAGGACATTAACTACTTGGATAGCAGACATCCCCATTTAACACATCCACATGGCAACGTGACTTTGTGAGAGCCTTAGAGAAAATGCCAAAAGTATATATCCCATGGCTATGATCTATGTAACGGAACGCTATTTTTAATGAAGTGATGACTTGCCAAGCAAGTGAATGCACTCAATATGAAAATTATGCCGCACCCATGCCAAGTTAGAGGCTTATGGCTGATTGCTCAATCACAACTCATACTGTGCATGCCAATGCCGGAGACATACATATCATTGTTTGTACATATCAAACATGACTCTCAGAGGACACCAATACATTTGTAGAGCCAAAAGCCTGCTACACTCAACACAAAAATTGATTAGCTGGTCGATTAGAAAACGGCATGGATGCATGGTAGAGGCTTATGCTAACAACAGAAAAAACATATCCAAATATCCTAAGCTACGGCACTTACTAATTTCATTACCCTTTCTGCAACCCCGTGGGATCAGTCACCTGCACACGAAACGCTCGCGTCTTCGGCCTTAGCACCAGTAGCTGCAGGCCACTGGATGATCCATCATGCTTCGATTGCTGCGGGTGGAAATTTTAATTATAGAACACGAAAGCAGGTACAATATATTTTTTTAAAATTAAAAATTGGAACACACATTATCTGTGTGCATAAGGGTACCTCAGGAGGATGTTGGGGCGAAAGTGAGGCGGTTGCACGCCGCCACCAAACAGAAGCTGGAAAAGGTTGGGAAGCGGCACAGACTCCCTCTTACGAAGAGGCGAGCGATAAGCCTAGCACGCAGCAACACACCAGTGGTGACATACCGCGCTACACGCGGAGGGACGGCCGTTAGTACTGTACCATGAGATAGATCTGGGGAGAGGACGGGCGCAAGGAGGAGCATGATTTATATTCTACCGATCAGGAATGGGGGCGGATGGAATGGTGAAGTGGTGGAGCCGGATCCTGTCTGCCCGACGCTTAGGATATCCCGGGCTTTCTGTACCCTTCTTTAAATTTGTGCATGCAAGGATAATCATCATTCTATAGATCATGATTTAGCTCTCTGAAATCAATTTTGCTAGCTCAATTTTTTATTCACTAATAATCCTTGCGCTTCAAGTTTGGAACAAGCACGCAACTTGTCTACATTTTTCAGATTCTGATTTTTCTTTTTAATTTAACCAATATTCTCTTAAGGAGAAGAAAATTGTCAAAATAATAGAACCCATGTCCTAGTCCAGTTCAAGGATGTTGAAAACACACGGTAGATAATTGCTGCCATCTTCATTCAGCAGATTTAATTCCCTAAGCAGCGGACTGTGTTAATTCACTAAAACATCTTCTGGCCTAACACAACATTTAGAAAGAAATACAAAGAATCAAAACGTGCAACAATGAGCACTCTCAGAAAAGGCACTAAGCAAGCATCAGGAAACACAAATATCGTGCCAACAAACTCACAGGGATTTCCCATGAGTATTATATGGGCAACAAAAGGAATTACGGAGAAGACATTTGTTCCACGCTTTATTATCTAGAGGTTTCGTTTCTGCTAGTACCTAGCATCTTATTATGTAGTTGGGTAGGGCATACAAAGCAGGATATTAATCAAACATAAGGGGCCACAAAAAACGATGTGCATCTCACAAAGAACTGCACATGAACATTTATCTATGTTCCGCATATCGTCACAGAGCTAAATGCAGAAGAGTGTCCAAACCTTGAAAACAAAAGACTCCTTTCATCTCCTTGAAGAGCTAAATGTCAGTCCTTTCATCTCCTTGAAGACATCCATACAATAAGAACCGGAAGATAGAACCCACAATGTCATATATCATTAATCTCTTGCCTACATTCTTTCGAACAGGTGACATGCAGCTAGAGTTGTACTGGACACTTTCCCCTGTTCAGATAAGAAACGAAGATAATTTAAGTGGGAATCAAAATCCATTGCAGTTGTATGCCATGTAACTACAGCATTGCATAAGTTGAGAACAATTTTTTAGTCATCTTCAGCCTTTCTCTCTAAAATCTGAACTTATCTCCGAAGTTCAGTCCGTGCAGTTACCAAGTATTTTTCCGTATGCAGTTGTCTTTTGCCTCTGAAGTCTATTTAATTCCAAAAATCAGAAAGAACTATTAGAAAAGATATCTGATGGTGATGTTTGCGTTCAAACTGAAGACACCAAACCTGAAGAAAGCACGGCGTGCAGGGGATGTGCAGGGCGCCTCGGCTGTCGGCGTTCTGTCTTGCAGGCCGCCCTCGCTTCCTGGAGTGCAAGGCGGGGCGGGTGTCTGCTTGCAGTTGGGCCTCCCTTCCCGGCGTGCAGGTGCTGTTGCGGCCGGATTTCGAGTTGGCCGGCGGGATCCTGGGAGGGCTGTGGCGTTGCGGATGGCGCGCTGTTGCTCGGCTGATTTCCAGTCATCCGAGGGGAGGGCGTTGGCGGCGTGAGCATGCAAGGTCTGCGGCGGTAGGGCGGCAATGGTGGCTGGTGGGAGAGTGAGTGCTGCGGCGACGGGATGGCGGCGTTGATGTTTGGGACCGAACGGTTCCTTTGCTAATCGTGGGTTAGTGGGGAAAATAATGTTCAGAGTTGTCCGCTCCCGTTAAACATGGAGCCAATGTGGAGCATTGGATAGATTGGTTAAACGGCCAAGATTGTCCGGATCAGACCCTCTGGGTCTTTTAATAGTAGTATAGATATAGATATAGATATAGAAGTATAGAAGTATAGATATAGATATAGACTAGGAAGGTGTGGCGCGGCGTCACGCCGCGCCCGTGAAGCTATTGTGTGGCGAAGAGTAGAAGAGGATAGTCCGTGGCTAAGAGTAAAATGGGATGGTATCTAAAAGTTGTCGAAAAAATAATACTGTAGTAGCAGTTGGTGGCAAGTCAGCGGTAATTTGGAAGTAAAAAAAGAGCAGTATGTAAAGCATCTCGATATCCAGTATAGATTGTGAAACATATATGTCCATACAGGAGCAATCCAAGACACCTAGGTAGAAACATTACAAAATTGTACATCACAAAAGCTTACGCTGTGAGCAAACTGCAAAATATAAGTAAAGATGCAATCAAGCATTAGTTCTTCCGACACCAACCACAGCCTCGTAGATTCCTAGCTAAGAAAAGCACCTTCTCTACCAAGCATTCAGGACCAGGATCCCGGCTACATGATCTTGGACTGCCATAAGAAACCCACAGCTCCAAAAGAATTAGTAAGTATTGAATTACTACTCTTTGCTAAGAAAATAGCAGCATTCCTCGAAAATTCAAAGCGCCAAAGAAAATTTCCAAAGATCATCCACCGTAAGAAATTATGGTGCATTCCTAGTATGACGCCAATACCATACATTACTCTTGCAGTGGCTAATACCAAACTCCATCGACCGCTGATTCCCATGGTCACCAAATCCCGAATTTATAATCTTGCTGCAAAAAGAAGTATTTACAGTCTTTGTAAGCTAGAAATCAAATAAGTCATACTCCTTTCTGCGTAAAGTGACCAAAACATTAGCAGGATCAATTTATACGGAGCACACAAATTGAGTGTTTGTACTCTCTAACTTGCTTAGTCCTTAGGGATCCCATTATGGGTAGGATGGTTTTATGCTATAGACTGGTTACTAAGTAATATATAGTTAATAAGGGCCCAGCCCGTGATTATAGGCCAGGACATATTTTCCAACCATTGTTATATATAATAATGTAACGAACTACATATTCACATATGAAGTTAAATTTAGTAAAATGTAAGTGATGGTTTGGCCAAAAAAAAAAAAGATTCAACTGCTATTAGAAGTCAAGAAAATAACCTTTCAGCTGCAGGATGGTACTGCAAATGAAAACCTCATATGATTTGCAGATGAAAAGTACATTTGATGCATCACTGACTATTGAATCCTTCTTCTGTAGGTAAGAATATGATGGCAAGTTGACCATGAATACACAAACATGCAGCACAATCATATCAGTACTATATGAAAATGGATGTACATATGGTTCGGCTAATTTTGCAACAAATAATGATTAGATAACACCTTTTATAGATAAAATTGAAAACATAATATGATGGTGATGGAGAAAATCATAGTGACAGCAGGGTAACTTCTAGGAGACGCTATGCTCCCTGATCTGGAGCAGGCATCAGTACTGCTGGTCGTCTGGCGCTCACCCAGCGGTGGGAGACCACCGGCAGTGTCGGGGGCCACCGTCAAGGTGAGGATCTGTTGGGTTCTTTAGTACTGCAGATAAGGAATCCAAATGGGAGGAACATTCAGTTACTTAATTTTAAAGTGTGAGTAATTAAATAATGAATAAAAAAGTGGTAATTTAGATAAGATGACCTTGTGATGAAAATAATCAACACCAAGGGGTCGTTGGGTTGCCTTAAAGGGGTTGCCTTCTCTTTAAGCTACGGAGCCTCTCTTGAACAAAGAATCGTGCAAATAAAGAAGCTCATGCCAAATCACTGTGTATTCCGTGTCCTCTTTATACAACCTATTTAAACTATCAATGATCAACACATCAAAAATTGGTTGCACCAACTCGGAACTAATTGGTCTAGCTAGCAGTACCACATGATATTTGAACAAAAGCAAAAATGAATGAAAAGATAACCTTCATGAGGACTGAAGGGGCCGCACCTACATAACAAATAAAGACGTCCTAAATCAAATATACATGAGGAGAGGAACATCACTTTCCCCGCCTTCACATGGATACTAATCAGTGGATTAGTTGTAGAATCCTCAAACAAATGATAAGAACGCACTAAGAGTAAATGATCTGGAAGACATGCTCAGCAGCTGAAACATCACCAATTAGAAAGCTTATGTTACTCATGCATCCATCTCTTGATGCTCCCACTTTGCAGCCGCTGAAGTGCAAGAAAACCAGTGCCTATCAAACCATGCAACAAATTATGTATATCTCATGTTTCATGAGACATAAAAATAGATCAATTAACTCTTCAATGACAAACACCATTATTATATTAATATGGCGATTCAGCAAAAAAAATATTAAGCTAACTTACTGAATGTTCAGTCTTCCTTCCAGCACATGAAGCGGAAACAGCAAGTTCTGAAGTAACAAACATGATGCCAATTGTGAACCACGAAGCCACAGAGGTACCACACCACCACGCCATTGAAGCCCTGAAAAAAGCAGAATACATAATACTGATTAATTATAGCAAAGTCAAAATTGAAGGCTTCAGCTACTGATGAAAGAATAGAAGCAGATGAAAAATAATGAGGTTTTCTCATGCGTTTTCCTTCCCTTTCTCCTGGTTAGTTCTAAGTTGCCAAGAAGATAAAAGTAATAAATGTACAAAAGAATGGAAAATATCCTAAGCAAGCAAGCTTGTAAGTAAAGAAGACCTGGGTAAGCTCCAAAGTGATCTATATATACGCTTGGCTGTGCTAGCTGAACACTGGATTCGTATAGCATAAGATGGGAATTCATTATGACATGTATTTTTAGGTAAATAGCTTTCTGTCAAAAAAGAGCTGGACAATGGAAAATCTGCTACGAACTTGAACATGGCATCCAGCTGATTATACAAAAGAACAATACTATCAGGATCTATCTTTTTAAGTGGTGGGGAGGGGGATGCGTTTATATAACCTCTAACCTCTAATTAGTGAACCTTCAAAAGCTGTACCTGTGGATGGAGAACGCCTCGATGCCAAAGACTGATTCGACTCTGCAGGATAGGTGTCGGGGGCAGAACGGTGAGGCATGGAAGGAGCAGGCCGGCGCTGCTGCGCTGGCGTCCGCGACACCGCCACACCGAAGACCGAGCAGCTGCAGGGAGGTACTGCGTGGACTGCGCTTCATCCGTCAGATATCTTCGGTTCTCCTCCGTCTACCAGGCACCAGTAGCTACTCCCACTCTTATCAAAAAGAACCAACCTGTAAAACAACAGATGAAGGACCGTGGTCATGGAACCCAGCCCAATCCATCCTCAGGGTTGGAGGATGAAAATTAAGGCGCAGCCTATGGAAGAAATTAATTCATAGAAAGGAAAGACCAGGGACTTGACTGCTGACCTAATTCCTCCTGGACGGAGAAGAGAAGCGTGGGGTCGAGCTGGACATCGTCCTCCACCTAGGGCTGGAGCGACTGATTCTGGCAAGGATGTTGCATCTGCTGGTACATGCAGCCATCTCCGTCCTCGCCGTGTCCAGTGGTTCCTCAAAAGGAGAGGATGTGAGATGGAAAAGATGAATCGAGAAGCTCAGGCAAGGGGCGAGAGAGAAGAGGGCGGCACCCTTGGGTATGGGATGGATATGGAGCGCTGTCCTTCCGCCGGTGCCGCCGCTGATTGGGAGGTCCTTCGTTGGCCAACTGGTTAGAGAAAAGAAAAGGGATGGGATAGGAGTCTTGGGGGCACGGAAGCAAAGATTTAGTCGTAAACTGAAATGGTCAAGGTCGTTTTGGAACTGCCGCACCGCTTTGACCGCCCCTGATTAGAAATGCACGATCGTTTGACACGGCATCTCTCCATCTGCACTAAAAAATCACCGACGTGTCAAGGATTAATTGGATAAAAAGCTACCATGAACAGTGCTAAAACTCCAAATCGCTGAGAATTCAGCAAATGGGGTCAGGTTTGATATATAGTACTAGGAAGGTTAGGCGCGGCGACACGCCGCGCCCGTGGGACGATATTCATGAAATTACACAGTAGATAGACTGGAAAAAAATAGAACTTAGTACAACATCGAGAAAATGCATGAAATTAGTAGCGGTACTTAGAGAAATTGTGAGCCAATAGAAACCATACAAAGTAAACAGTTGTAACGCCTAAATTTTCTCTGACCGGTACAACAGGCTATGTTAAACCAGAGAAAACATGAACTTATTTTAACGGAAGAGATTATAACTATGTTACAAATTAAATCTAACAGCCATCATACAACACACGTAGAGACTAATCATACAAAGTACACTAAGTCTGGGACAGCACTAGCCTCTATAGATACATCAAGTACTGGAAATCTGCAGTTACCATCAGTGGAGATTTGGATCAGATCCGTGAGATGTAACTGTAGCACTTAGATGCAGTGTGTGGCTGGTATGGTTGCAATGGGCACCATCGAGTACATTAAAATATAGTGATTGTATTGCCAAGATATGAGATATTGTCATCTGTTGGAGTTGTGTGCGCCTTCACCCAAACAAAAGGACTCGGCGTACGGTAGAAGACTGCTTGATCCGCAAAAGCGAGTATGCTTATCTGCTTATAGAACAAAAGTATACGTTTTTCAGGGAAATATTGGCATGGAATACTAATTCATCGGCTAGTAGCATGTAGCTCGACGGACAAAAAAAAAGGCAAGAAACCACTCTGCACTGAAAACTCCCACAACAAACTCGACGGATGCACCGAGAGATGACCAAACACCGGGAACCTCCTCCCCATGGGTGGCTAAATGTACACCTTCGTTGCCGACAACAACAATGGAGCTACGAGGCATGGAGATTCACGACGAACTGGGCAAAACAATTGTTGCTGCAGGCAGTGTTACGAACAAGCTGCAACAATGCTTGAAGAAGCTGAAGCATGGGCCTTTCTCCATGGAATGCACCTTGTAAAAGAGCAGATATCGGAACCTCTTATTTTTGAATCAATTGCGCCTCAATCGTTAAAGCTGTACAAAGCGGATGCAACACGCTATCGTACCTGAGGGGTATTATTGCATGAAGTCAGAAACTGTATGTCTAATAACCAGAACTGGAGTTGTGTTTCAGCTGAAGGGGTGCAAAACAATGTTTCCCATGACTGTGACTGTAGTCACTGGACCTGGAGCGATGAGTTCCCAGCACCGATTAGTAAGGCCTTGGCCTTAGACTGTAACCAACCGTATCACTTTTCTGAATGAAATCTCCCCATTTAGCCCTCAAAAAAAGTACTGGCAAGGTTGCAAGACAGATCAGTTAACTGAAGTTGAGCAATCTAAGGGAACACACACAACTGAACCATGTTTAGGTGTGCACTCTATTAGTTCAGTTTCTCCACCGTTGATCCATTGTTCAAATTACAGATAACATTTATGCGAAGACATGAATGGGTAATCTTGGGAGCAATGTAGCAGAAATGCATTATCATTTAGCATCTTCACTCGAGCAAAGTGTGTGAGATCAAAATTCCTCTTTACAAAGAAAGACATGCTCGACAATAGACTGATATTTGCTGATCAAGTAAACTCTCTAAGAAGTTAATACGATTAAGGAAATCAACATCTGAAGTAAACTCATGTTGCTTGCATAGCCGGGGTTTAGCACCTGAACCTCATTGAGTAATTAAAGATTTCTTCAAGGGTAGCCTAATATTTATTGACACCTAAATATTTCCTGAATATCTTTCATGAAGCTAGCTGTCTTTCATATATATCATTTGACAATCTAGCCATTCCGTATCCTCTGTCAATATACTTACATCTTTATTGTACTTCACCAACTATGTCAGTTATTCGTCAACTAATTGATTTTTCTCTTCAATTTTGACTTCACTCATCTGTAAAATATAACATGCAACTTTAAACAGAACATTATGACTTGTGTAATTAATTTCTAATTTGCGGATGGTAAAAGTCTCTACTCTACCTGGTGGCATAAACTATAACTGCAAAAGGAATTTAATTTTTTATTTGCAAATATTAGAAGTCTATGCGCGCCCTGTTATGAATAAATTACTACAAAAAACTTCTTAATGAAAATACAGTCAAAGTTGCTGCATTAATTATCAAGGGGAACATTCGTCTTTTGAGTCAGTCAAATCAATACATCCTATTTATGTACCAGAGAGTCAACGGAGAAGAGGATAAATTGTTCGCACCTCAGAGTTGCCGGCGTGTTGGAGAGTTTGATGCGGAGTGGGAAAAAAAGAAGGCAAGAAAACTTACAGCCCAGCCAGCTGAAGAAACAGAAAAGATGCGATGCAGTTAAGTAGTACTACGAAGAGAATACATCCATGTACAAAAACTGCAACCAGGTTAAGCAATACATGGTCTTCTGGATTTAGCCTCTAATCCAATACACTTACAATTTCATTAGCTTGCTGAATACATGCTGTATTTTTACCCTCAAAGCAAGGAACCGGGAGCAACTGAATCCCTCAAAGCAAGGAACCGGTAGTTTCCAGGTAAAAGAAAATAAACAGAGAAAAATAAAGACATCCAAAATAAAACCCCACGCATCTACGGTGCATGAACAGTTACATATGGAGAACGTGTGAAGCCGGTAATGGCGAAAACAAAGACATCAACAGTGCCCAAATAGCCATGGTTAAAGCAAAGGGGTGTTGTTTTTATATAGGTAATAATGTATAAAAAAACATGCTTTTCATCTCCTGAATATTGGTGCAAATTGTATATGCCAAAAATTTAGTGATATACAGGAATCGATCTAGGGATAAGTGAGTAAGCAAGAAAGCATGACATTCACGCTGTTTAATAAAATGTTTCAAGAGAAAAAAAGGTGCATACCAATTGATTAAGCATGTCAGAAATTGCTTTCATAGTAACCCAATATCCAGAGCAAAGGAGGTCTACAGGATCCAAAATTCTGGCTATTCTTCCCATGATTGTCTCTATACTTCTTTCTCTCGCTGAATCTTTGACGTAGTTATGGCAGTTGGCGGCGTAATAACTACATGTACTACAAACAAAATCAATCCATAAGTGTACCCAGAAAGATTCAAAACTGCCTGACTTTTACCTGACATGGGGAGGCCAAAAACTCCATGCTACTGTAAAATCCCCTTCTGAAGGCTGAGCTGCCCATTGAGCATCGCCCATGTGGGACGCCGCAGCAGGACCCCTCATTAGACTGCAGTAGAGTGGCTTGGAACCGACGGTGCGCTCACAGATGAGGAGAAGGCAGCAGCAGTGCCGGCCATCGAGCAACCGCATGCCGGACCAGCCGCTAGGTTGATGATAAACAGCCAAATGCTTGACCAGCCGGTGAGATGGAGCGATGTTGTCTAGGTGAGAAGCTGCAGCTTGGAAGCCAAAGCACATCGACCGGCCATGGAAGAGATCGGTCAGGGAAGGCTTGCGGCAGTGCACGTGATGGCGGTGCGAGAGGCCAGCCTACAAAACAGAAAATGGAATCAACAACACACATTAATCAGAAAACAACACCCAAGAATAATGTCCATTACAATCATTATACAGTAATCTTCACCTCAACCGAGAGATGCATGTATCAGTCAGCCACCACCAGCACGTTCAGAACCTGCACCAGTTTCTCCCCGTTCACATCGCCACCCAACACCTTCTTCTCGTCGGAGCTGAAAGCCACCGCTCCACCACCGCGCCTCCGCCACACGCTGCAGCAGCCACGGCGGCCGCGGTACCGACAAAGGACGTCAGGCGCAGCATCGAGGACCTCGGCTGGCGCGCAAACCCCGCCGGCTCTATCCTCTCCGTCCGCCCCGGGACCACCCCTGACTCTCGCCACCATCCCCCGGGCCCTGGCGCTGCAACCTCCTGCGGCGCTTCGCGTGTTGGGGAAGAGGAAGGCCCCGATCGTGAAGAGGAAGGGGGCGATTAAGAGGAATTCGCGGGATCGAAGGCTAACCCACCTCAACTCAGCGACCATGGACGGCCGGACGTGGGGACAGGACGAACATATAGGGGGATGGAGCGATTGCATCTGCCCACACGGACCGCCGGCGCGCCCTCCGCCGCATCGCTCACGCCCGCGCACATGAACCTCCTGCGTGCGGCAACTTCTGGCCATGGTGACGCTGCCGTGGACCTCAAGTGGATCCGCGACCAGCTCGTCCTCGCCCTTTTGCGCCCTCTGGCCTCTGGAGGTCGACCGGAGGCTTGTGGCCCTAATGGAAGCCCCAACACGTACGACGGCTTGGGAAGGAGAGGAGGGCGCGACTGCGGCGGCGGACGGCGATGGCGTCGAAGCGGGGTGGCATCTCGGATGGTGGCCTGGAGGAGGCGTGCGGTGCTGGAGAAGGGGAAATTTGCCTAATTTGCTGAGAAGTGGGCTGCCTCGATTGTTTCATGGTGGAGCCCACTTCCTGACATCACCGCTTTGACTGAACGGTATCCAAAAATTGACTAACCGAGAAAAAGGGCAGATTGAGAGGCCGTAAAAATTGCCGACGCGGCAACCCACGATTGGAGGAAAAGAAGGTGTCTACAATTACCAAATCGCTGAGGATTTAGCAAACTGGGTTAGCTTTGATATATAGTAAATATATATGTATCTAGACATATATTAGTTGTAGAGACATCCATTTTATCATCAAGTAATGAGGATCAGATGGAGTATCGTTTTCATTTTACCAAAAGAAATGGATATACTATATAGTACTCCCTCCGTTCTCTTTTAATTGACTCAAATTTAGTACAAAGTTGTACTAAATCTGAGTCAATTAAAAAAGAACGGAGGGAGTAGAACGTAGCCTGAGGCCCTGAGCTCTGAATGCAATTTCTGTGTGCACACTGAACGGATCATAACCCACACGACATGTCTCACTGGTATGTAGTTCCGGACCCCACGAGATACTGATAAAGCTCAGTGACCCGTCGGGTGAAGTTTTCTGTGTGGATTCCTGCGTACCTGGCTTCGTTCCTCCAAGACACGCGCATTTTTTTTGACCGGGAGGACACGCGCATTTATTCCCTTGCTGATGTATCATTCTCAGTTTCTCACAGCCCCCTCATGTTCAGATCTCCCCAGATCCCTCGCCGTCCATCTCCCCTGAGTCCTCTCCCTAAACCACCGGCGTCCACCACTGCTCGGACTACGCGGCTTCGATTCCGTCCTCTACGGATGCAGCGACGTCGCATCTAAAAACTCCACTAAGGCGGCGCGGCATCCCCGATTCTCTCGGTCCATGGCTGCAATGGCGGTATGTTTCCCCCGAATCACTAGCGTTGCCGGTCAAATCTTTATTATGTCTAAGCTGTATTGCCGGTTGCTTAGCATTGTTTGATATAGAGTATTTCTCTCATCCAGTGTATATATTAATCCTCTGGTAAAGACTCGGGTTACACATGCACGCATGCTAGCTAGGTTGGGACTGGATCTCATGTGTGCAGTAATAATCGTTCAAATATGATATTGGTCAATCCACGGCCGATGATCACATATCAGGACATCGAGCATGCATGTCTGGCATGTGGACTCTTTAGGCTGACGCTGATTTTTTTTTTTGTTTGCTTGGTCAGTATGTACTGGCGGATGATGAACTACATATGCATTACTCTGATGCTAGACCTAGCCAGCAAGCATGCATGGCTCATGCTAGCTTGATTTCTATTCTCATAGCAACTATTTATATCAATTTGGCTTCTGTGATACAATGATACACTATGCTGAATAATTTGATCATACAAGGTTGTACATATCAGCCTAGCTAGATTCAGAAGCTTATTGTTCAGACTGCGTGTTTGATAAGAACAATGATCCGCTAACTTTGCTAGGTGCCTTTGATTATGCATTTGCTTGGAATTACGGTCAGAAGCTAGAGGCATTATCTAATTGAGGCCTCTTTTTTGTAGTGTTCAAACAAGAAGCTCAAGCTTGGAGAGAGCTTATCATGGAAGGAGACATCTGTAGAGCCAGCCCCAGTGTGCAAGGTGTTTAGGCGCACCGATGAGGAGAATACCGCTGACAGCTTCTGCAAGGTACTATGTACATCGGAGTTAGAGGTGATTACCATCCCCAGTCATGTTCTGCCCTGGTTTTATGGTGGGTGTCCAGAGTCCATCAACCCTGAAGATGTCCACTTGCATGCACCTGGATTGTGGACTCGAAGCAACAAGATGGCAATGTTTTAATGGACGCAGGATGGCCGAGTTTGTCAAAACACATGACTTGAAGGTAGGATACCTCCCGACCTTCAAGAAGCTTGACACCAAATCATTGCAGGTGCTCATATTTGGTTACAATTGTTGTGAGAAGGTTATATGGTGTTCGGGTTATCACCCATCGTTGGGGCAACAATATGAATCGCGAGATGTATTAAGTTGTCTTACAAATGTTCGTAGAGAGAGCTGGTCTATAATAGTATACTTGCTCTCTTTAATGATGCATTGTGGTGCCATGATGGTACCATTACTTGGATTGTGGTCACATGTGAGGGGGATGTTGAGCTGTATAAGTGGATTGCCTAGCCCTTTCCATTAGTTCGGACTTTTGGTTGCATTGGCTAGTGCATGAAACTTGACATGGTATCAGAGCCCAGGGTCTCGAGTTCGAGACCTGACTTTCGTAATTTATCCTAAAAATTGATGCTGCCCTCCGTTGCCCTCCTCGGAGTCCATGTATATGCCTCTTGAGCTATACCTCTGAGTCTCCTTGTGTTGACCTCTTCCCTTCTTCCGATCACACGTGAGGAGGGGTCACTAGTGGAAAAAGGGCTAAGCGTGGCGCACGGAAATCACTTTACGTGGCGCACGAGCCCGTCGCCACAGTTGCCATGCGACTAGTATTAGAATTCTTTGGCGCAGTACTGGGTGCGCCACACAAGTTTGGAATTCTGTGGCGCATGTGCACTGGTGCGCCACAGAAGAATTTGGCGCCAGATTTTGTGGCGCATCTTGGTCCGTGCCCCACAGAATGTTAATAAGTTTTTATGGCGCACTACCAGTGCATGCGCCACATAATGATAATTTTTGGATTTTCAAAAAAAATTCATTTCTGCATTATATACTGGTATTTGACAGGAAATATACAGGTATATACAGGAAATACATAGCACATTCCGGAAATAACAGAAATACTCACAAATGACACACAAATGACATGCTACACACAAATCGTCATCATTACATCATTTAGATCCAAATTATTACACAAGTACAAATGTGTTCATCGTCGCATACACATGCATGTGTTCATCGTCGCATACACATGCATCGTCACCGGTCACCTAGACTAAAGTAAAGTAGATTACAACCGCGGTGGCAGTGAGTAAGAGGGGGACCAAGAACTTCAGCCGGTTCTTCTTCTTCCCCACGTGTGCCCTCCACTGTGCTACCGCCTCCTCTCTAGTCGCGTATCCCTTGTAGCTGTTCCCGCTGAACTTGTGCACCTGTTCGAGACAGTCCTACCACTCCTCGTAGACACTGGAACCCGACCCTTGTACACAACGTACGTCGGCATCTCTATTGACAAGGCATATTAGTATATCATATTAGTACATCATGCATATATATATGTTGATAAATATTAGAGAAAAGCATATAGTAAAGTTGAACACGGCAACAATAAGTTTGCGAGGCGCACACACAAGACGACGTCCATCGATACACATAACCCGATGAACATAGTACTTAGAGTTTAATTACGACCCACACAAAAGAGGATGTCCATCGATATATACAAACTAACCGATGAAGATATCTAGTACTTAGAGTTTATGATCCACACACACTAAGTCAAGGCTCGCAGGGCTCCAGGAACAGCTTGTACAGATCTTTCGTATTCCACGTCCTCCTGTCACCCTGCGCTTTGAGGCGCTATCGATGTCCCTCTTGCATAACGCTCTACCCTGGTGTAAGAGCCCTCCCCCTGTGATGACGTCTTCAAGGATGATATGTGATAACTTGACCTGGGTAGCATGGAAGTCTTCTCTGAGGTCATCATCGTTGATCCGCGCCAACTTTTCGGCACATCCTCGGATAGCAGATGGCAGCAACAAGTTCTGGCTATCCCGGACAAACCCTTTTAGGTGCTGCATGACATAGAAGGCCTCCAGAGTGATGTTTTCCGGCTGCTTGACACAGGGGAACTCGAACACGTGCTTGAACTTGTGTTTACCATCATCCCTGAAACATTCCGCCTTTTCTTTGAAGGCGCCTCCCTTTTTGAAGTTGCCCTCGAGAGCATCATCTAGCACACCCCTTATTTTGGCGTAGTTCTTCTTTTTCGCACTCCCCGGGTCGAAATAGGTGGCAAGAGAATACTTCGGGGCGATGGAGATGAGTACGCAGTACGTGTCTCTGCGCAACACAAATTTGGAACAAGATCGATGTTGGAAATGAGCAATGGAAAAGAAATTTATTACAGGGCTAGCGGATGTGTACTTACTCGAGAAAGTAAGCCAAAAGGATGTTGTCATTCCTCTTGTTGTCCAAGAAGCACTTCTGTAGGTACAACGAAGCCCGGACCCGCACCGCTGATAAGGTCAACTGGCTTTCACGCATGTAGTAGGGATCCGCTATCGTGACGTCCGGGGTACTCTCTCTCTTGATTTTCATCGCCAGATTGAGCGCGAATAGGCGGACCAAGCTATAGTCCAGCCTTCTCGAGTGGAATAGCTTGAAGATGTCCTTGTACGCTATAAAGAATATATCCGCGGGGGCATCAGTGACGAAGCCCACATCTCTTGGCACCCTAACCGTGAAGACCGGGTAATTTGGATCTTTGTCCTTAAGAAGGACACTCTCTAGGTGAAGGATACTGTCCTACAGACGCAGCATAGCTCCGGAAGCGAGGTGGCGCAGCTCCGGACCCATTATTGGTTTGCCAGCTTCATGCATTACTGGTCAAGCCATCCTTGCTGGGAGGTACAATGGAGTCCCGATGACGGATCGTCGGAGGTGGCTGGCTCGCAGACTTCTCCTTGTTGTTCTTACTAGGTCTTTTACGGGGCTTCTTCGGAGCAACGGCCCCTGACGCTTCAAACTGCCCACCTTCTTGATTAGCATATTAGTGCTGAAGATGTTTGCGGCGGATGGCTCTTGTGTATCGGCGGCCGGAGGCGTCTCTTCAGAGAAGCCGCGGAACACCAGGCGCTGTTTGGTTGCCTTGGGCGGGCCAGCTTGTTCGTCGCGAGCGCGGAATGGTTCTTCATCCGCGCCCGCCATGTACAAATCATCTATGTCGGCGCCGGTGTTGAGGTAGGCATCGACGTCGACCGGCCCATCATCATCGATGTCATCTTCCTGGGGTGGTGGGATGGGCGATAGCGGTGCAGTGGCCTTGCCTTTAGGCTCCGCCGGTGGCGGTTGAGGTGTAGACGCACCCAGCAGTTTCTTGTGGCGGCTTGTTGTGGCGGTGACGACGGGAGGAGCTGCCCTCCGAGGAGGCGGCCGGATGATCAGCTGCCGGACGATCGAGGAGGCGCCGGTGGAGCGACCCCCAAGACGGATCTGGGTCTTTGGCCATACCATGGTATAGCCATGGCAGTTCTCAAGTGTCAGGCGCTCGTCGGCTCCCTCGGGTTCTATTGGGGGGTCCATGTCTTCGCACCCGGCAACACCCGACCCAAAGTGACCTTCAGGACATTAGCGTCCATAGCCACGGTGTGCAACGTCGTGCTCTTCGGTTGTATAATCATGCCCGTGGCAACATCCTTCAACTCGCCGCCGGGCGCGCAATGAAGGAGCACGCAAGGAGTGTCCTGAGTAATGTTGGGCATCATTAATTAGATCGCCGGGTATCAAAACGCATGAAGGAGATGGCATGGAATAACTAATTAGTTAACTACCTTGGTGATGGCGTTGAGCTATGCTAATGTCGAGACAGTGGCGGCCGACCGATCAATCTTCTGCGGCTCGGGTGCATTATGAAGCACCACCGCCGCCGGCTGCGCCTTGGTAGCCTCGGCAGGAGCAGGGGCACCGGTTCATCCAACTCCATCGACTGCCTCGCGGCGATGGTGGGCGGCGGGGTAACCAGATCCGGAGATGGCGACACGTTGAAGATCGAGTTGCTAGCCCCGGCGCTAGGCACTTGTATCGGCCCCACCTGACCGGCCGCATTCCACGCAGCTATCACCTCGAGGACCTGAGGGGGTAGGAAATCGCGGAGCTTCTTCTCGAACAGCTTGTCCACCTCTTCTTTATCCATCGAGTTTGCCTGTTTTGCCTCCAGCATGGAGACCTTCTGCCTCAGCTCTTCCACCTCGGCTTTATCGCTCCTCCTCTCCCTTCTCTTCTTGTTGTCCTCTTTGTAGTACTCGCGAAACTTCATGCTTGTACCAAAGCCGCAGACACGGCCAGCCGACGTCGGCGGCTCGGACAATGGCCTCTTCTTGTAGGCATTCAACGCCCTGTTGAAAGGCGTGTCCCACGGCTCCGTCGAGCCCTGGGATGACGATTCGTCCTCGAGGCGATCGGCCGCCGCCAACTGCTCGTTCTGTAGACGAGGATATAGTGAACACATTTAGGGCATTGCCTTCACCTCATATATATAATATGTGCAGCAATGGACTGCGCTGGTAAATTCCCTTACCAGCTTTTCCTCAAACTTCTTCACTTCTTTATCCTCGGTAACGAATTCCATGGTATTCCTGTCCAGAGTGTAGCGGGCCCGGACAAAGTACGTCACCTGCAAGTTGGTCATTTTCAACCATGGGTTCGGTTTCCCAGCACGTGCAAGGTCTTCGTCCTCCTTTTCCCAAATGGGAATCTTTCCTCTATAACCGCCGCTTCCAAGGTGATGTGCTCCTAAGTTGAGCTCATGCATTTGCCTACCCCACTCCGTCCATCCTTTGGCATCACCGCTTTCCACCTGCGCCTTGAATATCGTGAACTCCGCTTCATCGAGCATGGGGCTCACCCTTCTTAATAGTCTCCCAGCTTTCACCTTTGTCGATCTTGGCCTTCACCCGGCTTTTCCAGCTGCTCAGGGTGTTGCTCATCTTCGTGATGGCCAATTTATTCACTGGGTTGGATGTTGACAAGGTATTGTATGGCGCCGGGAACGTGTACCGTCGGTGAAGCTTCCGAAGGCAGAGCTCGACCAATTTCTCATTGCCTTAACCTTGGAGTTTCACCGTGTTGATCGACATGCTTTCCCGGACAATGCACCCGAGTTGCATGCCGTACCCAGAGGCAACATCCTCAGGCTCCAAGGGCTGCCCACTTTGGGATACCAATGTGATCTCGCTGGTGGTGTTGGCGAGCACTGATACGTCTCCAACGTATCTATAATTTCTGATGTTCCATGCTAGTTTTATGACAATACCTACATGTTTTGCTCACACTTTATAATGTTTTTATGCATTTTCCGGCACTAACCTATTAACAAGATGCCGAAGTGCCGGTTCACGTTTCTCGCTGTTTTTGGTTCCAGAAAAGTTGTTCAGGCAATATTCTCGGAATTCGACGAAACAAAAGCCAAACCTTCTATTTTACCGAGACGGACCCAGAGAGCCAGAGAAGTGCCGGAGGGGGGCCAAGGGGGGCCCACACCACCTGGCGGCGCGGCCAAGAGGGGCGCGCCCAGCTATGGGGTGGGCCCCTCGGGCACCCCCTCGCGCCGCCCTTTCGCCTATATATTCCCTCGCGACGCGAAAACCCTACATCAACAGATCATATTCCAGAAAGACTCCTGGAGCACCGCCGCCATCGCGTAACCTAGTTTCGGGGGTCAGAAGTTCCTGTTTCGGCACCCTGCCGGGACGAGGATCGACCCCCGGAGCCTTCTCCATCGACGCCACCGCCTCCATCATGCTCCGTGAGTAGTTCCCCCATGGACTACGGGTTCTAGCGAGTAGCTAGTTGGTACTCTCTCTCCCATGTACTTCAATACAATGATCTCATGAGCTGCCTTACATGATTGAGATCCATCCGATGTAATCGGTGTTGTGTTTGTTGGGATCCGATGAATTGTTACATTATGATCAGTCTATCTATATAAGTTTGTGAAGTTATTGTTGCTGCAACCTTGGTGTGTTTAATGCTTGTCACTAGTGCACGAGTGGCATGATCTTAGATTTGAGCTCTATAATTATTGCTTAGATTGTATATACAAGTTATTTGCACATGTCTATGTCCGGAACCCGAGGCCCCAGAGTGACGACAGAGTCGGGATAACCGGAGGGGAAGGCGTAGATATGAGGATCACATGTTTTCACCAAGTGTTAATGCTTTGCTCCGGTGCTCTATTAAAAGGAGTACCTTAATTACCGATAGATTCCCTTGAGGCCCGGCTGCCACCGGCTGGTAGGACAAAAGATGTTATGCAAGTTTCTCATTGCGAGCACATATGACTATATATGGAAAACATGCCTACGTATAATTAATAGACTGGATGTTCTGTCTTAATGCTATTTCAATCCTATCAATTGCCCAACTGTAATTTGTTCACCCAACACTTGTTATTGGAGACTTACCACTAGTGTAGATAGCTGGGAACCCCGGTCCATCTTTCATCATCAAATACTCACCCGGTCATGTATGCCATTAGAAGTAGTATCAACTATTTTCTGGTGCCATTGTCTACGTATTCACTCGCTACTGCTCGTTGTGTTATCTTGTTACTATTGCTCTCATATTACTGATGCTTTCACATCACCCCTGTTACTAGTGCTTTTCCAGGTGCAGCTGAATTGACAACTCAGTTGTTAAGGCTTATAAGTACTCTTTGTCTCCCCTTGTGTCGAATCAATAAATTTGGGTTTTACTTCCCTCGAAGACTGTTGCGATCCCCTATACTTGTGGGTCATCAAGACTATTTTCTGGCACGGTTGCCGGGGAGCATAGCTCTACTCATAAGTTCACCTGGGGAGTACACTCTACCTCTCTCTCTGTTTTTATTTTGTTTTGTTTGGCTTAGTTTACTTTTGTCTAGTTTATTTGTGCTTAGTTTGTTTTTGTCTAGTATTATTTTGCTTAGTTTACTTTTGTCTAGTGTGTTTTTGTCTTGTTTTCTTTTTCTTATATACCCAAAAATCCATAAAAATTTGAAAAACCGAAAAATTAAAAACTGTTGTTATGGGAGAACCCATAACCTGTATGGAGCTTATATAATTATATATGAATTATAGAGAATCAAGAAAGGGTAAAGTCATGAGTGTCGTTATAGAAAAATTGAATACAATTGCTAAAATCATGCTTAAACGCCATGATATAAATTGTTGTTCTAAATAGGATACTAAACATCTTAAATTCCAATGTGGCTTTAGTGAAGAAGTTTTAATTGTGAACTATCATTGGAATAACTATATTCATCTTGGGTTCGAAGAAGTAGAACAATTTGTTTTATTTATGGGAGCTTTTGAAATAGAATCCTTCATGTCTAAAAATTATGAAACCTGTGTTGCCTTAAAGATTATGTCTCTTCTATCCTTGATTATTGCATAGAACATTACAGCAATAATCCTTATATCATTGATTATAAAGAGAGACTCATTCATGAGCAAGAATGCACTCACAATTTGCAGGAACCTGTGAAAGAAGAAATTGATGAACCTGAAAGCTCATTGGATGAAAAAGAGGAGGAGAGTGATGAACAAAAGGAGGAAGAATGGATTAGCTACCCATGCCAACCTTCTAATGAGAGTAACTCTTTATCTCTTACACTATTTGATTGTCCTCCATGCTTACCAAAGGAGGATGAATGTTATGTTCCTGTGGATTCCCTTGAAATATTCCATATTAGTAAAACTTGTGAGAATAATTATGCTACTGTTATCTATGATAATCCATGCTATTTTGATAAATCTTATGATAATGCTTTGTTTGTGCCTGATATCGAAATGCATGGTACTAAAGAGTTTTGCTTAGCAAATGTTTATGATAAAGCTCTAGATGATGGTCCTATGTTACTTGATAATATTAATTGTACTACTAATGAAAATGGGATTGGAGAGATCTTGACTTTATCTAGGAGTCCCATATCTTTTGAGATTGATCAATCATCTTGTTATATTATTGATAAAAGTGGGTTTGAAAGTTTTAATCCCATTATTTTTGAGCTTGATAAAAAATTATGTGTTTGTAGATCATGAAAAGCATGCTTTATGTGATAGTTATATTGTTGAGTTTATTCATGAAGCTACTGAAAATTATTATGAGAGAGGAAAATATGGTTGTAGAAATTTTCATGGTACTAAAACACCTCTCTATATGCTGAAAATTTTGAAGTTACTCGTGTTTTATCTTCCTATGCTTGTCACTTTGTTCTTCATGAATTTATTTGTGTACAAGATTCCTATGCATAGGAAGCGGGTTAGACTTAAATGTGTTTCGAATTTGCTTCTTGATGCTCCTTTTGCTTCATTTTCTATTTTCATGTGAGCATCATTAAAATCTTCTCTGCCTAGCTGAAAGGCGTTAAAGAAAAGCGCTTATGGGAGACAACCCATTATTTTATTTCTGCAATTTTTGTTTTATATTTGAGTCAAGGAGTTTGCTTACTTCTGTAACTACTCCTTTGTATCTTTATTTTCTTGCATTGTTGTGCCAAGCAAAGTCTCTAATAGAAAGTTGATACTAGATTTGGATTTCTGCGCAGAAACAGATTTTTAGCTGTTACGAATTTGAGTTTTTCTCTCTGTAGGAGAATCTAAAAATTCTGAAAAAATTAATGCGTTATCCTCAGATATGTACACAACTTTCATTAGTTTTGAGTTTTCTTATTTGATCAACGGAAGTACCTCGAAAAAATTCATGTTTACTGGTTGTTCTGTTTTGACAGATTCTGTCTCTGTTTTTTGCATTGTCTCTTGGGGACTTTAAGTAAGAGTTTCTAGACGTGGAGAGCTGTAGCTAATGTTTTATTGAGTTCTTGCAATGTGTCACTACAGAACTAAAGTGGATTAAAGTTTTTTTTGAGTACTAACCCCTCTAATGAAGTTTATGAGAAGTTTGGTGTGGCAGAAGTTTTCAAGGGTCAAGAGAGAAGGGTGATAGTGATCAAGAAGAGTGAAGAGCCTAAGCTTGGAGATGCCCCCGTGGGTCACCCAAGCATATTTCAAGAAGACTCAAGCGTCTAAGCTTGGGGATGCCCAAGGCATCCCCTTCTTCATCAACAACTTATCAGGTCATCTCTAGTGAAACTATATTTTAATTCTTCCACATCATATGTGCTTTTACTTGGAGCGTCTATGTGCTTTTATTTTTGTTTGTGTTTGAATAAATTCGGATTCTAGCAATCCTTGTGTGGGAGAGAGACACGCTCCGCTTTTTCATTTGAACACTCGTGTTCTTCGTTTTACTTTAATATTCATGGCGAAAGTTGAAAGCCGCAGCACTTATTGTTATTTGGGTGGAAACGAGAAAATGCTTCATATTGTCTTGAATAATTTGATACTTGGAAATTGTTTTGAGCTCTCAAGTAGATCATGTTTAAGCTTTTGCATCATGTAGTTTAAACCTATTAGTGGAGAACAACCGTAGAGCTTGTTGAAATTTGGTTTGCATGATTGGTCTCTCTAAGGTCTAGATATTTTCTGGTAAAAGTGTTTGAGCAACAAGGAAGACAGTGTAGAGTCTTATAATGCTTGCAATATGTTCTTATGTAAGTTTTGATGTAACGGTTTATACTTGTGTTTGCTTCAAACAACCTTGCTAGCCAAAGCCTTGTACTGAGAGGGAATGCTTCTCGTGCATCCAAAACCTTGAGCCAAAACCTAAGCCATTTGTGTCCACCATAACTACCTACTATGTGGTATTTTTCTGCCATTCCAAGTAAATACTTCATGTGCTACCTTTAAACAATTCAAAAGTTATTATCTCTTATTTGTGTCAATGTTTTATAGCTCATGAGGAAGTATGTGGTGTTTTATCTTTCAATCTTGTTGGGCAGACTTTCACCAATGGACTAGTGGCTCATCCGCTTATCCAATAATTTTGCAAAAAGAGCTGGCAACAGGGTTCCCAGCCCCAATTAATTAACCTTCACTAATAATTCTCTTCACATGTTTTGCCCTGATTCATCAGTAAGCAACTTAATTTTGCAAATAGACACTCCTTCATGGTATGTGAAATGTTGGAAGGCACCCGAGGATTCGGTTAGCCATGGATTGTGAAAGAAAAATGTTGGGAGGAGTGTCATCTATAAATAAAACTAAAATGCATGTGTAAACAAAAGAGAAGAGGGATGATCTACCTTGCTGGTAGAGATAACGTCCTTCATGGGAGCCGCTCTTTGAAAGTCTGTTTGACAAGGGGGTTAGAGTGCCCACTACCATTCGTTGACAACAACAAACACCTCTCAAAACTTTATTTTTATGCTCTCTTTATGATTTCAAAACATAAAAAGCTCTAGCACATGATTTAATCCTCGCTTCCCTCTCGCGAAGGGCCTTTCTTTTACTTTATGTTGAGTCAGTTTACCTACTTCTTTCTATCTTAGCAGCGAACACTTGTGTCAACTGTGTGCATTGATTCTTACATGCTTGCTTATTGCACTTATTATATTACTTTGTGTTGACAAATATCCATGAGATATGCATGTTGAAGTTGAAAGCAATTGCTGAAACTTAAATCTTCCTTTGTGTTGCTTCAAAACTTTGTATTAAGAATTTATTGCTTTACGAGTTAACTCTTATGCAAGACTTTTCGATGCTTGTCTTGAAAGTACTATCCATGAAAAGTTTTTGCTATATGTTTAGTCATTATCTATTTGTTAGCAAACTATAGATCATTGCCTTGAGTCACTTCATTCATCTCATATGCTTTACAATAGTATGATCAAGATTATGTTGGTAGCATGTCACTTCAGAAATTATTCTTTTTATCGTTTACCTACTCGAGGGAGAGTAGGAACTAAGCTTGGGGATGCTTGATACGTCTCCAACGTATCTATAATTTCTGATGTTCCATGCTAGTTTTATGACAATACCTACATGTTTTGCTCACACTTTATAATGTTTTTATGCATTTTCCGGGACTAACCTATTAACAAGATGCCGAAGTGCCAGTTCCTGTTTTCTGCTGTTTTTGGTTCCAGAAAAGGTGTTCAGGCAATATTCTCGGAATTCGACGAAACAAAAGCCAAACCTTCTATTTTACCGAGACGGACCCAGAGAGCCAGAGAAGTGCCGGAGGGGGGCCAAGGGGGCCCCACACCACCTGGCGGCACGGCCAAGAGGGGGGGCGCCCAGCTATGGGGTGGGCCCCTCGGGACCCCTCCGACGCCGCCCTTTCGCCTACATAATCCCTCGCGACGCGAAAACCCTACATCAACAGATCATATTCCAGAAAGACTCCCGGAGCGCCGCCGCCATCGCGAAACCTAGTTTCGGGGGTCAGAAGTTCCTGTTTCGGCACCTTGCCGGGACGGGGATCGACCCCCGGAGCCTTCTCCATCGACGCCACCGCCTCCATCATGCTCCGTGAGTAGTTCCCCCATGGACTACGGGTTCTAGCAGTAGCTAGTTGGTACTCTCTCCCATGTACTTCAATACAATGATCTCATGAGCTGCCTTACATGATTGAGATCCATCTGATGTTATCGGTGTTGTGTTTGTTGGGATCCGATGAATTGTTACATTATGATCAGTCAATCTATATAAGTTTGTGAAGTTATTGTTGTTGCAACCTTGTTGTGTTTAATGCTTGTCACTAGTGCATGAGTGGCATGATCTTAGATTTGAGCTCTATAATTATTGCTTAGATTGTATCTACAAGTTGTTTGCACATGTCTATGTCCGGAACCCGAGGCCCCAGAGTGACAAGAATCGGGATAACTGGAGGGGAAGGCTTAGATATGAGGATCACATGTTTTCACCAAGTGTTAATGCTTTGCTCCGGTGCTCTATTCAAAGGAGTACCTTAATTACCGGTAGATTCCCTTGAGGCCCGGCTGCCACCGGCTGGTAGGACAAAAGATGTTATGCAAGTTTCTCATTGCGAGCACGTATGACTATATATGGAAAACATGCCTACGTATAATTAATAGACTGGATGTTCTGTCTTAATGCTATTTCAATCCTATCAATTGCCCAACTGTAATTTGTTCACCCAACACTTGTTATTGGAGAGTTACCACTAGTGTAGATAGCTGGGAACCCCGGTCCATCTTTCATCATCAAATACTCACTCGGTCATGTATGCCATTAGAAGTAGTATCAACTATTTTCTGGTGTCATTGTCTCTGTGTTACTGCTTATCGCTGTCGTATTACTCGTTACTATTGCTCTCATATTACCGTCTGCTTTCACATCACCCCCGTTACTAGTGCTTTTCCAGTGCAGCTGAATTGACAACTCGGTTGTTATTCTTTGTCTCCCCTTGTGTCGAATCAATAAATTTGGGTTTTACTTCCCTCGAAGGCTGTTGCGATCCCCTATACTTGGGGGTCATCAAGCACCGTCAGCTTCTGATCCTTCCGCGGCTTATTCTTCTTCTTCTTCTTAGCAGCCGGTTTGCCGCTGCCATCATCCTCCGTGCGGTCGGCACACTCGGTGGAGTCACCCCCCCGTGTGGTCGTCGCCGTTGGTGGTGGTGGGTTCATACTCCTCCTCCTCCTCCCCGGCTTCAGTCATCTGCCGGTCAGCTCCGACTTCCTCTGCCGCCAAGTCCACCTCCTTCTCTTCCCAGAACGCGATGTTCACCGCTCTGGCTTCCTCTTCGAGGCTCATGGCGGCCTTAGAAGTGCCGGCGACGTTGTCGTTGGCTGACATGTTTGCACTTTCTATAAAGAAGAGGGAGAAATCTATTAGTACAATTGTCGGCCGGAAAATTCGGCATGACCTTTGCTAATTTTTGGACATATGAGCCCCATTTCTCAACCGAAACGGAAGTGAATCAACGTTTCAGGAGAAATGGGCAGCTCATTTGAAATCCCTGCAACAATTCACATAATAAATGCCAGCAGCTAGCACAACAACATCATACACACATCATATGCTCTAGTATTATACCAACAGCTGCTAGTAGCAGCAGCAAGCATCAACAACAGCCAGCAACAGCCAGAAACAACCAGTCAACAACAGCCAAGTAACAACGCGAAGCAGTACCAACAAGCAACAGACCGGCAATGACCAAGCAAGCAAACCCTGGAAATAATTTCTCAACAGCAACAAAAAATCCTTCTGCTCCATGCATATTGATGATGTATAAACCCCGGAAATAATTTCTCAACAAGTCTGCATTGAATTATGGTCACATTCATTCAAAAATTATTTACACTGAATTAAAGTTGTTTACATGACTTCTCGACTTTATAGAAACAAGTATACAAGTATAGCCGATAAACAAAATAGAGAGAATTGAGTCGGTGTTTTTCATTTTATAGAAACAAGTATACAAGTATAGCCGGTATACAAGTATAATTTACTTGCAATAAACTAACCTAGCTACTGCCACTATCAGTATAGAAATGAAGTGACATTAACTTAAACTAACCCCTCTATGTAACTGATACGTCTCAAACGCATCTATAATTTCTTATGTTCCATGCTAGTTATATGACAATACTCACATGTTTTATATACACTTTACATCATTTTGATGCATTTTCCGGCACTAACCTATTAACAAGATGCCGAAGCGCCGGCTCTCGTTTTCCGCTGTTTTTGGTTTCGAAATCCTACACAGGAAATATTCTCGGAATTGGACGAAACAAAAGCCCACGGTCTTATTTTGCACGGAGCCTTCCAGAAGTCCGAAGAGGAGACGAAGAGGGGCGACGAGGCGGCCACACCCTAGGGGGCGCGGCCCCACCTCTGGGCGCGCCGCCCTATGGGGTGGGCCCCTCGAGCGCCTCCCGACTCTGCCCCTTCGCCTATATATTCTCTCCATCGCGAAAACCCTATTACCGAGAGCCACGATACGAGAAAAGTTCCAGAGACACCGCCGCCGCCAATCCCATCTCTGGGGATTCGGGAGATCGCCTCCGGCACCCCGCCGGAGAGGGGAATCATCACCGGAGGGCTCTACATCACCATGCCCGCCTCCGGACTGATGCGTGAGTAGTTCATCCTTGGACTATGGGTCCATAGTAGTAGCTAGATGGTTGTCTTCTCCTCTTGTGCTATCATGTTTAGATCTTGTGAGCTGCCTATTATGATCAAGATCGTCTATTTGTAATGCTACATGTTGCGTTTGTTGGGATCCGATGAATATTGAATACTATGTCAAGTTGATTAATTGATCTATCATATATGTGTTGTTTATGTTCTTGCATGCTCTCTGTTGCTAGTTGAGGCTCGGCCAAGTTGATACTTGTAACTCCAAGAGGGAGTATTTATGCTCGATAGTGGGTTCATGCCTCCATTGAATGCGGGACGAGTGACGGAAAGTTCTAAGGTTATGGATGTGTTGTTGCCACTAGGGATAAAACATCAATGCTTTGTCTAAGGATATTTGTGTTGATTACATTACGCACGATACTTAATACAATTGTCCGTTGTTTGCAACTTAATACCGGAAGGGGTGCGAATGCTAACCCGAAGGTGGACTTTTTAGGCATAGATGCATGCTTGGATGGCGGTCTATGTAATTTGTCGTAATGCCCTAATTAAATCTCATAGTAGTCATCATGATATATGTATGTGCATCTCTATTTGTCAATTGCCCAACTGTAATTTGTTCACCCAACATGCTATTTATCTTATTGGAGAGACACCACTAGTGAACTGTGGACCCCGGTCCATTCTTTTCCATCTGAAATACAATCTACTGCAATCTCGTTCTCTCGTTGTTCATCGCAAACAAACATCATTTTCCACACCATACGTTTAATCCTTTGTTTTCAGCAAGCCGGTGAGATTGACAACCTCACTCGTTAAGTTGGGGCAAAGTATTGTGATTGTGTTGTGCAGGTTCCACGTTGGCGCCGGAATCCCCGGTGTTGCGCCGCACTACACTCCTTCACCAACAACCTTCACGTGGCCTTCATCTCCTACTCGGTTCGATAACCTTGGTTTCTTACTCGAGGGAAACTTGTTGTTGTACGCATCACACCTTCCTCTTGGGGTTCCCAACGGACGTGTGCTTCACGCGCCATCAAGCATTTTTCTGGCGCCGTTGCTGGGGAGATCAAGACACGCTGCAAGGGGAGTCTCTCACATCCAATCTCTTTACTTTGTTTATTGTCTTGCTTTACTTTATTTTATTTTCTGTTTTGTTTGCTTTCTTTATATCGAAAACACAAAAAAATTAGTTACTTGCTTTACTTTCTGTTTTGTTTGCTTTCTTATATTAAAAACAGAAAAAAATTAGTTACTTGCATTTACTTTATTAGTTTACTTTTGTTTATTTCATCATGCTTCACCCTAAGTTCACTTTGAAAGATATATCGGTAGAAAGTGGGTCTATCATTGGAAGAGATAATATAGAAGAATTTTTCACTCATGTTAGTAGAGTTAAAGATTTTGAAGATAGAACCTTGGTAGAACTTGCTCCTAATTATGAAATTGCAACTGCCTCTTTAGTGCACATGTTGGAAGCTAGATTTGTTAATCTTAATCCAATAATGCAACATATGTTTCTTACACTCGGTGATATGGAAGAAGGAGAGAAGAAAGATTTTGTTTTAGAAACCCTTCTTAGAGAATTTGGTGATGTAGCTAGAGAAGCTAGGAAAGTCTTTATTCGACATAAGATGCTAGGCTTTTGTACCAATTTTGCAAATATCCTTGAAAAGAGGGAAAAGGATAGGCTAAAATATACTAATAAAACCAATTGTGATGGGGAGATTAAAATACCAATACCTCATAAACTCATAGGAATGCATGAGGCACTAGAAAAGAATTTTGCTTGGATTGTTCCTGAAAATTTGTTTGAGGAGGATAGTAAGCCTAATAGTAATGAAAGAGGAGTTTCTTACATAGATAAGATACAATGCATAGTTGAGAAAACTCCAAACTCCTCTGTTGATGCTTCTTATCTTGATAATACTTGATTTGCACTTTCTGCGCCTAGCTGAAAGGCGTTAAAGAAAAGCACTTCTTGGGAGATAACCCATGTTGTTTTTATTTTTACTACCGTTTTGTTGTGTCTTGGAAGTTGTTACTACTGTAGCAACCTCTCCTTATCATGTATTGTTGTGCCAAGTAAAGTCTCTAATAGAAGGTTGATACTAGATTTGAATTTCTGCGCAGAAATAGATTTCTTATCTGTCACGAATTCTCGTTTTTCTCTCTCTTGAAGAATCAAAAAAATTGGAGAAAATTCATGCGTGATCCTCAGATATGTACGCAACTTTCATTAGTTTTGAGCTTTTTCATCTGAGCCTCTTAAGTGCCTCTAAAAAATTCGTCTCTACGGACTGTTCTGTTTTGACAGATTCTGCTTTTTATTTCGCATTGCCTCTTTTACTGTGTTGAGTGGATTTCTTTGTTCCATTAACTTTCAGTAGCCTTGGGCAATGTCCAGAAGTGTTAAGAACGATTGTGTCCTCTCTGAACATATGAATTTTTTATTATGCACTAACCCTCTAATGAGTTTGTTTTGAGTTTGGTGTGGAGGAAGTTTTCAAGGGTCAAGAGAGGAGGATGATATAATATGATCAAGAAGAGTGAAAAGTCTAAGCTTGGGGATGCCCCGTGGTTCATCCCTGCATATTTCAAGAAGACTCAAGCATCTAAGCTTGGGGATGCCCAAGGCATCCCCTTCTTCATCGACAACTTATCAGGTCACTTCTAGTGAAACTATATTTTTATTCCGTCACATCTTATGTGCTTTACTTGGAGCGTCTATTTTTTTTGTTTTTGTTTGAATAAAATCGGATCGTAGCATTCCTTGTGTTGGAGAGATACACGCTCCGCTTTTTCATATGAACACTGGTGTTCTTAGCCTTATTTTAATGTTCATGGCGAAGTTGAAAACCGCTTCGTTGATCGCTATTTGGTTGGAAACAGAAAATGCTTCATGTGGTAAATGGTATATTGTCTTGAATAATTTTATACTTGGCATTTTTTTTGAGCTCTCATAGATCATGTTTAAGCTTTTGCATCATGTAGTTTAAACCTATTAGTGGAGAACTACTGTAGAGCTTGTTGAATTTGGATTGCATGATTGATCTCTCTAAGGTCTAGATATTTTCTGGTAAAAGTGTTTGAGCAACAAGGAGACAAGTGTAGAGTCTTATAATGCTTGCAATATGTTCTTATGTAAGTTTTGCTATACCGGTTCATACTTGTGTTTGCTTCAAACAACCTTGCTAGCCAAAGCCTTGTACTGAGAGGGAATACTTCTCGTGCATCCAAAACCTTGAGCCAAAACCCATGCCATTTGTGTCCACCATAACTACCTACTATGTGGTATTTCTCTCGCCATTCCAAGTAAATTGCTTGCGTGCTACCTTTAAAATTTCACTCCTTGTCTTTGCAATACATAGCTCATGGGAAAATAGCTTAAAAACTATTGTGGTATTGAATATGTTGCTTATGTATCTTATTTCTTATAAGTTGCTTGTCGAGCGGTAACCATGTTTCTGGGGACGCCATCAACTTTTTACACCTTTGTTGAATATCATGTGAGTTGCTATGCATGTTCGTATTGTATGAAGTAAGGGTGATTTATCATGATTAAATGGTTTGAGTATGCATATTGTTAGATAAGAATATTGGGCCGCCAACCAAAGCCATGTATCATGGTGGAAGTTTCAGCTTGGACATTAATCCTCAATCTCTTATGAGAATATTATCTGTTGTTGAATGCTTAAGCATTAAAGAGGAGTCCATTATCTGTTTTCTATGTTATCCCGGTATGGATGTTCTCAAGTTGAGATCTATCAAAACTGAGAAATCAAATGCGATCTATCTCCTTGGACCTTTGTACATGTGGCATAGAGGTACCCCTTTGTGACACTTGGTTGAAACATATGTAATGCAATGATAATCCATGGAAATCCGAGCTAATTAGGACAAGGTGCGGACACTATTGGTATTCGATGCATGAGGCTTGCAACTTATAAGAGGTTTTATGCATAACACATATGAATTATTACTACCGTTGACAAAATTGTTTCCATGTTTTCAAAATAAAAAGCTCTAGCACATGAGTAATCCATGCTTCCCTCTGCGAAGGGCCTTTCTTTTACTTTATGTTGAGTCAGTTTACCTACTTCTTTCTATCTTAGAAGCAAACACTTGTGTCAACTGTGTGCACTGATTCTTACATGTTTACTTATTGCACTTGTTATATTGCTTTATGTTGACAACTATCCATGAGATATACATGTTACAACTATTGTTGAAACTTAATCATCCTTTGTGTTGCTTCAAAACCTTCTATTAAGAATCTATTGCTTTATGAGTTAACTCTTATGCAAGACTTATTGATGCTTGTCTTGAAAGTACTATTCATGAAAAGTCTTTGATATATGATTCAGTTGTTTAGTCATTATCTTTACCATTGCTTCGAATCACTTCATTCACTTCATATGCTTTACAATAGTATTGATCAAGATTATGATAGTAGCATGTCACTTCGAAATTATCCTTGTTATCGTTTACCTACTCGAGGGCGAGTAGGAACTAAGCTTGGGGATGCTTGATACGTCTCAAACGTATCTATAATTTCTTATGTTCCATGCTAGTTATATGACAATACTCACATGTTTTATATACACTTTACATCATTTTGATGCATTTTCCGGCACTAACCTATTAACAAGATGCCGAAGCGCCAGCCTCGTTTTCTGCTGTTTTTGGTTTCGTAAATCCTACACATGAAATATTCTCGGAATTGGACGAAACAAAAGCCCACGGTCTTATTTTGCACGGAGCCTTCCGAAGTCCGAAGAGGAGACGAAGAGGGGCGACGAGGCGGCCACACCCTAGGAGGGCGCGCCCCACCTCTGCGCGCGCCGCCCTATGGGTTGGGCCCTCGAGCGCCTCCCGACTCTGCCCCTTCGCCTATATATTCTCCTCCGTTGCGAAAACCCTATTACCGAGAGCCACGATATGAGAAAAGTTCCAAAGACGCCGCCGCCGCCAATCCCATCTCGGGGGATTCAGGAGATCGCCTCCGCACCCTGCCGGAGAGGGGAATCATCATCGGAGGGCTCTACATCACCATGCCCGCCTCCGGACTGATGCGTGAGTAGTTCATCCTTGGACTATGGGTCCATAGCAGTAGCTAGATGGTTGTCTTCTCCTCTTGTGCTATCATGTTTAGATCTTTGTGAGCTGCCTATCATGATCAAGATCGTCTATTTGTAATGCTACATGTTGCGTTTGTTGGGATCCGATGAATATTGAATACTATGTCAAGTTGATTAATTGATCTATCATATATGTGTTGTTTATGTTCTTGCATGCTCTCCGTTGCTAGTAGAGGCTCTGGCCAAGTTGATACTTGTAACTCCAAGAGGAAGTATTTATGCTCGATAGTGGGTTCATGCCTCCATTGAATCTGGGACAGTGACATAAAGTTCTAAGGTTATGGATGTGTCGTTGCCACTAGGGATAAAACATCAATGCTTTGTCTAAGGATATTTGTGTTGATTACATTACGCACAGTACTTAATGCAATTGTCTCGTTGTTTGCAACTTAATACTCGGAAGGGGTGCGGATGCTAACCCGAAGGTGGACTTTTTAGGCATAGATGCATGCTGGATAGCGGTCTATGTACTTTGTCGTAATGCCCTAATTAAATCTCATAGTAGTCATCATGATATATGTGATGTGCATCTCTATTTGTCAATTGCCCAACTGTAATTTGTTCACCCAACATGCTATTTATCTTATTGGAGATACACCACTAGTGAACTGTGGACCCCGGTCCATTCTTTTACATCTGAAATACAATCTACTGCAATCTATGTTCTCTGTTGTTCATCGCAAACAAACGTCATTCTCCACACCATACGTTTAATCCTTTGTTTTCAGCAAGCCGGTGAGATTGACAACCTCACTGTTAAGTTGGGGCAAAGTATTTTGATTGTGTTGT
>NC_061510.1:181870691-181999523 GCF_022539505.1 Lolium rigidum
ACAAAAATAGCCATATGCACATATGCCTCTTTCTTAAATAAGATTTTTCCTTTTTATTTTATTTTTCAAAGTTTGATGACTAGAGGGATGAGGTTTAGGGTTTAATAAGTTTTGCGGTGGTTCACCACCATTTAGCCAAATAGGAAAAGGTAGGGTTCAAGATTTATATATTAGAGCTATAAGCCCACATATGGCTTTTTCTTTAATTTAAGTTTCTCAAAAAAAGATCCAAATGATTTTTGACAAGGTTAGGGTTTAGGGTTTTTCTTATTTGATTTCTTTCTCTTTTAATTTTATTTGGTTCGTGATCTTCACTTGATCACTTTAGGGTTTTAGGGTTTATCACATAAGCATACTAACACTCATCATGGCAAAAACACAAGTAGTAGGTAGGAGCACTATGCATAGCACTCTATGTAAGAAAAGTTTTTGTTGGTTCTCATTTTTGGAAAAAGGAAATTAATTTTCTCTTTGTTTTGAAATTTGGGGTGTTACACGTATTACTTACTATATACATAAAGCAATGATATATAGTACTGAAATATTCGACCCCTTTGTATGGATAATCATGTCGGCCATTTTTACCTGGTTTTGGAATAAATAAATGAAAATGAAGAAAACCTCAAAAATGAAACCCTTCCGCATTGAGTGCTTATAGGTGTACTAGTTGACAGGGAAAATAAGAAACCTGTGATAGGGTAGTAAAAAACAAAATGTCTTCACAAAACGGACTATCGTGTATGAAGATTCATGGTTTTCAAGCCAACAAATGATATAGTTATGGCCATATTTGTGGCATAGTTTGTTATCATGTGCCCAAATTGGGCATGGTGGTGCATCTTGCCATTCCCAACAATGTTACTGGACTAGACTTTTCAACTTTTCGGTATAAAAAAACATTTATCATTTTCTACATGACAAAATAGGTTTATTTTATGAATGGGGTACATAAGATACGGCTCAAAATGGCGCCTCTACATTTTTAAGATAAATTAGGCCATATATTAGTGAAAATTCCCAACTCTTTACGTTTTTAGAGCTTTCTAGCTAGTTTCACACATTTAAATGACTTTATGCTGATTTATTGAAAGTAATTCCAATTTGAAATGTAGTTGTGTTATAATTTCGTCCTATAAATCCCCAAAAATCATTTTTAGATACGTATTACTTACTACATACAGAAACCTGTGATAGGGTAGTAAAAAACAAAATGTCTTCACATGGTTTTCAAGCCAACAAATGACATATAGTTATGGCCATATTTGTGGCATAGTTTTTTATAATGTGCCCAAATTGGGCATGGTGGTGCATCTTGCCATGTTTGAAACCCAAAACCACTTCTCTTCATGCTTGACTTCATAAGACACAGTTTAGGGTTAGGGGTAGATACATGATTTGTCTGTTTTGAATATGTCTAGACCTTGTTTATCTACTTGAATATACTTACTATATATATATGACATATGAATACTATGTGCTTTGGTTTTTCATTTTTTTTGATTTTTCCTAAATTTTTATGTCCATTTGAATCTTGGTCAAATCCTAGGTTTGACCAAGTTTAAACAAACTTAAAACATGAAAATGAAAAGGTAAGCCTGGATCCTTCCTAGTCACTCTAAAATTAAGCTTTTGGGAAGTTTTTGAAATTTCCATGTTTGAAACCCAAAACCACTTCTCTTAATGCTTGACTTCACAAGACAGAGATAAGGGTTAGGGAGTAGATACATGCCTTTTCTGTTTTGAATATGTGTAGACCTTGTTTATCAGCTTGACTGCTTACTATATGTGATATAAGAAGGCTATGTGCTTTGGTTTTTCATTGTTTTCGTTTTTTTGAATTTTATGCCCATTTGAATCTTGGTCAAATACTAGCTAGGTTTGACCAAGATTTAAACAACTTTAAAACATGAAAATGAAAAGGCAAGCATGGATCTTTTTTAGTCACTGTAAAATGAAGCTTTTGGGAGGTTGTTGAAATTTCCATGTTTGAAACAAATATGACTTCTCTTCATGCTAGACTTCATAAGATCGACCGAGATTAGGGTTAGGGGGTAGATACATGATTTGTCTGGTTTGAATATGTCTAAACCTTGTTTATCAACTTAAATGCTTACTATATGACATAAGAAGACTATGTGCTTTTGTTTTTCATACTTATGATTTTGTTTGAATTTTATGCCCATTTGAATCTTGGTTAAATCCTAGGTTTGACCAGGATTTAAACAAGTATAAATATTAAAATGAAAATATAAGCCTGGATCCTTCTTAGTCACTCTAAAATGAAGGAGCTTTTGGGATGTTCTTGAAATTTTCATATTTGAAACCCAAAACCACTTCTCTTCATGATTGACTTCATAAGACAGAGTTTAGGGTTAGGGGTAGATATATACATGATTTTTCTGGTTTGAATATGTCTAGACCTTATTTATCAACTGTAATGCTTACTATATGACATAAGAATGCTATGTGCTTTGGTTTATCATTATTTTGATTTTTCTGAATTTTTATGCCCATTTGAATCTTGGTCAAATCCTAGGTTTCACATAGATTTAAACAATTTTAAATTATGAAAATGAAAAGGTAAGCATGGATCCCTCTTAGTCACTCTAAAATGAAGCTTTTGGGAGGTTTCTGAAATTTCCATGTTTGAAACCCAAAACCACTTCTCTTCATGCTTGACTTCATAGGAGAGAGTCTAGTGTTAGGGGTAGATACATGATTTGTCTAGTTCGAATATGTCTAGACCTTGTTTATCAACTTGAATTCTTACTATATGACATAAGAAGGCTATGTGCTTTGGTTTTTCATTTTTCTGATTATTTTGAATTTTTTGCCCATTTGAATCTTGGTCAAATACTAGCTAGGTTTGACCAAGATTTAAACAAGTTTAAAACATGAAAATGAAAAGGTAAGCCTCGATCCTTCTTGGTCACTCTAAAATGAAGCTTTTGGGAGGTTTTTGAAATTTCCATGTTTGAAACCGAAAACCACTTCTCTTCATGCCTTACTTCATAAGACGGAGTTTAGGGTCGTTAGGGGGTAGATACATGATTTGTCTGGTTTGAATATGTCTAGACCTTGTTTATCATCTTCAATGCTTACTATATGACATAAGAAGACTCTGTGCATTGGTATTTCATTTTTTTGGTTTTTTTTTAATTTTCATGCCCATTTTAATCTTGGTGAAATCCTAGGTTTGAGCAAGATTTAAACAAGTTTAACACGTGAAAACGAATAAGTAAGCCTGGATCCTTCTTAGTCACTCCAAAATGTACCAATTTATAGATGTGTTATCTTTGCTACATGGAAAAAATAATGTCATGTAAATGAGTTAACTTGGATTTCCTACCCTTGAATCCATAGGAAACTTTGTTCTAATGCACTATAATAATCAACCGAGTTTTTACACCAACAGGTCTGTCACTTACGTGTGGTGCCCATGCGTGTGGTCCCACACTTCAGTGAGCACAAGTCACATGAAGTAGGTACGCAAACTCCCAGCCATCTTCTTTGTCAAGAGAAGACACATCAGGATGCATATTGGAAGTCTCTGGGTCCTTCAGGATCCTTCGGTTGTCCCTGTCACAAAAAAACAAATCTCTCTCATTCTCGGCCTCGCTCGACTCGCTCGCTCGCTTGCTTGCACCTCCTGCGCACTGACAAACCCTGCACAACAGTCAACATCATCACCCGAAAAAGGGGAAACACCATAATGCTCTCCCTTCTTCTCTCCTTCCGAGTGATCCCTCTTCCTTCGAGTTTCACTCGACGGGCAAACGCACATGTGATGCATAATAATAATAAAAAAGTAGAAAAATCGACCTATGAATCTATAATTAAATAGGTTACACTAGGGTTTTGCCCAGTACTACAGATCAAGTTCAAAAAAATCCAACTACGGGGTTCGAACAACCCCATTTCTAATCCAAGATTTTTTTTCGACCTCATCCAAATGGCCTCAAACTATAGGGTTAATTAGCATCTAGTGCAGTATGTGTGAACATGTATGCACTATGTGTGCTATAACTTGTATATCTTTCAAATTTGAACCAAATTTGAATAAGTTTGAAATATTTGAAATGGGGCTTTTGGCTTAAATGTTTGAAACCCAAAACGACTTCTCTTCATGCTAGACATCATAAGACCGAGTTTAGGGTTAGGGGGTAGATACATGATTTGTCTGTTTTGAATTGTTCTAGACCTTGTTCATCAAGTTGAATGCTTACTATATATGACATAAGAAGGCTATCTGCTTTGGTTCTTCATTTTTTTGATTTATTTTGAATTTTTATGCCCATTTGCGTCTTGGTCAAATCCTAGGTTTGACCAAGATAACAAGTTTAAAACATGAAAATGGAAAGGTAAGCCTGGATCCTTCTTAGTACCTCTAAAATGAAGCTTTGGGGGGGTTCTTGAAATTTCCATGTTTGAAACCCAAAACCATTTCTCTTCATGCTTAACTTCATAAGACAAAGTTTAGGGTTAGGGGGTAGATACATGATTTGTCGGGTTTGAATATGTGTAGACATGCTTGTTTATCAACTTGAATGCTTACTATACGACATAAGAAGACTATATATGTGCGTTGGTTTTTTATTTTTTAATATTTTCTGAATGTTTATGCCCATTTGAATCTTGGTCAAATCCTATGTTTGACCATGATTTAAACAAGCTTAAAACATGAAAATGAAAAGGTAAGCCTCGGATCCTTCTTAGTCACTCTAAAATGAAGCTTTTGGGAGGTTTTTGGAATTTCCATGTTTGAAACCCAAAACCATTTCTCTTCATGCTTGACTTCATAAGACAAAGTTTAGGGTTAGGTGTAGATACATGATTTGTGTGGTTTGAATATGTCTAGACATTTTTTATCAACTTTAATTTTTACTATATGACATAAGATTACTATGTGCTTTGGTTTTTCATTTTTTTGATTTTTTCTGAATGTTTATGCCCATTTGAATCTTGGTGAAATCCTAGGTTTGACCAAGATTTAAACAAGTTAATTTAAAAATTAAAATCAAAAGGTAAGCTTGGATCCTTCTTAGTCACTCTAAAATTAAGCTTTTGGGAATTTTATTAAATTTCCATGTCTGAAACCCAAAACCACTTCTCTTCGTGCTTGACTTCATAAGACAGAGTTAAGGGTTAGGGGGTACATGCTTTTTCTGTTTTGAATATGTCTAGACCTTGTTTATCAACTTGAATGCTTACTATATATGACATAAGAAGGCTATGTGCTTTGGTTTTTTATTTTTTTGATTTTTTTGATTTTTTTGAATTTTTATGCCCATTTGAATCTTGGTCAAATCCTAGGTTTGACCAAGATTTAAACAAGTTTAGAACATGAAAATGAAAAGGTAAGCCTGGATCCTTCTTAGTCATTCTAAAAGGAAGCTTTTGGGGGGTTCTTGGGATCTCAATGTTTGAAACCCAAAACCACTTCTCTTCATGCTTGACTTCATAAGACGGAGTTTAGGGTTAGGGGGGTAGATACATGATTTGTCGGGTTTGAATATGTCTAGACAAGCTTGTTTATCAACTTGAATGCTTACTATATGACATAAGAAGACTATATGTGCTTAGGTTTTTCATTTTTTGTTTTTTCTGAATGTTTACGCCCATTTTAATCTTGGTCAAATCCTCTGTTTGACCAAGATTTAAACAAGCATAAACATGAAATTGAAAAGGTAAGCTTGGATCCTTCTTAGTCACTCTGAAATTAAGCTTTTGGGAAGTTTTTGAAATTTCCATGTTTGAAACCCAAAACCACTTCTCTTCATGCTTGACTTCATAAGACAGAGTTAAGGGTTAGGGGGTAGATACATGCTTTTTCTATTTTGAATATGTCTAGACCTTGTTTATCAACTTGAATGCTTACTATATATGACATAAGAAGGCTATGTGCTTTGGTTTTTATTTTTTAAATTTTTTTGCCCATTTGAATCTTGGTCAAATCCTAGGTTTGACCAAGATTTAAGCAAGTTTAAAACATGAAAATGAAAAGGTAAGCCTGGATCCTTCTTAGTCATTCTAAAATGATGCTTTTGGGGGGTTCTTGAAATCTCAATGTTTGAAACCCAAAACCACTTCTCTTCATGCTTGACTTCATAAGACGGAGTTTAGGGTTAGGGGGTAGATGCATGATTTGTCGGGTTTGAGTATGTCTAGATGATACGTCTCAAACGTATCTATAATTTCTTATGTTCCATGCTACTTTTATGATGATACTCACATGTTTTATACACATTATATGTCATTATTATGCATTTTCCGGCACTAACCTATTGACGAGATGCCGAAGAGCCAGTTGTTGTTTTCTGCTGTTTTTGGTTTTAGAAATCCTACAAAGGAAATATTCTTGGAATTGGACGAAATCAACGCCCAGGGTCTTATTTTTCCACGAAGCTTCCAGAAGACCGAGGGAGAAACGAAGTGGGGCCACGGGGCGCCGCCACACTAGGGAGGCGCGGCCTAAGGGGGGCCCGCGCGGCCCTAGCGTGTGGGGCCCCCATGACTCCTCCGACTCCGCCCTTCCGCCTATTTAAAGCCTTCGTCGCGAAACCCTCTGTACCGAGAGCCACGATACGGAAAACCTTCCAGAGACGCAGCCGCCGCCAATCCCATCTCGGGGGATTCAGGAGATCGCCTCCGGCACCCTGCCGGAGAGGGGAATCATCTCCCGGAGGGCTCTTCATCGCCATGATCGCCTCCGGATCGATGTGTGAGTAGTTCACCCCTGGACTATGGGTCCATAGCAGTAGCTAGATCGTCGTCTTCTCCTCGTTGTGCTATCATGTTAGATCTTGTGAGCTGCCTATCATGATCAAGATCATCTATTTGTAATGCTACATGTTGTGTTTGTTGGGATCCGATGAATATTGAATACTATGTCAAGTTGATTATCAATCTATCATATATGTTGTTTATGTTCTTGCATGCTCTCCGGTGCTAGTAGAGGCTTTGGCCAAGTTGATACTTGTAACTCCGAGAGGGAGTATTTATGCTCGATAGTGGGTTCATGCCTCCATTGAATCTGGGACAGTGACAGAAAGTTATAAGGTTGTGGATGTGCTGTTGCTACTAGGGATAAAACACCGATGCTTTGTCTAAGGATATTTGTGTTGATTACATTACGCACCATACTTAATGCAATTTTCTGTTGCTTGCAACTTAATACCGGAAGGGGTTCGGATGATAACCTGAAAGTGGACTATTTAGGCATAGATGCATGTCTGGATAGCGATCTATGTACTTTGTCGTAATGCCCCGATTAAATCTCATAGTACTCATCATGATATATGTATGTGCATTGTTATGCCTTCTTTATTTGTCAATTGCCCAACCGTAATTTGTTCACCCAACATGCTATTTATCTTATGGGAGAGACACCACTAGTGAACTGTGGACCCTGGTCCATTCTTTACATCTGAAATACAATCTACTGCAATTGTTCTTTACTGTTCTTCGCAAACAAACATCATCTTCCACACTATACATCTAATCCTTTGTTTACAGCAAGCCGATGAGATTGACAACCTCACTGTTACGTTGGGGCAAAGTACTTTGATTGTGTTGTGCAGGTTCCACGTTGGCGCCGGAATCACTGGTGTTGCGCCGCACTACACTTCGCCGCCATCAACCTTCAACGTGCTTCTTGGCTCCTACTGGTTCGATAAACCTTGGTTTCTTTCTGAGGGAAAACTTGGTACTGTACGCATCACATCTTCCTCTTGGGGTTCCCAACGGACGTGTGTCATCTGCACGCATCAAGCACTTTTTCTGGCGCCGTTGCCGGGGAGATCAAGACACGCTGCAAGGGGAGTCTCCACTTCCAATCTCTTTACTTCGTTTTTGTCTTGCTTTACTTCACTTTATTTACTACTTTGTTTGCTGCACTAAAACTAAACACACAAAAAAATTAGTTGCTAGTTTTACTTTATTTACTATCTTGTTTGCGTTCTCCATATTAAAAACACAAAAAAATTAGGTACTTGCATTTACTTTATCTAGTTTGCTTTATTTACTATTGCTAAAATGAATACTCCTGAAAATACTAAGTTGTGTGACTTCACGAACACAAATAATAATGATTTCTTATGCACACCTATTGATCCACCTGCTACTACAGCAGAGTTCTTTGAAATTAAACCTGCTTTACTGAATCTTGTTATGAGAGAGCAATTTTCTGGTGTTAGTTCTGACGATGCTGCTGCCCATCTTAATAATTTTGTTGAACTATGTGAAATGCAAAAGTATAAGGATGTAGATGGTGACATTATAAAATTGAAATTGTTTCCTTTCTCCTTAAGAGGAAGAGCTAAAGATTGGTTGCTATCTTTGCCTAAGAATAGTATTGATTCATGGACTAAATGTAAGGATGCTTTTATTGGTAGATATTATCCTCCCGCTAAAATTATATCTTTGAGAAGTAGCATAATGAATTTTAAGCAATTAGATAATGAACATGTTGCTCAAGCATGGGAGAGAATGAAATCTTTGGTAAAGAATTTCCCAACCCATGGACTAACTACTTGGATGATCATCCAAACCTTCTATGCAGGATTGAATTTTTCTTCGCGGAACCTATTGGATTCAGCTGCTGGAGGTACTTTTATGTCCATCACCTTGGGGGCGGCTACAAAGCTTCTTGATGATATGATGGTCAAGTACTCTGAATGGCACACGGAAAGGGCTCCACAAGGTGAGAAGGTAAATTCTGTCGAAGAAATCTCCTCCTTGAGTGATAAGATTGATGTGATTATGTCTATGCTTGTGAATGGTAGATCTAATGTTGATCCAAATAATGTTCCTTTAGCTTCATTGGTTGCCCAAGAAGAACATGTTGATGTGAACTTCATTAAAAGTAATAATTTCAACAACAATGCTTATAGGAATAATTCTGGTAACAACTATAGGCCATATCCTTCTGCTAATGGTAATTCTTATGGTAATTCTTATGGTAATTCTTACAACAACAATAGGAGTGTACCCTCTGGTCTTGAAGCCATGCTTAAAGAATTTATTAGTACACAAACTGCTTTTAACAAATCTGTTGAGGAAAAGCTCGATAAAATTGATATTCTTGCTTCTAAGGTTGATAGACTTGCCTCTGATGTTGATCTTTTAAAATTGAAAGTTATGCCTAATAAGGATAATGATAATAAGATTGTTACTACAGCAAACGCCATCCAAGTTAGAATTAATGAGAATATAAGATTGATGGCCGAATTGAATGCTAGGTGAGAAAGAGAAGAAAACGAAAAACTTGCTAAAGAGAATAATGTAGCTAAAGTTTGGACTATTACCACCACTAGTAATGATAATGCTTCACATGTTGCTACACCTCCTACTATCAATGGTAATAATTGGTGTTGGCAATGTTTCTACTCCTAGTGCAAAGCGTGCAAAATTGCCTGAACCTGCTAAAACTGCTGAAACTGCTTGTGATAAAACTGCTGAAATTTTCCAACATTGGGGACAATGATCCCATTGCTGTAGATCATAATGGTTTAGATTTTGATGATTGTCACATCTCTGAAGTTATAAAGTTCTTACAAAAACTTGCTAAAAGTCCCAATGATAGTGCTATAAATTTGGCCTTTACAAAACATATTACAAATGCTCTCATAAAAGCGAGAGAAGAGAAACTAAAACTTGAAACTTCTATTCCTAGGAAGTTAGAAGATGGTTGGGAGCCCATAATTAAGATGAGGGTCAATGATTTTGATTGTAATGCTTTATGTGATCTTGGTGCAAGTATTTCGTTATGCCTAAGAAAATCTATGATATGCTTGACTTGCCACCATTGAAAAATTGTTATTTGGATGTTAATCTTGCCGATAATGCTATAAAGAAACCTTTGGGGAGGATTGATAATGTTCGTATTATGGTTAACAATAACCTTGTCCCCGTTGATTTTGTTGTCTTGGATATTGAATGCAATGCATCTTGTCCCATTATATTGGGAAGACCATTTTCGAACTGTTGGTGCTACCATTGATATGAAGGAAGGTAATATTAAATATCAATTTCCTCTCAAGAAAGGTATGGAACACTTCCCTAGAAAGAGAATGAAGTTACCTTATGATTCTATTATTAGAACAAATTATGATGTCGATGCTTCATCTCTTGATAACACTTGATTCGCACTTTCTGCGCCTAGCTGAAAGGCGTTAAAGAAAAGCGCTTATGGGAGACAACCCATCATTTTACTTCTGCACTTTTGTTTTATATTTGAGTCTTGGAAGTTGTTACTACTGTAGCAACCTCTCCTTATCTTTATTTTGTTGTATTGTTGTGCCAAGTAAAGTCTTTGATAGTAATGTTGATACTAGATTTGGATTACTGCGCAGAAACAGATTTCTCGCTGTCACGAATTTGAGCAGTAGTCTCTGTAGGTAACTCCGAAAAATCTGCCAATTTACGTGCGTGATCCACAGATATGTACGCAACTTTCATTCAATTTGAGCATTTTCATCTGAGCAAGTTAAGTGCCCCTGAAAAATTCGTCTTTACGGACTGTTCTGTTTTGACAGATTCTGCCTTTTATTTCGCGTTGCCAGTTTTGCTATGTTTGATTGATTTCTTTGTTCCATTAACTTTCAGTAGCTTTGTGCAATGTCCAGAAGTGTTAAGAATGATTATGTCACTGCTGGATATATGAATTTTCAATTATGCACTAATCCTCTAATGAGTTTGTTTCGAGTTTGGTGTGGAGGAAGTTTTCAAGGGTCAAGAGAGGAGGATGATACAATATGATCAAGAAGAGTGAAAAGTCTAAGCTTGGGAATGCCCCCGTGGTTCATCCCTACATATTTTAAGAAGACTCAAGCATCTAAGCTTGGGGATGCCCAAGGCATCCCCTTCTTCATCGACAACTTATCAGGTCACCTCTAGTGAAACTATATTTGTATTCAGTCACATCTTATGTTCTTTACTTGGAGCGTCTATTTGCTTTTATTTTTGTTTTTGTTTGAATAAAATCGGATCCTAGCATTCATTGTGTGGGAGAGAGACACGCTCCGCTGTTTCGTATGAACACATATGTTCTTAGCTTTATTCTTAATGTTCATTGCGAAGGTTGAACTACCTCGTTCATTGATATATGGTTGGAAACGGAAAATGCCGCATGTGGTAAATGGTATAATGTCTTGAATAATTTGATACTTGGCAATTGTTGTGCTCATATAGATCATGTTTAAGCTCTTGCATCATGTACCTTGCACCTATTAATTAAGAACTACATAGAGCTTGTTAAAATTTGGTTTGCATGATTGGTCTCTCTAAGTCTAGATATTTTCTGGTTGAGGTGTTTGAACAACAAGGAGACGATGTAAAGTCTTATAATACTTACAATATGTTCATATGTGAGTCTTTCTGCTCCATTTTATACTTGAGTTTGCTTCAAACAACCTTGCTGGCCTAGCCTTGTATTGAGAGGGATTCTTCTCGTGCATCCAAATCCTTGAGCCAAAATCCATGCCATTTGTGTCCACCATACCTACCTACCACATGGTATTTCTCTGCCATTCCAAAGTACATTACTTGAGTGCTACCTTTAAAAATTCTATTCTTTGCCTTTACAATACATAGCTCATGGGAAAATAGCCTTAAAAACTATTGTGATGAAGAATATGTACTTATGTATCTTATTTCTTAATAAGTTGCTTGTTGAGCGGTAACCATGTTTCGGGGACGCCATCAACTTTTACCTTTGTTGAATATCATGTGAGTTGCTATGCATGTTCGTCTTGTCTGAAGTAAGGGAGATTTTCATGATCAAATGGTTTGAGTATGCATATTGTTAGAGAAGAACATTGGGCCGCTAACTAAAGCCATGAATCATGGTGGAAGTTTCAGTTTGGACACAAAACCTCAATCTCTTATGAGAATATTATCTCGTTGTTGAATGCTTAAGCATTAAAAGAGGAGTCCATTATCTGTTGTCTATGCTGTCCCAGTATGGGTGTCTAAGTTGAGAATAATCAAAAGCGAGAAATCCAATGCGAACTTTCTCCTTAGACCTCTGTACAGGCGGCAAAGAGGTACCCTTTGTGACACTTGGTTGAAACATATGTTATGCAATGATAATCCGTGTTAATCCAAGCTAATTAGGACAAGGTGCGGGCACTATTAGTATTCTATGCATGAGGCTTGCAACTTATAGGATATCTTATACATAACACATATGATTTATTACTACCGTTGACACAATTGTTTCTATGTTTTCAAAATGAAAAGCTCTAGCACAAAAATAGTAATCCATGCTTCCTCTCGCGAAGGGCCATTCTTCTACTTTATTGTTGAGTCAGCTTTACCTATTCTTTCTATCTTAGAAGCAAACACTTGTGTAAACTGTGTGCATTGATTCTTACATGTTTACCTATTGCACTTGTTATATTACTTTGTGTTGACAATTATCCATGAGATATACATGTTGAAGTTGAAAGCAACTGCTGAAACTTATATCTTCCTTTGTGTTGTTTCAAAGATTTCTACTAAGAATTTATTGCTTATGAGTTAACTCTTATGCAAGTCTTTTTGATGCTTGTCTTGAAAGTACTATTCATGAAAAGTCTTTGCTATATGATTCATTTGTTTACTCATTGTCTTCATCATTGCTTCGAATCGCTGCATTCATCTCATGTGCTCTACAATAGTATTGATCAAGATTATGATAGAATATCACTTCAGAAATTATCCTTGTTATCATTTACCTACTCGAGGGCGAGTAGGAACTAAGCTTGGGGATGCTTGATACGTCTCAAACGTATCTATAATTTCTTATGTTCCATGCTACTTTTATGATGATACTCACATGTTTTATACACATTATATGTCATTATTATGCATTTTCCGGCACTAACCTATTGACGAGATGCCGAAGAGCCAGTTGTTGTTTTCTGCTGTTTTTGGTTTTAGAAATCCTACAAAGGAAATATTCTTGGAATTGGACGAAATCAACGCCCAGGGTCTTATTTTTCCACGAAGCTTCCAGAAGACCGAGGGAGAAACGAAGTGGGGCCACGGGGCGCCGCCACACTAGGGAGGCGCGACCTAAGGGGGGCCCGCGCCGGCCCTAGCGTGTGGGGCCTCCGTGACTCCTCCGACTCCGCCCTTCCGCCTACTTAAAGCCTTCGTCGCGAAACCCTCTGTACCGAGAGCCACGATACGGAAAACCTTCCAGAGACGCAGCCGCCGCCAATCCCATCTCGGGGGATTCAGGAGACCGCCTCCGGCACTCCGCCGGAGAGGGGAATCATCTCCCGGAGGGCTCTTCATCGCCATGATCGCCTCCGGATCGATGTGTGAGTAGTTCACCCCTGGACTATGGGTCCATAGCAGTAGCTAGATGGTCGTCTTCTCCTCGTTGTGCTATCATGTTAGATATTGTGAGCTGCCTATCATGATCAAGATCATCTATTTGTAATGCTACATGTTGTGTTTGTTGGGATCCGATGAATATTGAATACTATGTCAAGTTGATTATCAATCTATCATATATGTTGTTTATGTTCTTGCATGCTCTCCGTTGCTAGTAGAGGCTCTGGCCAAGTTGATACTTGTAACTCCAAGAGGGAGTATTTATGCTCGATAGTGGGTTCATGCCTCCATTGAATCTGGGACAGTGACAGAAAGTTATAAGGTTGTGGATGTGCTGTTGCTACTAGGGATAAAACATCGATGCTTTGTCTAAGGATATTTGTGCTGATTACATTACGCACCATACTAAATGCAATTGTCTGTTGCTTGCAACTTAATACCGGAACGGGTTCGGATGATAACCTGAAAGTGGACTATTTAGGCATAGATGCATGCTGGATAGCGGTCTATGTACTATGTCGTAATGCCCTGATTAAATCTCATAGTACTCATCATGATATATGTATGTGCATTGTTATGCCTTCTTAATTTGTCAATTGCCCAACTCGTAATTTGTTCACCCAACATGCTATTTATCTTATGGGAGAGACACCACTAGTGAACTGTGGACCCCGGTCCATTCTTTACATCTGAAATACAATCTACTGCAATTGTTCTTTACTCGTTCTTCGCAAACAAACATCATCTTCCACACTATACATCTAATCCTTTGTTTACGAGCAAGCCGGTGAGATTGACAACCTCACCGTTACGTTGGGGCAAAGTACTTTGATTGTGTTGTGCAGGTTCCACGTTGGCGCCGGAATCACCGGTGTTGCGCCGCACTACACTTCGCCGCCATCAACCTTCAACGTGCTTCTTGGCTCCTACTGGTTCGATAAACCTTGGTTTCTTTCTGAGGGAAAACTTGCTACTGTACGCATCACACCTTCCTCTTGGGGTTCCCAACGGACGTGTGTCATCTGCACGCATCACTAGACATGCTTGTTTATTAACTTGAATGCTTACTATATGACATAAAAAGACTATATGTGCGTTGGTTTTTAATTTTTGTTTTTTTCTAAATGTTTATGCCCATTTGAATCTTGGTCAAATCCTAGGTTTGCACAAGATTTAAACCAGTCAATTTAAAACATGAAAATAAAAAGGTAAGCATGGATCCTTCTTAGTCACTCTAAGATGAAGTTTTTGGGAGGTTTTTGAAATTTCCACGTTTGAAACCTAAAACCATTTCTCTTCATGCTTGACTTCATAAGACAAAGTTTAGGGTTAGGTGTAGATACATGTTTTGTCTGGTTTGAATATGTCTAGACCTTGTTTATCAACTTCAATTCTTACTATATGACATAAGAAGACTATGTGCTTTGGTTTTTTTGATTGTTTCTGAATGTTTAAGCCCATTTGAATCTTGGTGAAATCCGAGGTTTGACCAAGATTTAAACAAGTTAATTTAAAACATGAAAATCAAAAGGTAAGCTTGGATCCTTCTTACTCACTCTAAAATTAAGCTTTTGGGAAGTTTTAGAAATTTCCATGTCTGAAACCCAAAACCATTTCTCTTCGTGCTTGACTTCATAAGACAGAGTTAAGGGTTAGGGGGTAGATACATGCTTTTTCTGTTTTGAATATGTCTAGACCTTGTTTATCAACTTGAATGCTTACTATATATGACATAAGAAGGCTATGTGCTTTGGTTTTTGATTTTTTTGATTTTTTTTGATTTTTTATGCCCATTTGACTCTTGGTCAAATCCTAGGTTTGACCAAGATTTAAACAAGTTTAAAACATGAAAATGAAAAGGTAAGCTTGGATGCTTCTTAGTCATTCTAAAATGAAGCTTTTGGGGGGTTCTTGAAATCTCAATGTTTGAAACCCAAAACCACTTCTCTTCATGCTTGACTTCATAAGACAGAGTTTAGGGTTAGGGGTAGATACATGATTTTTCGGGTTTGAATATGTCTAGACATGCTTGTTTATCAACTTGAATGCTTACTATATGATATAAGAAGACTATTTGTGCGTTGGTTTTTCATTTTTTGTTTTTTCTAAATGTTTATGCCCATTTGAATCTTGGTCAAATCCTAGGTTTGAACAAGATTTAAACAAGTTAATTTAAAACATGAAAATGAAAAGGTAAGCATGGATCCTTCTTAGTCACTCTAAGATAAAGTTTTTGGGAGGTTTTTAAATTTCCATGTTTGAAACCCAAAACCATTTCTCCTCATGCTTGACTTCATAAGACAAAGTAAAGAGTTAACATCATCACCCGAAAAAGGGGAGACACCATAATGCTCTCCCTTCTTCTCTCCTTCCGAGTGATCCCTCTTCCTTCGAGTTTCACTCGACGGGCAAACACACATGTGCTGCATAGTAAAAATAAAAAAGTAGAAAAATCGACCTACGAATCTATAATTAAATAGGTTAAACTAGGGTTTTGCCCAGTACTACAAATCAAGTTCAAAAAAATCCAACTACGGGGTTCGAACAACCCCATTTCTAATCCAAGAATTTTTTCGACCTCATCCAAATGGCCTCGAACTATAGGGTTAATTAGCATCTAGTGCAGTATGTGTGAACATGTATGCACTATGTGTGCTATCACTTGTATGTCTTTCAAATTTGAACCAAATTCGAATAAGTTTGAAATATTTGAAATGGGACTTCTGGCTTAAACGTTTGATACCCAAAACGACTTCTCTTCATGCTAGACATCATAAGACCGAGTTTAGGGTTAGGCGGTAGATACATGATTTTTCTGTTTTGAATATGTCTAGACCTTGTTCATCAAGTTGAATGATTACTATATATGACATAAGAAAGCTATGTGCTTTGGTTTTTCATTTTTTTATTTTCTTGAATTTTTATGCCCATTTGAGTCTTGGTCAAATCCTAGGTTTGACCAAGATTTAAACAAGCTTAAAACATGAAAATGAAAAGGTAAGCCTAGATCCTTCTTAGTCACTCTAAAATGAAGCTTTTGGGAGGTTTCTGAAATTTCCATGTTTGAAACCCAAAACCATTTCTCTTCATGCTTGACTTCATAAGACAAAGCTTAGGGTTAGGTGTAGATACATGATTTGTCTGGTTTCAATATGTCTAGACACTGTTTATCAACTTGAATTCTTACTATATGACATAAGAATACTATGTGCTTTGGTTTTTCATTTTTTTTATTTTTTCTGAATGTTTATTCCCATTTGAATCTAAAGGTGAGAGAACACGTTAAAGGTTATTCTAACAAAGGTCATGCTTGGTATCTTACCTATGTATTATTGTACATCACAAATGTGAAATGAAGTTATGTGCATCTCTATCAACCCTAAACCCTAACCCTAACTATATAGGAAAAGATGAACAATCCATGCTTTTCGATTCCCTTTTTTGATCCACCTTTGGCTTGATTTCAAATTTAGTGGGGGGTAGGAGACGAGTGTGTTTCTTTGGATGCCTCTCTCGTATTTGCTAGTTTTTTGGGGGTCACACAAATTCAGGGTAGCATCATGCCCACCCCCGCGCTTCACGCGCGGAAAAAGTGTTAAGCGAGTAGTAAAATGGCATGACCGACAAGTTTCAAGTAAAATTTCGAATATAACCAAAATGTTCCAATTGATAGATGAGTTAACTTGGCTTCATGGAAAAAATAATGTCATTTAAATGAGTTAACTTGGCTTTCCTACCCTTGAATCCATAGGAAACTTTGTAGTAATACAGTTTAATTATCACCCGAGTTATTACACCAACAGGTCTGTCACTTACGTGTGGTTCCCATGCGTGAGGTCCCACACTTCAGTGAGCACAAGTCATGTGCGGTAGGTAGGCAAACTCCCATCTTCTTTGTCAAGAGAAGACGAATCAAGACTCCCCCTCTCTCTCTATTTATCCACCTCCGCTGGCTGTCGGTTTTGGCAGGGCGTTTCTAGCTCAGCTTGGAGGCCATGGTGTGCACGCACTGTAGCCATGGCGATTTGGTCGCGCTAAGTGGTTCGTCCCCGGCTGCGACAAGGATCAATCTGGGCGGTGGCTGTTAAGGACCCGATCGCATTTCTTGCTTTCAGCGTGGGGTCTTCCATGTAAAAGTTAGGGATTTAGATGTAATTTGCTGTTTATTCTGTGTCTTGTTGTAAATTGTGCTCTGGTGCGTATTGGAAGTCTGAGTCCTTCAGGATCCTTCGGTTTGTCCCTCTTTCTCAAAAAAAACATCTCTCTCATTATCGGCCTCGCTCGCACCTCCTGCGCACTGACAAACCCTGAACAACAGTCAACATGACCCGAAAAAGGTCATACACCATAAGTAAGAGGGCCCCCCTCACTTCTCTCCCTTCGTCTCCTTCCGTGTGATCCCTCTTCTTCCGAGTTTCACTGGACGGGCAAACACATGTGCTGCCTAGTAATACTAAAAAGGTAAAAAAATCGACCTACGAATCTATGATTAAATAGGTGAAACTAGGGTTTTGCTCAGCACTACAGATCAAGTTCAAAAAAATCCAACTACGGGGTTTGATTTTGGCCTACTAATATAATTAAATAAGTTGAACTAGTATTCCTCTAAAAATCATTTTGGTATGCATTGTTTGGTACTTTTCATAGCTAGAGTGCTTACTCCCTCCGTTAGGGATTATAATGCCAGCGCGCATCCCTAGATCATCAATTTGATTACAACAGATTATGAATTTTACGGCACATAAAAATCACGATTTTAGTGCTTTCTAGCTAGTTTCGCACATTTAAATGACTTTATGCTGATTTATTGAAAGTAATTCCAATTTGAAATGTAGGTGTGTTAGAACTTCGTCCTAGAAATGTTTAGATATGTATTACTTACTATATACATAAAGCAGTGATATATAATACTGAAATATTCGACCCCTTTGCATGGATAATCATGTCGACCATTTTTACCTGGTTTTGAAATAAATAAATGAAAATGAAGAAAACCTCAAAAATGAAACCCTTCTGCATTGAGTGCTTATAGGAGTACTAGTTGATAGCGAAAATAAGAAACCTGTGATAGGGTAGTAAAAAACAAAATGTATTCACAAAACGGACTATCGTGTATGAAGATTCATGGTTTTCAAGCCAACAAATGACATAGTTATGGCCATATTTGTGGCATAGTTTGTTATAATGTGCCCAAATTGGGCATGGTGGTGGATCTTGCCATTCCCAACAATGTTGCTGACTAGACTTTTCAACTTTTCGGTATAAAAAATCATTTTTCATTTTCTAGATGGCAAAATAGGTTTATTTTGTGAATGGGGTACATAAGATACGGATCAAAATGGCGCCTCTACATTTTTAAGATAAATTAGGCCATATATTAGTGAAAATTCCCAACTCTTTACGTTTTTTTAGTGCTTTCTAGCTAGTTTCACATATTTAAATGACTTTATGCTAATTTATTGAAAGTAATTCCAATTTAAAATGTAGTTGTGTTATAATTTCGTCCTATAAATCCCCAAAAATCATTTTTACATACGTATTACTTACTACATACAGAAACCTGCGATACGGTTGTAAAAAACAAAATGTCTTCCCAAGACGGACTATCGTGTGTACGAAGATTCATGGTTTTCGAGCCAACAAATGACATATAGTTATGGCCATATTTGTGGCATAGTTTGTTATAATGTGCCCAAATTGGGCATGGTGGTGCATCTTGTCATGTTTGAAGCCCAAAACCACTTCTCTTCATGCTTGTTCATAAGACACAGTTTAGGGTTAGGGTAGATACATGATTTTCTGTTTTGAATATGTCTAGACCTTGTTTATCTACTTGAATATGCTTACTATATATATGTGCTTTGGTTTTTTTCATTTTTTTTCACTGAATTTTTATGCCCATTTGAATCTTGGTCAAATCCTATGTTTGACCAAGATTTAAACAAACTTAAAACATGAAAATGAAAAGGTAAGCCTGGATCCTTCCTAGTCACTCTAAAATTAATATTTTGGGAATTTCTTGAAATTTCCATGTTTGAAACCAAAAACCACTTCTCTTCATGCATGACTTCATAAGACAGAGTTAAGGGTTAGGGGGTAGATACATGCCTTTTCTGTTTTGAATATGTCTAGACCTTGTTTATCAGCTTGACTGCTTACTATATATGATATAAGAAGGGTATGTGCTTTGGTTTTTCATTTTTTTTTGGTTTTTTTCAATTTTATGCCCATTTGAATCTTGGTCAAATACTAGCTAGGTTTGACCAAGATTTAAACAATTTTAAAACATGAAAATGAAAAGGCAAGCATGGATCTTTTTTAGTCACTCTAAAATGAAGCTTTTGGGAGGTTCTTGAAATTTCCATGTTTGAAACCAATACGACTTCTCTTCATGCTAGACTTCATAAGATCGACCGACTTTAGGGTTAGAGGGTAGATACATGATTTGTCTGGTTTGAATATGTCTAAACCTTGTTTATCAACTTGAATGTTTACTATATGACATAAGAAGACTATGTGCTTTTGTTTTTCATTCTTCTGATTTTTTTTTATTTTATGCCCATTTGAATCTTGGTCAAATCATAGGTTTGACCAGGATTTAAACAAGTATAAAATATTAAAATGAAAAGGTAAGCCTGGATCCTTCTTAGTCACTCTAAAATGAAGCAGCTTTTGGGATGTTCTTCAAATTTTCATGTTTGAAACCCAAAACCACTTCTCTTCATGATTGACTTCATAAGACAGAGTTTAGGGTTAGGGGTAGATATATACATGATTTGTCTAGTTTGAATATGTCTAGACCTTGTTTATCAACTTGAATTCTTACTATATGACATAAGAAGGCTATGTGCTTTGATTTTTCATTTTTCTGATTTTTTTGAATTTTATGCCCATTTGAATCTTGGTCAAATACTAGCTAGGTTTGACCAAGATTTAAATAAGTTTAAAGCATGAAAATGAAAAGGTAAGCCTCGATCCTTCTTGGTCACTCTAAAATGAAGCTTTTGGTAGGTTTTTGAAATTTCCATGTTTGAAACCCAAAACCACTTCTCTTCATGCCTTACTTCATAAGACGGAGTTTAGTGTCGTTAGGGGGTAGATACATGATTTGTCTGGTTTGAATATGTCTAGACCTTGTTTATCATCTTGAATGCTTACTATTTGACATAAGAAGACTATGTGCATTGGTATTTCATTTTTGGGTTTTTTGAATTTTCATGCCCATTTGAATCTTGGTGAAATCCTAGGTTTGAGCAAGATTTAAACAATTTTAACACGTGAAAACGAATAAGTAAGCCTGGATCCTTCTTAGTCACTCCAAAATGTACCAATTGATAGATGTGTTAACTTTGCTTCATGGAAAAATTAATGTCATGTAAATGAGTTAACTTGGATTTCCTACCCTTGAATCCATAGGAAACTTTGTTCTAATCCACTATAATAATCAAGCGAGTTTTTACACCAACAGGTCTGTCACTTACGTGTGGTGCCCATGCGTGAGGTCACCACACTTCGGTGAGCACAAGTCACGTGCAAAAGGTACGCAAACTCCAAGCCATCTTCTTTGTCAAGAAAAGACGCATCAGGATGCGTATTGGAAGTCTGTGGGTCCTTCAGGATCCTTCGGTTGTCCCTCTCACAAAAAAAACAAATCTCTCTCATTCTCGGCCTCGCTCGACTCGCTCGCTCGCTCGCACCTCCTGCGCACTGACAAACCCTGCACAACAGTCAACATCATCACCCGAAAAAGGGGAGACACCATAATGCTCTCCCTTCTTCTCTCCTTCCGAGTGATCCCTCTTCCTCCGAGTTTCACTCGACGGGCAAACACACATGTGCTGCATAGTAATAATAAAAAAGGTAGAAAAATCGACCTACGAATCTATAATTAAATAGGTTAAACTAGGGTTTTGCCCAGTACTACAGATCAAGTTCATAAAAAATCCAACTACGGGGTTCGAACAACCCCATTTCTAATCCAAGAATTTTTTCGACCTCATCCAAATGGCCTCAAACTATAGGGTTAATTAGCATCTAGTGCAGTATGTGTGAACATGTATGCACTATGTGTGCTATCACTTGTATGTCTTTCAAATTTGAACCAAATTTGAATAAGTTTGAAATATTTGAAATGGGGCTTTTGGCTTAAACGTTTGAAACCCAAAACGACTTCTCTTCATGCTAGGCTTCATAAGACCGAGTTTAGGGTTAGGGGGTAGATACATGCTTTGTTCTGTTTTGAATATGTCTAGACCTTGTTTATCTACTTGAATATGCTTACTATAGATATATATGACGTAAGAAGGCTATGTGCTTTGGTTTTTCATTTTTTTGATTTTTTCTGAATTTTTATGCCCATTTGAATCTTGGTCAAATACTAGCTAGGTTTGACCAAGATTTAAACAAGTTTAAAACATGAAAATGAAAAGGTAAGCTTGGATCCTTCTTGGTCACTCTAAGATGAAGCTTTTGGGAGGTTTTCAAAATTTCCATGTTTGAAACCCAAAACCACTTCTCTTCATGCCTTGACTTCATAATTAAGACTTCATAAGACTGAGTTTAGGGTCGTTAGGGTATAGATACATGATTTGTCTGGTTTGAATATGTCTAGACCTATGTTTATCAACTTGAATGCTTACATATATGACATAAGAAGACTATGTGCTTTGGTATTTCATTTTTGTTTTTTTTGAATTTTTATGCCCATTTGAATCTTGGTGAAATCCTAGGTTTGACCAAGATTTAAACAAGTTTAAAACATGAAAATGAAAAGGTAAGCCTGGATCCTTCTTAGTCACTCCAAAATGAAGCAATTGATAGATGTGTTAACTTTGATTCATGGAAAAAATAATGTCATGTAAATTAGTTAACTTGGATTTGCTACCCTTGAATCCGTATGAAACTTTGTTCTAATGCACTATAATAATCAACCGAGTTTTTACACCAACTGGTCTATCACTTACGTGTGGTGCCCATGCGTGAGGTCCCACACTTCAGTGAGCACAAGTCACGTGCAGTTGGTACACAAACTCCCAGCCATCTTCTTTGTCAAGAGAATACGCACCAGGATGCGTATTGCAAGTATCTAGGTCCTTCGAGATCCTTCGGTGGTCCCTCTCACAAAAAAACAAATCTCGCTCATTCTCGGCCTCGCTCGACTCGCTCGCTCGCTCGCTCTCTTGCACCTCTTGCGCACTAACAAACCACTGCACAACAGTCAACATCATCACCTGAAAAGGTGAGGCACCATAATGATCTTCCTTGCTTAGTCATCCTTAAAGTGATCGCTCTTCATCCGAGTTTCACTCGATGGGCAAAGACACATGTGTTGCATAGTAATAATAAAAAACTAGAACAAATCGACTTCATGAATCTATAATTAAATAGGTTAAACTAGGGTTTTTCAGGATTAGCGGATCAAGTTCAAAATAATTCAACTACGGGTTCGAACAACCTCATGTTCTAGATCCAAGAATTGTTTATCGACCTCATCCAAATGGCCTTAAACTATTGGGTTAATTAGCATCTAGTGCTATATGTGTGAACATGTATGCACTATGTGTTCTATAATTTGTATGTCTTTCGAATGTTGAACTAAATGCAAATCAGTTTGAAGATATTTGAAGTGGGGCTTCTTGAAATTTTCATGTTTGAAACCTAATACGACTTCTCTTCATGCTAGACTTCATAAGATCGACGAGTTTAGGGTTAGGGGCTAGATACATGATTTGTCTGGTTTGAATATGTCTAAACCTAGCTTGTTTATCAACTTGAATGCTTACTATATGACATAAGAAGGCTATGTGCTTTGGTTTTTCATTCTTTTGATTTATTTTGAATTTTTATGCCCATTTGAATCTTGGTCAAATCCTAGGTTTGACCAAGATTTAAACAAGTTTAAAACATGAAAATGAAAAGGGAAGCCTGGATCCTTCTTAGTCACTCTAAAATGAAGATTTTGGGAGGTTCTTGAAATTTCCATGTTTGAAACCCAAAACCACTTCTCTTCATGCTTGACTTCATAAGACAAAGTTTAGGGTTAGGAGGATAGATACATGATTTTCTGGTTTGAATATGTCTAGACATGCTTGTTTATCAACTTGAATGCTTACTATATGACATAAGAAGACTATATGTGCTTTGGTTTTTCATTTTTTTGATTTTTTTTGAATGTTTATGCCCATTTGAATCTTGGTCAAATCCTAGGTTTGACCAAGATTTAAACAAGTTTAAAATCATGAAAATGAAAAGGTAAGCATGGATCCTTCTTAGTCACTCTAAAATGAAGCTTTTGGGAGGTTTTTGAAATTTCCATGTTTGAAACCCAAAACCACTTCTCTTCATGCTTGACTTCATAAGACAGAGTTTAAGGGTTAGGGGTAGATACATGATTTGTATCGTTTGATATGTCTAGACCTTGTTTATCAACTTTAATACTTACTATGACATAGAAGCTATGCTTTGGTTTTCATTTTCGTTTGAATTTATGCCCATTTGAAGATTTTGGTCTTGAATTTTCATGTTTAAACCAATATGACTTCTCATGCTAGACTCATAAGATGAGGGCTAGTACATGATGCGTTTGACATGTCTAACCTTGTTTATCAACTTACTATATATGACTATTGTTTTGTTTTCATTCTTCTATTTTTTATTTTATGCCCATTTGAATCTTGGTCAAATCCTAGGTTTGACCAAGATTTAAACAAGTATTATAACATGAAAATGAAAAGGTAAGCCTGGATCCTTCTTAGTCACTCTAAAATGAAGCGACTTTTGGGAGGTTCTTGAAATTTCCATGTTTGAAACCCAAAACCACTTCTCTTCATGCTTGACTTCATATATAAGACAAAGTTTAGGGTTAGGGATGATAGATACATGATTTGTCTGGTTTGAATATGTCTAGACCTTGTTTATCAACTTGAATGCTTACTATATGACATAAGAAGGCTATGTGCTTTGGTTTTTCATTCTTTTGGCTTTTTTCTGAATTTTTATGCCCATTTGAATCTTGGTCAAATACTAGCTAGGTTTGACCAAGATTTAAACAAGTTTAAAATCTGAAAATTAAAAGGTAAGCATGGATCCTTCTTAGTCACTCTAAAATGAAGCTTTTGGGAGGTTTTTGAAATTTCCATGTTTGAAACCCAAAACCACTTCTCTTCATGCCTTACTTCATAAGACGGAGTTTAGAGTGTTAGGGGTAGATACATGATTTGTCTAGTTTGAATATGTCTAGACCTTGTTTATCAACTTGAATGCTTACTATATGACATAAGAAGGCTATATGTGCTTTGGTTTTTCATCTTTTTGAATTTTTCTGAATTTTTATGCCCATTTGAATCTTGGTCAAATCCTAGGTTTGACTAAGATTTAAATATTCGGGTCACACACCCTTGTATTTTTTCAGTTATTTGTTTGATATATACTTCATCTATCCACTGTTCAAATTTGCATTTAATCAATTTAGCCCCAAAAAATTGTACATATATGGATGCACATTGAGATAATTCATGAAACTTTGGAAATGGCCATCTCGTGTCATGTTTCCCCACAAATGAGAATTGGATTAATTGGTGGCAGACAAGTAAACACACATTTATGTGCGACAACCCAAAATGCACATATTTTGCAAAGTTTTCATGCGTGCATGAAAAGTTGCAAATATATACATAAAATGGGCCATGATTCAAAAGTTTGACATGGTTCTTGTGTAGTAGTAGTACCAAAGCTCACACGTGGGAAGAAATTAAGATGGTCGAATTCCAACATGTTGCCACACTTTTTTGAAGGGCTCTTTTCTAAAACATTGGTATGGCATGTCTGCTATTTTCCCTAGCTATATAGAAAAATGATGAACAATCCATGATTTCCGATTGCCGTTTTTGAACCACCTTTGGCTTGATTTCAAATTTAGGTCAAAATCATGGGGGGTGGTAGGGGACAAGAGTGTGTTTCTTTTGGATGAAGCGCTCGTATTTGCAAGTTTTTTGGGGTCCCACAAATTTAGGGTAGCATCATGCCCACCCCCATCCCTTCACGCGCGGAAAAAGTGTTAGGCGAGTAGTAAAATGGCATGACCAACAAGTTTCAAGTAAAATTTCGAATATATAACCAAAATGTACCAAGTGTTAGATGAGTTAACTTGGCTTCATGGAAAAAATAATGTCATGTAAATGAGTTAACTTGGCTTTCCTACCCTTGAATCCATACGAAACTTTGTACGGAGTTCTAATACAGTATAATGATCACCCGAATTATTACACCAACAGATCTGTCACTTACGTGTGGTTCCCATGCGTGAGGTCCCACACTTCAGTGAGCACAAGTCACGGACAATTTTTTGCAAATGTTGCAAAGGATAGAAGGTGGAAGAGGGATCACACGGAAGGAGAAGAGGAAGGGAGAGCAGTCACGGCCTCGAAATGCTTCAACTTTTTCGGGAAGTGATGTTGACTGGCACGCAGGGTTTTTCAGTGCTGCAAACCTGCAGTGCGGCGATTTTGACAGAAATAACCCTTTTGGCAAAGAAAAGCACGGACTGACCCTCTAAGCAATCTATTTCACTGGACTAACCTTTTTGTGTGGCTCATTCTGTGTTTTTCTTCGCCAAAAGGATTACTTTTGTCAAAATCGCCCCTCGAAGTGCAGGCTACGCGCCCGTCTAATATTCTTTTTTTCAATGACAAAAGGGTGGAGAGAGAGAGAGAGTCTTGACGACGTGTCTTCACTTGACAAAGAAGATTGTTGGAAGTTTGCCTACCTACCGCATATGACTTGTGCTCACTAAAGTGTGGGACCTGCACGCATGGGACCCTGCAGCCCTCTGAGGGCAGTCCGTGTGAGACGCAAAATAGGGTTTTTAGTTTAGTAAGGCAAAAAAATTAAGCCTTGGAGGGCCGAGGCGGGGCGGCCGTCCGCCATTTTATACCTTTACGCCCCCCACACCTCGTTTCATTTGTCATGTCTACCAAGGAAGAGCTCGGAGGAGAAGATGCAGTCCTAGCTTCTCGACCCCCTGGCGCCCCACGCATAAATACTACTACCAGAAGTACATTGTCTCTAACAATCCTGCCTGCGAAGGGTGATCTCGGAGGAGACGATGCGGGCTCAGCGTCCCCGCCGTTGATGAGCCAGGACACAAGGGTTACTACGCCTCTTTTAATTGCCTTCGTTTTGCTGGTAATACTTGGACTTATATCTGTTATCTTCCGCAGGAGAGGGTCGATATCGCCGGAGAAGATGATGTGAGGCAGATGATCAAGCTCGCAGGAGAAGATGATGTAAAGGAGATGGTCAAGCTCGGAGCAGAAGATGATGTAAAGGAGATAGTCAATGTCGGAGAAGATGATGTAAAGGAGTTAGTCAATCTCGGAGAAGATGTGGTGGCATTGGACCAACCGCGGTCGTTGGGCGAGATCCCGGAGATTCACTTACCTCGTTTGCACTGGTAATGATATGCCTGATCTGTAACATTTTGAACATTTTTCGTCGGCTTACACAGGAGCTATCTCGGCTTAGGGTCAACAAGGCCCCGGGAGCGGAACTTCCGCATCTCGGCGCGGAGAACTCCGAGTTACGCCAGAAGCGCCCTGGGGAATCGCACGCGCAGGCGCAGCACATCCGTTCGCAGGATCTCTCATCCTTCATCGTCAGGTTCCAGCGAGAGGTCGTAGAAGAAGATAAGTTGCCAGCATCCCTGCCGTTCAAGAGGATGAAGGAGCTGAAGACGGAGGTTACTTCGACGGAGGTTAATATTAGCTGATTTTGGGTTGCTGGTTTTTGGGTACTTCGAGTCACTGACATGTAGACACCACTTATGTCTGTCCTACATGTTAGTGACCGCATTCGTTAGTCAGCCAATTTGTGCCCTTCGTTTGCCAGTAACGCTCCGACTTAGATATGTTTGTTGTTACCTTTCGCAGGATCACTCCTCTTGCTTATGTTGTTGGAGGATGAAGTTGGATCTTGCCAGCTTGCGGGAGGAGAACAGAGAGTTAGGGATCAAGATATTTTGGTACAGGCAGGCGGTGTCTTTCCTAGAAGTGGATGAGATCACGGCCTGTGCTCGTAGGAGTTGTGACGAGGCCATTCATCTGGGAGAACGGATCAAAGCTCAGCTTGTCTCTTTGATGGAAGTCGCAGAACGCGTGATTTGCAATGCTAGAGAGGCGCGGGAACGACTTCTGGTGGCTGAAGATCTCGCATAGCAGTTTAATCATGTGCGCTTATTAGTTGCCTACTACTTTTGTAATTATTCACAATTAAGTATGTATCAATGGCATGCTGCCTTTTGTGTGACCGAGGAAATTGCACATACCACCACTTGTGCAGTTTTTGCGCATAACACAATTTGAGATTCTTTTTACACAAATCACCAGATTTTGACGTAAACTTTTGGACAAAAAACAACCTTACTCCATGTTTTCTTTTTGTCTTCTAAAGACATGTAGGTGCTTCGAAAAATACCTCTGTTCCAATGCTTAAAGCTTAGTAGTATATTTTTCTTGAAAAGTCAAACCAAGTAAAGTTCGACCAAACTCTTAGAAGAATCTATCAGCACATATAATATTTTGTAGACACCATATGAAAATATAATTTATTTTCTATCTAATAATATTGATTTTGTATCTTGCATATTAATGCTTTTGGTAAAAACTTAGTCAAACTTAACATAGTTTGACTTTCTAAAAATCAATATAATCCTTAAGCTTTGGGACGGTGGTTCTAGACGTGGTCTAGACGTGTTTCAACATATTGCCTTCGCATTTGCTAAACGCATGGAGTTTCTTACAAAGTTTATTTTTCGAAATATTTTCGACTTTGTATTATTTTTATTCATTTTCCCCCTGGTTGTCATGTTTTCTGTCCGGCTTCCCCAGCCCATCCATCCGTAACCCACATGCGCGCGTGACACGAGTAGTGGGAGACATGGTGCCCAAAGGGATAGCTTTTATTAATGGTGGCGACGGTTCCCTAGGCCAATGTTGGCGATACGTCTCATCGTCGCTAGCTGTGCCTTCCCCATGCGGCCGTATTAATGCACACCATTTGCTCCTTTGCGCCTCCGCGGCTGATCAAGTAAGTTTGATCATAAAAGATGATCACATAAGCTCGATGATTACCTATAACCTAAAAATTATCTTAATTTGTAAACGAAGACATAAAATAACTAGTTGTTTGATTAGGAAAGACAAAGGAAATTTCTATTGAGATTGAGTTCATTTCATAGTTGTTATAGACACATAGCAATATTACCAAGAGATAGGATTGTAGAGAAAGCAATCCATAGGTATTTTGGAGGGTTCTCAATCCTTTGAATCAAGCAAGCTCTATAGGAAAAATCCCTATGTGTAAAAATCCTACTCCGTACAAGATACCTTTAGAAATCCTTTGAACCAAACAAACTCCGGATTCATATTAGTTGACTATAATATAGATATATCTAGACACATTTTAGTTCTAGATTCATCCATATCATTTGACAAGTAATATGAATCGGAGTGATTATATTAAATGGAGTACTAGTATATATTGTTCGAAAAAATTAAGTTATACTGTAATAAAGAAACCATTTCTGTGGTCAAACTGATTTGACGGGACAGTAACTGCACCAGGACGTAGTGGCATGCTATCCTAGCCGAAGTTTTACTCGGCGCCTCGATGCAGCTGCTGAAGAATAAAAAAAGTCATATCCACTCCTACTCTTCACGTCCATCGTTTCCATCCTTGGCTCTCCACTTCCATCATCGTTCTCCACTCGCCAACCGCTGCTAGCAAGTTTTTTCATCCTCTAGATCTCCCATTTGCATAGCTTTCTCTCCTCACCCCTCCGCAGAACCGCAGCACTCCTCCTTCCCGCTCGACCTCTCCTACAAAACTCCAATCACACATACTTGCATCCGCCCTTTTAAATCCATCTCGTCTCCATGGCGGCATCGAACGACGACCAGCTGGATGGCGACTGGGGGAAGCTCCCCGCCGAGCTGTTCAATCTCATTGCCCAGAGTCTGGACGTTACAGTCGACGTCCGGCTGGCCGCATGCTCCAAAACGCTGTGCCGCCATGTCGCCGACAACATGAATCTACACCATTGGGATGGACCCTTCTTGCTGATGCCCGATTCTGCCCATTGGCACTATGATGATAGTAGTGCGCACCACACGGTGTACCACGTTGTGCCCCTCGACCATCCTCGGCGCACAGCCATCCTGCCGTTCATGGACAATAGATTCTGGGTTGGCATGAATGGCGACTGGATCGCCGGCGTGGACAGTGGTGGGAACTGGTTCCTCGCGAACATCTACACGCACCAAGAAATCTCCCTACCATCGTCGGAAACTTGCAACATTTTTCGGGAGGAATGGATTGGCTTCCCCGACTTGCCTCCTGAAAGGTACATGACGTATGGGCGTGCCATGTTTTTGTTGAAGATTGTAATTTGCAAAGTGCCCACAAAAGCTGGACATTACTCCGATTACAAGGTCATCGCTCTATTCAATTCTGGACTCGCTTACCTGGCTAATGGTAGCCGGGAGTGGAGATTATTCTCGATCTTGCTAGTTGGGGTGTAGATTACAGTGACGCCATCGAGCACAACGGCTTCATTGTTGCGGTGGATGGGTGGACCGGCACCACATATTGCTGGGATCAATCACATGCCGGTAATTCTTCAATCCATATGATATACTTCGCAATAAATTTTAATATCAAGCCCATTCATGATATATTGTAACTGAAATAACTAATTGCTCACTAAGACTTTTTTTCACCTTTCAAATGACTGTGCACCATTAAATTATCCTAACCTGACTGAACCATTGCTACAAACGAATTACAGTAGTATATGCTGTGCACTAATCTGTCAACCCAAACCAGATTATTGCAGTATATGAATGCATTCCTGAATTAGTTACTGCATGCTCTTGTCAGAATATGAATAAGGAGCTTAGCCCTGGCCTCTTCATCAATTGATGCATGCAAACTTTCAATTTATTTCAATATTCGATGTACTCAAAGCATTACAATCATGGATCAGATAAGGTTGAGACATGTATCTACCATCAATGAATATGAGTGTAATTAACATACATCTCAAATGGGAACAATTTTATTTCTTCGAGTTTTTATACAAGTATAATGACTGCATCCTCCATTTGATCCTACAAATGTGAAGTTGCAGCTACTGGTATTATTGTCTTCCCGAGCCATTCAAACACTATTTTTTGTTGTCTCCGTTTACAATGCAGATGCACACCTTGCCCCGCCATTCGTGATCCCATCACCGATGAAGGAACCATCTGGCAGATGGTTTTTAGCTCGATCGGCCGATGGCAAGCGCTTGATGATCATCCATGAAGATCGGTATATACGTAGCAATGATCACCTTGAGCCTGCAGAAGTTCTGCATCATGGTAATGGCCTTATCCTGCGGGAGTGTCCTGCCCCTGTCATACATGTTTTTGAGAAAGATCTATCCCTGATTGGACCCAATTGGAGTCGAGTTGACAGCCTTGGCACACACTCTCTGTTCATTGGACTGAATTATCCAATGAACCTGAAGATAAATGATGGCAATGCTCATGATGGAACATTGACTCCATTCATGAGGTCAAATTGTGTGTACATCGCGTACTATGCATTTCGGGAACCAACATTTAGTTATATTTGTCGTTGTAACCTGCAGCAAGGGGAAAATGAGCTCATGGGAGTTATCACCCTTCCAAAAGATGGTTGGGGATTTCCCCGACAGGCGACAATGTGGTTTAAGCCTAGTTTGAAAAATATCTGCATGTTGATGCAACCCTAAACTGAGCCATGAATCTTTCCGGAGCAAATAATCGTTTTTGTACGATATGTTTGAACAATTTAGTAACTCTGTTTCGTATCTTAAGATGCTCTTCCTTTTTTCTGAATCTTATATATCTGGACCCATTTCAGTGTGTCTGTTTACTCATTTTAGTGCGTATGTAAACCCACATTGAAGTAATCTAATCTTATAATTTAAAACGGATGGTGATGAACTCTGTATTTCCATCCTTCGTAAACCGTGCATGTCTGTTTATTTTTAGTTTCATTTCAGCAACTGTTATTAGTATATGCACACCTTTTTTTAATGTTGAGAGGAGTATAAGGGCATTACAATGCTATATACTATATGGCGCTAATAGAGAACAAATGAATGTCAAAAGATTGTAAAATCCTCCAGGTGCTCTCCTTGCAGCGCTAATTGCTGATGGCAGACTGACTTCATGTTGGTTCCGGTGCTTTAGCTAGGACAGGAGAAAAGAGTTTCACGCCCCTGCTTTCTTTTGCGTCGACGCTAGGCCTACCGCTGGGATTCACCTCTCCAACCGCCAAACGACGAGGAAATAATTCCTAGCGCCCTTGCAGTAGCGCCTGTGTTGGACATGCCCTAATGTTTTCCAGCTAAAAGATGCAATCTTTTAAGCACTTGGGTACGGTATTTCCCCACCAGCCTGGATGCAGGCCGCCAAACGCGTCTTAACCAAGGTTTAAAATAGCGTGCTAAATTAATTAGCGGTAGCTTCCTTCAAACGATATGGACGCTATATCGTGGTAATAGTGTGGTATATTTTAAATAGCATTTTCAAAATAATACTAAATATAGCCTAAAAATAAATAATTTTACTAGAACGAATAGATATATATAGTCCAAAAGTGACTGAATCATACATACATAACCACATATAGAAATAGATCTCAAGTATTTTAGAAGGCTAACATCAACATTTCACAAGGCAACAACATAGTATAAATTATTTATTAAAAAATATTAGCATTAGCGATATTATCTTCTGATTTAGAAGTGGAACCAACAGATTGTAGTTCATCACCACGAAAAAGTGAAAGCAACTTGCCTGAAAAAATAGCGCGCTAACGCTATGAAGTTTTAGGGCGATATAGCATGCTGTTTCGCAAATAGCGCCACATCGAGCAAAATTACTAAGCGTGGACCCTCTAGATATGCTATAGCGCGCTATTAGCTTCATTGAGGCCCTGGTTTGACAAAGCAGCCTGAGTACGTATCTAAAAAAAATATCAGCCTGAGGACGCATGCTTGTAAAAAAGAGAGAGCAGACTACAATTACTTCAGTCCCGAACCCTCTATCTCTCCCACCCACTTCACCTCTTTTACACTAATGACTGCCATGAACGGCTCGCCTCCTCCTTCCACCGTCAGCCGCCTTGCGGCCGCCGACACGAGATGAACATCATCGATATTTCCCGAACTCAGCCGATTTGATCCACCGCATCCTCCGAGCAGCTTGATGGACGTCCGGTCTCTTCTATCCGGATCGTGACTAGAGAAGGATCTACGAGTACATCCGTTTCTTACCCTTTGGCAGCGTCGGTTCCATCTCTCGCGGTACTTTCTTCTCCGCCGGAAGCACCATCCGGCTCGGCACTGATTTCCCCGGCGGCGGCACCAGCTTCTCCGGCTGCGCCGACCCCAACCCCCGCGGCACGGTCTTCTCCGGTGGCGGCACCACCAAAAGTGGTTGTAAGTTGTCATGAACTCACTAGGATGCAGGTGTAAGTAGTCAATGATAGTTGGGATCTTAAACAAGTTCTTTTTTCTTTAAAATTTAATGACGGGAAACCGTAGTATTCTTCTGCAAATGTTTTTTTAATGACGGGAAACGAGTAGATGTTAAGTACTAGTTCTGGCAAAAAAAGATGTTTAGTAATAGTATCCATCACAGAGCAGGGTTTCGCAGTCTGAACATACAAATATATGCTCCATGTTACCTGTTTCAGAAAGTCTGAAAGCTTGCTCAGTACCTGTAAAATCAAATTGTCTTGCTGCTGCTAGATTTTGTGCAAACTAATTAAAGAGATAGCTAGATGCATTTTCTCCATGTATGCTACGTTCTGATTTATATGCTGTTGATTGATATATACCGTGCTTAACTAGATGCAGAAGCAAACTCGCTCCAACGTCAATGAGCAACTACGTCTTAGGACTGTCGATTGTACATGTCCTCTGCACCGCCCCGAGTTCAGAATTCAAAGAAATTCACTAGCCAAAAAGCCAAAGGTGACGGGCAGGCGTGATGCAGCAATTCAACGTTGTATATTAAAAGGGCGAGGGAAAGGCCGCCCTAAACGGGTTGGTCACTCGGCGGACCCTCCTCAGCCCTCGCGCTTCTATGTGCAACTGGACGGCAACGATGACATGTATATGTTGGTCATCCCCAGAGAATTCAAGCAATGTCTGAAAGGGATTCTTCCCAGGCCTATCAAGCTCAAGACCAGCGTAGGCTACGCCTGGTATGTGCACATCGATGAGTACCAGGGTGAACTGGTCTTGAAGGATGGTTGGTTCGGGTTTGCAGAGGCGCATGAACTGCAGCTCGATGACCTTCTCGTCTTCGAGGTGAAAGACACTTCCTTGATGAATGTGTTGATCTACGACCGTAACACCTCCACCCAGAGGATAATATTTTGTGCTGATCACCCTTAGTTGCATGTATGATCTGCAGTGTTTTTAGGAAGAGGGGATCAAAAACACCTCAATATTTTATTGAATTAACTAGATGCTGCTTTTGGACCTGGGGTAGTGCCCTGCTGATGTTCAAGATGAACTTGGTTTTTGTATTAATCTGAACTGGGGATCAGATACACTGTGATGAGACTTTGTTAATTAGCTAATATAGTATATGTTAGACTTGTTTTATTTTACTTTAATTGGTTGTGATATGCTGCGGTAGTTTCAATGTGCGGTATGATGATTTGTATTATACCTAGCTACATGGAGCTCAATATTTTTAAATATTCATAGATTTGTAAGTGTAAATGTGATATATCCCAGATGTAGTCAATGCTATCTTGTACAAACTTGTAAAATCTCAGGGAAAAATACATTTTATTTTAGAAAGTGTAAAAGTGACCAATTTTTTGATCTGATTGTAGCAAACACAAGTGCAGATGGTCAAACCCCAAAAACTTCTCATATTCATTGTTACATGGTCGAGATATAAAGGTATTTCACGCACTGGTTTAATACTCAATTGCTTACATCCATGTTTGTTTGCAGATTTTTTTGACACCTCTTAATGCTCCCTCCGATCCATATTTCTTTTTTTGAGATACACAGTACAAACACAGACGCTCTCATATAGATGTATCTAGACACATATTAGTTGTAGAGACATCCATTTTATCATCAAGTAATGAGGATCAGATGGAGTATCGTTTTCATTTTACCAAAAGAAATGGATATACTATATAGTACAACGTAGCCTGAGGCCCTGAGCTCTGAATGCAATTTATGTGTGCACACTCAACGGATCATAACCCACACGACATGTCTCACTGGTATGTAGTTCCGGACCCCACGAGATACTGGTAAAGCTCAGTGACCCGTCGGGTGAAGTTTTCTGTGTGGATTCCTGCGTACCTGGCTTCGTTCCTCCAAGACACGCGCATTTTTTTTGACCGGGAGGACACGCGCATTTATTCCCTTGCTGATTGCTGATGTATCATTCTCAGTTTCTCACAGCCCCCTCATGTTCAGAACTTCAGATCTCCCCAGATCCCTCGCCGTCCATCTCCCCTGAGTCCTCTCCCTACACCACCGGCGTCCACCACCGCTCGGACTACGCGGCTTGGACTCCGTCCTCTACGGATGCGGCGACGTCGCATCTAAAAACTCCACTAAGGCGGCGCGGCATCCCCGATTCTCTCGGTCCATGGCTGCAATGGCGGTATGTTTCCCCCGAATCACTAGCGTTGCCGGTCACATCTTTATTATATCTAAGTTGTATTGCCGGTTGCTTAGCATTGTTTGATATAGAGTATTTCTCTCATCCAGTGTATATATTAATCCTCTGGTAAAGACTCGGGTTACACATGCACGCATGCTAGCTAGGTTGGGACTGGATCTCATGTGTGCAGAAATAATCGTTCAAATATGATATTGGTCAATCCACGGCCGATGATCACATATCAGGACATCGAGCATGCATGTCTGGCATGTGGACTCTTTAGGCTGACGCTGATTTTTTTTGTTTGCTTGGTCAGTATGTACTGGCGGATGATGAACTGAATATGCATTACTCTGATGCTAGACCTAGCCAGCAAGCATGCATGGCTCATGCTAGCTTGATTTCTATTCTCATAGCAACTATTTATATCGATTTGGCTTCTGTGATACAATGATACACTATGCTGAATAATTTGATCATACAAGGTTGTACATATCAGCCTAGCTAGATTCAGAAGCTTATTGTTCAGACTCGCGTGTTTGATAAGAACAATGATCCGCTAACTTTGCTAGGTGCCTTTGATTATGCATTTGCTTGGAATTACGGTCAGAAGCTAGAGGCATTATCTAATTGAGGCCTCTTTTTTGTAGTGTTCAAACAAGAAGCTCAAGCTTGGAGAGAGCTTATCATGGAAGGAGACATCTGTAGAGCCAGCCCCAGTGTGCAAGGTGTTTAGGCGCATCGATGAGGAGAATACCGCTGACAGCTTCTGCAAGGTGCTATGTACATCGGAGTTAGAGGTGATTACCATCCCCAGTCATGTTCTGCCCTGGTTTTATGGTGGGTGTCCAGAGTCCATCAACCTGAAGATGTCCACTGCATGCACCTGGATTGTGGACCTGAAGCAACAAGATGGCAATGTTTTAATGGACGCAGGATGGCCAGAGTTTGTCAAAACACATGACTTGAAGGTAGGATACCTCCTGACCTTCAAGAAGCTTGACACCAAATCATTGCAGGTGCTCATATTTGGTTACAATTGTTGTGAGAAGGTTATATGGTGTTCAGGTTATCACCCATCGCTGGGGCAACAATATGAATCGCAGATGTATTAAGTTGTCTTACAAATGTTCTGTAGAGAGAGCTGGTCTATAATAGTATACTGCTCTCTTTAATGATGCATTGTGGTGCCATGATGGTACCATTACTGGATTGTGGTCACATGTGAGGGGGGATGTTGAACTGTATAAGTGGATTGCCTAGCCCTTTCCATTAGTTCGGACTTTTGGTTGCGTTGGCTAGTGCATGAAACTTGACATGGTATCAGAGCCCAGGGTCTCGAGTTCGAGACCTGGCTTTCGTAATTTATCCTAAAAATTGCTGCTGCCCTCCGTTGCCCTCCTCGGAGTCCATGTATATGCCTCTTGAGCTATACCTCTGAGTCTCCTTGTGTTGACCTCTTCCCTTCTTCCGATCACACGTGAGGAGGGGTCACTAGTGGAAAAAGGGGTAACTGTGGCGCACGGAAATCACTTTCTGTGGCGCACGAGCCCGTCGCCACAGTTGCCATGCGACTAGTATTAGAATTCTTTGGCGCAGTACTGGGTGCGCCACACAAGTTTGGAATTCTGTGGCGCATGTGCACTGGTGCGCCACAGAAGAATTTTGCGCCAGATTTTGTGGCGCATCTTGGTCCGTGCCCCACAGAATGTTAATAAGTTTTTATGGCGCATTACCAGTGCATGCGCCACATAATGATAATTTTTGGATTTTCAAAAAAATTTCATTTCTGCAGTATATACTGGTATTTGACAGGAAATATACAGGTATATACAGGAAATACATAGCACATTCCGGAAATAACAGAAATACTCACAAATGACACACAAATGACATGCTACACACAAATCGTCATCATTACATCATTTAGATCCAAATTATTACACAAGTACAAATGTGTTCATCGTCGCATACACATGCATGTGTTCATCGTCGCATACACATGCATCGTCACCGGTCACCTAGACTAAAGTAAAGTAGAGTACAACCGCGGTGGCAGTGAGTAAGAGGGGGACCAAGAACTTCAGCCGGTTCTTCTTCTTCCCCACGTGTGTCCTCCACTGTGCTACCGCCTCCTCTCTAGTCGCGTATCCCTTGTAGCTGTTCCCGCTGAACTTGTGCACCTGTTCGAGACAGTCCTACCACTCCTCGTAGACACCTGGAACCCGACCCTTGTACACAACGTACGTCGGCATCTCTATTGACAAGGCATATTAGTATATCATATTAGTACATCATGCATATATATATGTTGATAAATATTAGAGAAAAGCATATAGTAAAGTTGAACACGGCAACAATAAGTTTGCGAGGCGCACACACAAGACGACGTCCATCGATACACATAACCCGATGAACATAGTACTTAGAGTTTAATTACGACCCACACAAAAGACGATGTCCATCGATATATACAAACTAACCGATGAAGATATCTAGTACTTAGAGTTTATGATCCACACACACTAAGTCAAGGCTCGCAGGGCTCCAGGAACAGCTTGTACAGATCTTTCGTATTCCACGTCCTCCTCGTCACCCTCGCGCTTTGAGGCGCTATCGATGTCCCTCTTGCATAACGCTCTACCCTGGTGTAAGAGCCCTCCCCCTGTGATGACGTCTTCAAGGATGATATGTGATAACTTGACCTGGGTAGCATGGAAGTCTTCTCTGAGGTCATCATCGTTGATCCGCGCCAACTTTTCGGCACATCCTCGGATAGCAGATGGCAGCAACAAGTTCTGGCTATCCCGGACAAACCCTTTTAGGTGATGCATGACATAGAAGGCCTCCAGAGTGTTGTTTTCCGGCTGCTTGACACAGGGGAACTCGAACACGTGCTTGAACTTGCGTTTACCATCATCCCTGAAACATTCCGCCTTTTCTTTGAAGGCGCCTCCCTTTTTGAAGTTGCCCTCGAGAGCATCATCTAGCACACCCCTTATTTTGGCGTAGTTCTTCTTTTTCGCACTCCCCGGGTCGAAATAGGTGGCAAGAGAATACTTCGGGGCGATGGAGATGAGTACGCAGTACGTGTCTCTGCGCAACACAAATTTGGAACAAGATCGATGTTGGAAATGAGCAATGGAAAAGAAATTTATTACAGGGCTAGCGGATGTGTACTTACTCGGGAAAGTAAGCCAAAAGGATGTTGTCATTCCTCTTGTTGTCCAAGAAGCACTTCTGTAGGTACAACGAAGCCCGGACCCGCACTGCTGATAAGGTCAACTGGCTTTCACGCATGTAGTAGGGATCCGCTATCGTGACGTCCGGGGTACTCTCTCTCTTGATTTTCATCGCCAGATTGAGCGCGAATAGGCGGACCAAGCTATAGTCCAGCCTTCTCGAGTGGAATAGCTTGAAGACGTCCTCGTACGCTATAAATAATATATCCGCGGGGGCATCAGTGACGAAGCCCACATCTCTTGGCACCCTGACCGTGAAGACCGGGTAATTTGGATCTTTGTCCTTAAGAAGGACACTCTCTAGGTGAAGGATACTGTCCTACAGACGCAGCATAGCTCCGGAAGCGAGGTGGCGCAGCTCCGGACCCATTATTGGTTTGCCAGCTTCATGCATTCTGGTCAAGCCATCCTTGCTGGGAGGTACAATGGAGTCCCGATGACGGATCGTTGGAGGTGGCTGGCTCGCAGACTTCTCCTTGTTGTTCTTACTAGGTCTTTTACGGGGCTTCTTTGGAGCAACGGCCCCTGACGCTTCAAACTGCCCACCTTCTTGATTAGCATATTAGGGCTGAAGATGTTTGCGGCGGATGGCTCTTGTGTATCGGCGGCCGGAGGCGTCTCTTCAGAGAAGCCGCGGAACACCAGGCGCTGTTTGGTTGCCTTGGGCGGGCCATCTTGTTCGTCGTGAGCGCGGAATGGTTCTTCATCCGCGCCCGCCATGTACAAATCGTCTATGTCGGCGTCGGTGTTGAGATAGGCATCGACGTCGACCGGCCCATCATCATCGATGTCATCTTCCTGGGGTGGTGGGATGGGCGATAGCGGTGCAGTGGCCTTGCCTTTAGGCTCCGCCGGTGGCGGTTGAGGTGTAGACGCACCCAGCAGTTTCTTGTGGCGGCTTGTTGTGGCGGTGACGACGGGAGGAGCTGCCCTCCGAGGAGGCGGCCGGATGATCAGCTGCCGGACGATCGAGGAGGCGCCGGTGGAGCGACCCCCAAGACGGATCTGGGTCTTTGGCCATACCATGGTATAGCCATGGCAGTTCAAGTGTCAGGCGCTCGTCGGCTCCCTCGGGTTCTATTGGGGGGTCCATGTCTTCGCACCCGGCAACACCCGACCCAAAGTGACCTTCAGGACATTAGCGTCCATAGCCACGGTGTGCAACGTCGTGCTCTTCGGTTGTATAATCATGCCCGTGGCAACATCCTTCAACTCGCCGCCGGGCGCGCAATGAAGGAGCACGCAAGGAGTGTCCTGAGTAATGTTGGGCATCATTAATTAGATCGCCGGGTATCAAAACACATGAAGGAGATGGCATGGAATAACTAATTAGTTAACTACCTTGGTGATGGCGTTGAGCTATGCTAATGTCGAGACAGTGGCGGCCGACCGATCAATCTTCTGCGGCTCGGGTGCATTATGAAGCACCACCGCCGCCGGCTGTGCCTTGGTAGCCTCGGCAGGAGCAGGGGCACCGGTTCATCCAACTCCATCGACTGCCCCGCGATGGTGGGCGGCGGGGTAACCAGATCCGGAGATGGCGACACGTTGAAGATCGAGTTGCTAGCCCCGGCGCTAGGCACTTGTATCGGCCCCACCTGACCGGCCGCATTCCACGCAGCTATCACCTCGAGGACCTAAGGGGGTAGGAAATCGCGGAGCTTCTTCTCGAACAGCTTGTCCACCTCTTCTTTATCCATCGAGTTTGCCTATTTTTCCTCCAGCATGGAGACCTTCTGCCTCAGCTCTTCCACCTCGGCTTTATCGCTCCTCCTCTCCCTTCTCTTCTTGTTGTCCTCTTTGTAGTACTCGCGAAACTTCATGCTTGTACCAAAGCCGTAGACACGGCCAGCCGACGTCGGCGGCTCGGACAATGGCCTCTTCTTGTAGGCATTCAACGCCATGTTGAAAGGCGTGTCCCACGGCTCCGTCGAGCCCTGGGATGACGATTCGTCCTCGAGGCGATCGGCCGCCGCCAACTGCTCGTTCTGTAGACAAGGATATAGTGAACACATTTAGGGCATTGCCTTCACCTCATATATATAATATGTGCAGCAATGGACTGCGCGGGTAAATTCCCTTACCAGCTTTTCCTCAAACTTCTTCACTTCTTTATCCTCGGTAACGAATTCCATGGTATTCCTGTCCAGAGTGTAGCGGGCCCGGACAAAGTACGTCACCTCGCAAGTTGGTCATTTTCAACCATGGGTTCGGTTTCCCGAAGACGTGCAAGGTCTTCGTCCTCCTTTTCCCAAATGGGAATCTTTCCTCTATAACCGCCGCTTCCAAGGTGATGTGCTCCTAAGTTGAGCTCATGCATTTGCCTACCCCACTCCATCCATCCTTTGGCATCATCGCTTTCCACCTGCGCCTTGAATATCGTGAACTCCGCTTCATCGAGCATGGGGCTCACCCTTCTTAATAGTCTCCCAGCTTTCACCTTTGTCGATCTTGGCCTTCACCCGGCTTTTCCAGCTGCTCAGGGTGTTGCTCATCTTCGTGATGGCCAATTTATTCACTGGGTTGGATGTTGACAAGGTATTGTATGGCGCCGGGAACGTGTACCGTCGGTGAAGCTTCCGAAGCGCGAGCTCGACCAATTTCTCATTGCCTTAACCTTGGAGTTTCACCGTGTTGATCGACATGATTTCCCGGACAATGCACCCGAGTTGCATGCCGTACCCAGAGGCAACATCCTCAGGCTCCAAGGGCTGCCCACTTTGGGATACCAATGTGATCTCGCTGGTGGTGTTGGCGAGCACTCATACGTCTCCAACGTATCTATAATTTCTGATGTTCCATGCTAGTTTTATGACAATACCTACATGTTTTGCTCACACTTTATAATGTTTTTATGCATTTTCCGGCACTAACCTATTAACAAGATGCCGAAGTGCCGCTTCCTGTTTTCTGCTGTTTTTGGTTCCAGAAAAGTTGTTCAGGCAATATTCTCGGAATTCGACGAAACAAAAGCCAAACCTTCTATTTTACCGAGACGGACCCAGAGAGCCAGAGAAGTGCCGGAGGGGGGCCAAGGGGGGCCCACACCACCTGGCGGCGCGGCCAAGAGGGGGGCGCGCCCAGCTATGGGGTGGGCCCCTCGGGCACCCCCTCGCGCCGCCCTTTCGCCTATATATTCCCTCGCGACGTGAAAACCCTACATCAACAGATCATATTCCAGAAAGACTCCTGGAGCACCGCCGCCATCGCGTAACCTAGTTTCGGGGGTCAGAAGTTCCTGTTTCGGCACCCGCCGGGACGAGGATCGACCCCCGAGCCTTCTCCATCGACGCCACCGCCTCCATCATGCTCCGTGAGTAGTTCCCCCATGGACTACGGGTTCTAGCAGTAGCTAGTTGGTACTCTCTCTCCCATGTACTTCAATACAATGATCTCATGAGCTGCCTTACATGATTGAGATCCATCTGATGTAATCGGTGTTGTGTTTGTTGGGATCCGATGAATTGTTACATTATGATCAGTCAATATATAAGTTTGTGAAGTTATTGTTGTTGCAACCTTGTTGTGTTTAATGCTTGTCACTAGTGCATGAGTGGCATGATCTTAGATTTGAGCTCTATAATTATTGCTTAGATTGTATCTACAAGTTGTTTGCACATGTCTATGTCCGGAACCCGAGGCCCCGGAGTGACAAAGAATCGGGATAACCGGAGGGGAAGGCTTAGATATGAGGATCACATGTTTTCACCAAGTGTTAATGCTTTGCTCCGGTGCTCTATTAAAAGGAGTACCTTAATTACCAGTAGATTCCCTTGAGGCCCGGCTGCCACCGGCTGGTAGGACAAAAGATGTTATGCAAGTTTCTCATTGCGAGCACATATGACTATATATGGAAAACATGCCTACGTATAATTAATAGACTGGATGTTCTGTCTTAATGCTATTTCAATCCTATCAATTGCACAACTGTAATTTGTTCACCCAACACTTGTTATTGGAGACTTACCACTAGTGTAGATAGCTGGGAACCCCGGTCCATCTTTCATCATCAAATACTCACCCGGTCCTGTATGCCATTAGAAGTAGTATCAACTATTTTCTGGTGCCATTGTCTCTGTGTTACTGCTATCGCTCGCCGTGTTACTCGTTACTATTTCTCTCATATTACCGATGCTTTCACATCACCCCCGTTACTAGTGCTTTTCCAGGTGCAACTGAATTGACAACTCAGTTGTTAAGGCTTATAAGTACTCTTTGTCTCCCCTTGTGTCGAATCAATAAATTTGGGTTTTACTTCCCTCGAAGACTGTTGCGATCCCCTATACTTGTGGGTCATCAAGACTATTTTCTGGCACCGTTGCCGGGGAGCATAGCTCTACTCATAAGTTCACCTGGGGAGTACACTCTACCTCTCTCTCTGTTTTTATTTTATTTTGTTTTGCTTAGTTTACTTTTGTCTAGTTTATTTGTGCTTAGTTTGTTTTTGTCTAGTATTATTTTGCTTAGTTTACTTTTGTCTAGTGTGTTTTTGTCTTGTTTTATTTTTCTTATATACCCAAAAATCCATAAAAATTTGAAAAACCGAAAAATTAAAAACTGTTGTTATGGGAGAACCCATAACCTGTATGGAGCTTATAGAATTATATATGAATTATAGAGAATCAAGAAAGGGTAAAGTCATGAGTGTCGTTATAGAAAAATTGAATACAATTGCTAAAATCATGCTTAAACGTCATGATATAAATTGTTGTTCTAAATAGGATACTAAACATCTTAAATTCCAATGTGGCTTTAGTGAAGAAGTTTTAATTGTGAACTATCATTGGAATAACTATATTCATCTTGGGTTCGAAGAAGTAGAACAATTTGTTTTATTTATGGGAGCTTTTGAAATAGAATCCTTCATGTCTAAAAATTATGAAACCTGTGTTGCTTGTAAGGACCTTAAAGATTATGTCTCTTCTATCCTTGATTATTGCATAGAACATTACAGCAATAATCCTTATATCATTGATTATAAAGAGAGACTCATTCATGCACAAGAATGCACTCACAATTTGCAGGAACCCGTGAAAGAAGAAATTGATGAACCCGAAAGCTCATTGGATGAAAAAGAGGAGGAGAGTGATGAACAAAAGGAGGAAGAATGGATTAGCTACCCATGCCAACCTTCTAATGAGAGTAACTCTTTATCTCTTACACTATTTGATTGTCCTCCATGCTTACCAAAGGAGGATGAATGTTATGTTCCTGTGGATTCCCTTGAAATATTCCATATTAGTAAAACTTGTGAGAATAATTAAGCTACTGTTATCTATGATAATCCATGCTATTTTGATAAATCTTATGATAATGCTTTGTTTGTGCCTGATATCGAAATGCATGGTACTAAAGAGTTTTTCTTAGCAAATGTTTATGATAAAGCTCTAGATTATGGTCCTATGTTACTTGATAATATTAATTGTACTACTAATGAAAATGGGATTGGAGAGATCTTGACTTTATCTAGGAGTCCCATATCTTTTGAGATTGATCAATCATCTTGTTATATTATTGATAAAAGTGGGTTTGAAAGTTTTAATCCCATTATTTTTGAGCTTGATAAAAAATTATGTGTTTGTAGATCATGAAAAGCATGCTTTATGTGATAGTTATATTGTTGAGTTTATTCATGAAGCTACTGAAAATTATTATGAGAGAGGAAAATATGGTTGTAGAAATTTTCATGGTACTAAAACACCTCTCTATATGCTGAAAATTTTAAAGTTACTCGTGTTTTATCTTCCTATGCTTGTCACTTTGTTCTTCATGAATTTATTTGTGTACAAGATTCCTATGCATAGGAAGCGGGTTAGACTTAAATGTGTTTCGAATTTGCTTCTTGATGCTCCTTTTGCTTCATTTTCTATTTTCACGTGAGCATCATTAAAATCTTCTGCGCCTAGCTGAAAGGCGTTAAAGAAAAGCGCTTATGGGAGACAACCCATTATTTTATTTCTGCAATTTTTGTTTTATATTTGAGTCAAGGAGTTTGCTTACTTCTGTAACTACTCCTTTGTATCTTTATTTTCTTGCATTGTTGTGCCAAGCAAAGTCTCTAATAGAAAGTTGATACTAGATTTGGATTTCTGCGCAGAAACAGATTTTTAGCTGTTACGAATTTGAGTTTTTCTCTCTGTAGGAGAATCTAAAAATTCTGAAAAAATTCATGCGTTATCCTCAGATATGTACGCAACTTTAATTAGTTTTGAGTTTTCTTATTTGATCAACGGAAGTACCTCGAAAAAATTCATGTTTACTGGCTGTTCTGTTTTGACAGATTCTGTCTCTGTTTTTTGCATTGTCTCTTGGGGACTTTAAGTAAGGGTTTCTAGACGTGGAGAGTTGTAGCTAATGTTTTATTAAGTTCTTGCAATGTGTCACTACAGAACTAAAGTGGATTAAAGTTTTTTTTGAGTACTAACCCCTCTAATGAAGTTTATGAGAAGTTTGGTGTGGCAGAAGTTTTCAAGGGTCAAGAGAGAAGGGTGATAGTGATCAAGAAGAGTGAAGAGCCTAAGCTTGGAGATGCCCCCGTGGGTCACCCAAGCATATTTCAAGAAGATTCAAGCGTCTAAGCTTGGGGATGCCCAAGGCATCCCCTTCTTCATCAACAACTTATCAGGTCATCTCTAGTGAAACTATATTTTAATTCTTCCACATCATATGTGCTTTTACTTGGAGCGTCTATGTGCTTTTATTTTTGTTTGTGTTTGAATAAATTCGGATTCTAGCAATCCTTGTGTGGGAGAGAGACACGCTCCGCTTTTTCATTTGAACACTCGTGTTCTTCGTTTTACTTTAATATTCATGGCGAAAGTTGAAAGCCGCAGCACTTATTGTTATTTGGGTGGAAACAGAAAATGCTTCATATTGTCTTGAATAATTTGATACTTGGAAATTGTTTTGAGCTCTCAAGTAGATCATGTTTAAGCTTTTGCATCATGTAGTTTAAACCTATTAGTGGAGAACAACCGTAGAGCTTGTTGAAATTTGGTTTGCATGATTGGTCTCTCTAAGGTCTAGATATTTTCTGGTAAAAGTGTTTGAGCAACAAGGAAGACAAGTGTAGAGTCTTATAATGCTTGCAATATGTTCTTATGTAAGTTTTGATGTAACGGTTTATACTTGTGTTTGCTTCAAACAACCTTGCTAGCCAAAGCCTTGTACCGAGAGGGAATGCTTCTCGTGCATCCAAAACCTTGAGCCAAAACCTAAGCCATTTGTGTCCACCATAACTACCTACTATGTGGTATTTTTCTGCCATTCCAAGTAAATACTTCATGTGCTACCTTTAAACAATTCAAAAGTTATTATCTCTTATTTGTGTCAATGTTTTATAGCTCATGAGGAAGTATGTGGTGTTTTATCTTTCAATCTTGTTGGGCAGACTTTCACCAATGGACTAGTGGCTCATCCGCTTATCCAATAATTTTGCAAAAAAGAGCTGGCAACAGGGTTCCCAGCCCCAATTAATTAATCTTCACTAATAATTCTCTTCACATGTTTTGCCCTGATTCAACAGTAAGCAACTTAATTTTGCAAATAGACACTCCTTCATGGTATGTGAAATGTTGGAAGGCACCCGAGGATTCGGTTAGCCATGGATTGTGAAAGAAAAATGTTGGAAGGAGTGTCATCTATAAATAAAACTAAAATACATGTGTAAACAAAAGAGAAGAGGGATGATCTACCTTGCTGGTAGAGATAACGTCCTTCATGGGAGCCGCTCTTTGAAAGTCTGTTTGACAAGGGGGTTAGAGTGCCCACTACCATTCGTTGACAACAACAAACACCTCTCAAAACTTTATTTTTATGCTCTCTTTATGATTTCAAAACATAAAAAGCTCTAGCACATGATTTAATCCCTGCTTCCCTCTCGCGAAGGGCCTTTCTTTTACTTTATGTTGAGTCAGTTTACCTACTTCTTTCTATCTTAGCAAGCGAACACTTGTGTCAACTCGTGTGCATTGATTCTTACATGCTTGCTTATTGCACTTATTATATTACTTTGTGTTGACAAATATCCATGAGATATGCATGTTGAAGTTGAAAGCAATTGCTGAAACTTAAATCTTCCTTTGTGTTGCTTCAAAACTTTGTATTAAGAATTTATTGTTTTATGAGTTAACTCTTATGCAAGACTTTTCGATGCTTGTCTTGAAAGTACTATCCATGAAAAGTTTTTGCTATATGTTTAGTCATTATCTATTTGTTAGCAAACTATAGATCATTGCCTTGAGTCACTTCATTCATCTCATATGCTTTACAATAGTATGATCAAGATTATGTTGGTAGCATGTCACTTCAGAATTATTCTTTTTATCGTTTACCTACTCGAGGGAGAGTAGGAACTAAGCTTGGGGATGCTTGATACGTCTCCAACGTATCTATAATTTCTGATTTTCCATGCTAGTTTTATGACAATACCTACATGTTTTGCTCACACATTATAATGTTTTTATGCATTTTCCGGGACTAACCTATTAACAAGATGCCGAAGTGCCGCTCTCGTTTTCTCGCTGTTTTTGGTTCCGGAAAAGGTGTTCGAGCAATATTCTCGGAATTCGACGAAACAAAAGCCAAACCTTCTATTTTACCGAGACGGACCCAGAGAGCCAGAGAAGTACCGGAGGGGGGCCAAGGGGCCCCACACCACCTGGCGGCGCGGCCAAGAGGGGGGCGCGCCCAGCTATGGGGTGGGCCCCTCGGGCACCCCCTCGCGCCGCCCTTTCGCCTATATATTCCTCGCGACGCGAAAACCCTACATCAACAGATCATATTCCAGAAAGACTCCCGGAGCGCCGCCGCCATCGCGAAACCTAGTTTCGGGGGTCAGAAGTTCCTGTTTCGGCACCCTGCCGGGACGAGGATCGACCCCCAGAGCCTTCTCCATCGATGCCACCGCCTCCACCATGCTCCGTGAGTAGTTCCCCCATGGACTACGGGTTCTAGCAGTAGCTAGTTGGTACTCTCTCCCATGTACTTCAATACAATGATCTCATGAGCTGCCTTACATGATTGAGATCCATCTGATGTTATCGGTGTTGTGTTTGTTGGGATCCGATGAATTGTTACATTATGATCAGTCAATCTATATAAGTTTGTGAAGTTATTGTTGTTGCAACCTTGTTGTGTTTAATGCTTGTCACTAGTGCATGAGTGGCATGATCTTAGATTTGAGCTCTATAATTATTGCTTAGATTGTATCTACAAGTTGTTTGCACATGTCTATGTCCGGAACCCGAGGCCCCGGAGTGACAAAGAATCGGGATAACCGGAGGGGAAGGCTTAGATATGAGGATCACATGTTTTCACCAAGTGTTAATGCTTTGCTCCGGTGCTCTATTAAAAGGAGTACCTTAATTACCAGTAGATTCCCTTGAGGCCCGGCTGCCACCGGCTGGTAGGACAAAAGATGTTATGCAAGTTTCTCATTGCGAGCACGTATGACTATATATGGAAAACATGCCTACGTATAATTAATAGACTGGATGTTCTGTCTTAATGCTATTTCAATCCTATCAATTGCCCAACCGTAATTTGTTCACCCAACACTTGTTATTGGAGAGTTACCACTAGTGTAGATAGCTGGGAACCCCGGTCCATCTTTCATCATCAAATACTCACTCGGTCCTGTATGCCATTAGAAGTAGTATCAACTATTTTCTGGTGCCATTGTCTCTGTGTTACTGCTACTGCTGCTGTGTTACTGTTACTATTGCTCTCATATTACTGCTGCTTTCACATCACCCCTGTTACTAGTGCTTTTCCAGGTGCAGCTGAATTGACAACTCAGTTGTTATTCTTTGTCTCCCCTTGTGTCGAATCAATAAATTTGAGTTTTACTTCCCTCGAAGGCTGTTGCGATCCCCTATACTTGTGGGTCATCAAGCACCGTCAGCTTCCGATCCTTCCGCGGCTTATTCTTCTTCTTCTTAGCAGCCGGGTTGTCGCTGCCATCATCCTCCGTGCGGTCGGCACACTCGGTGGAGTCACCCCCCCGTGTGGTCGTCGCCGTTGGTGGTGGTGGGTTCATACTCCTCCTCCTCCTCCCCGGCTTCAGTCATCTGCCGGTCAGCTCCGACTTCCTCTCGCCGCCAAGTCCACCTCCTTCTCTTCCCAGAACGCGATGTTCACCGCTCTGGCTTCCTCTTCGAGGCTCATGGCGGCCTTAGAAGTGCCGGCGACGTTGTCGTTGGCTGACATGTTTGCACTTTCTATAAAGAAGAGGGAGAAATCTATTAGTACAATTGTCGGCCGGAAAATTCGGCATGACCTTTGCTAATTTTTGGACATATGAGCCCCATTTCTCAACCGAAACGGAAGTGAATCAACGTTTCAGGAGAAATGGGCAGCTCATTTGAAATCCCTGCAACAATTCACATAATAAATGCCAGCAGCTAGCACAACAACATCATACACACATCATATGCTCTAGTATTATACCAACAGCTGCTAGTAGCAGCAGCAAGCATCAACAACAGCCAGCAACAGCCAGAAACAACCAGTCAACAACAGCCAGCAACAGCCAGCAACAGCCAACAAGCAACAGCCAGCAACAGCCAGCAAGCAAACCCTGGAAATAATTTCTCAACAGCAACAAAAAATCCTTCTGCTCCATGCATATTGATGATGTATAAACCCTGGAAATAATTTCTCAACAAGTCTGCATTGAATTATGGTCACATTCATTCAAAAATTATTTACACTGAATTAAAGTTGTTTACATGACTTCTCTGACTTTATAGAAACAAGTATACAAGTATAGCCAGTAAACAAAATAGAGAGAATTGAGTCAGGTGTTTTTCATTTTATAGAAACAAGTATACAAGTATAGCCAGTATACAAGTATAATTTACTTGCAATAAACTAACCTAGCTACTGCCACTATCAGTATAGAAATGAAGTGACATTAACTTAAACTAACCCCTCTATGTAACTGATACGTCTCAAACGTATCTATAATTTCTTATGTTCCATGCTAGTTATATGACAATACTCACATGTTTTATATACACTTTACATCATTTTGATGCATTTTCCGGCACTAACCTATTAACAAGATGCCGAAGCGCCAGTTCCCGTTTTCTGCTGTTTTTGGTTTCAGAAATCCTACACAGGAAATATTCTCGGAATTGGACGAAACAAAAGCCCACGGTCTTATTTTGCACGGAGCCTTCCAGAAGTCCGAAGAGGAGACGAAGAGGGGCGACGAGGCGGCCACACCCTAGGGGGCGCGGCCCCACCTCTGGGCGCGCCGCCCTATGGGGTGGGCCCCTCGAGCGCCTCCCGACTCTGCCCCTTCGCCTATATATTCTCTCCATCGCGAAAACCCTATTACCGAGAGCCACGATACGAGAAAAGTTCCAGAGACACCGCCGCCGCCAATCCCATCTCGGGGGATTCAGGAGATCGCCTCCGGCACCCTGCCGGAGAGGGGAATCATCACCGGAGGGCTCTACATCACCATGCCCGCCTCCGGACTGATGCGTGAGTAGTTCATCCTTGGACTATGGGTCCATAGTAGTAGCTAGATGGTTGTCTTCTCCTCTTGTGCTATCATGTTTAGATCTTGTGAGCTGCCTATTATGATCAAGATCGTCTATTTGTAATGCTACATGTTGCGTTTGTTGGGATCCGATGAATATTGAATACTATGTCAAGTTGATTAATTGATCTATCATATATGTGTTGTTTATGTTCTTGCATGCTCTCCGTTGCTAGTTGAGGCTCTGGCCAAGTTGATACTTGTAACTCCAAGAGGGAGTATTTATGCTCGATAGTGGGTTCATGCCTCCATTGAATCTGGGACGAGTGACGGAAAGTTCTAAGGTTATGGATGTGCTGTTGCCACTAGGGATAAAACATCAATGCTTTGTCTAAGGATATTTGTGTTGATTACATTACGCACAGTACTTAATACAATTGTCTGTTGTTTGCAACTTAATACTGGAAGGGGTGCGAATGCTAACCCGAAGGTGGACTTTTTAGGCATAGATGCATGCTGGATGGCGGTCTATGTAATTTGTCGTAATGCCCTAATTAAATCTCATAGTAGTCATCATGATATATGTATGTGCATCTCTATTTGTCAATTGCCCAACTGTAATTTGTTCACCCAACATGCTATTTATCTTATTGGAGAGACACCACTAGTGAACTGTGGACCCCGGTCCATTCTTTTCCATCTGAAATACAATCTACTGCAATCTCTGTTCTCTGTTGTTCATCGCAAACAAACATCATTTTCCACACCATACGTTTAATCCTTTGTTTTCAGCAAGCCGGTGAGATTGACAACCTCACTGTTAAGTTGGGGCAAAGTATTGTGATTGTGTTGTGCAGGTTCCACGTTGGCGCCGGAATCCCTGGTGTTGCGCCGCACTACACTCCTTCACCAACAACCTTCACGTGGCCTTCATCTCCTACTGGTTCGATAACCTTGGTTTCTTACTGAGGGAAACTTGTTGTTGTACGCATCACACCTTCCTCTTGGGGTTCCCAACGGACGTGTGCTTCACGCGCCATCAAGCATATTTCTGGCGCCGTTGCCGGGGAGATCAAGACACGCTGCAAGGGGAGTCTCTCACATCCAATCTCTTTGCTTTGTTTATTGTCTTGCTTTACTTTATTTTATTTCCTGTTTTGTTTGCTTTCTTTATATCGAAAACACAAAAAAATTAGTTACTTGCTTTACTTTCTGTTTTGTTTGCTTTCTTATATTAAAAACAGAAAAAAATTAGTTACTTGCATTTACTTTATTAGTTTACTTTTGTTTATTTCATCATGCTTCACCCTAAGTTCACTTTGAAAGATATATCGGTAGAAAGTGGGTCTATCATTGGAAGAGATAATATAGAAGAATTTTTCACTCATGTTAGTAGAGTTAAAGATTTTGAAGATAGAACCTTGGTAGAACTTGCTCCTAATTATGAAATTGCAACTGCCTCTTTAGTGCACATGTTGGAAGCTAGATTTGTTAATCTTAATCCAATAATGCAACATATGTTTCTTACACTCGGTGATATGGAAGAAGGAGAGAAGAAAGATTTTGTTTTAGAAACCCTTCTTAGAGAATTTGGTGATGTAGCTAGAGAAGCTAGGAAAGTCTTTATTCGACATAAGATGCTAGGCTTTTGTACCAATTTTGCAAATATCCTTGAAAAGAGGGAAAAGGATAGGCTAAAATATACTAATAAAACCAATTGTGATGGGGAGATTAAAATACCAATACCTCATAAACTCATAGGAATGCATGAGGCACTAGAAAAAAAATTTGCTTGGATTGTTCCTGAAAATTTGTTTGAGGAGGATAGTAAGCCTAATAGTAATGAAAGAGGAGTTTCTTACATAGATAAGATACAATGCATAGTTGAGAAAACTCCAAACTCCTCTGTTGATGCTTCTTATCTTGATAATACTTGATTTGCACTTTCTGCGCCTAGCTGAAAGGCGTTAAAGAAAAGCACTTCTTGGGAGATAACCCATGTTGTTTTTATTTTTACTACCGTTTTGTTGTGTCTTGGAAGTTGTTACTACTGTAGCAACCTCTCCTTATCATGTATTGTTGTGCCAAGTAAAGTCTCTAATAGAAGGTTGATACTAGATTTGAATTTCTGCGCAGAAATAGATTTCTTATCTGTCACGAATTCTCGTTTTTCTCTCTGTTGAAGAATCAGAAAAATTGGCGAAAATTCATGCGTGATCCTCAGATATGTACACAACTTTCATTAGTTTTGAGCTTTTTCATCTGAGCCTCTTAAGTGCCTCTAAAAAATTCGTCTCTGCGGACTGTTCTGTTTTGACAGATTCTGCTTTTTATTTCGCATTGCCTCTTTTATCGTGTTGAGTGGATTTCTTTGTTCCATTAACTTTCAGTAGCCTTGGGCAATGTCCGAAGTGTTAAGAACGATTGTGTCCTCTCTGAACATATGAATTTTTTATTATGCACTAACCCTCTAATGAGTTTGTTTTGAGTTTGGTGTGGAGGAAGTTTTCAAGGGTCAAGAGAGGAGGATGATATAATATGATCAAGAAGAGTGAAAAGTCTAAGCTTGGGGATGCCCCCGTGGTTCATCCCTGCATATTTCAAGAAGACTCAAGCATCTAAGCTTGGGGATGCCCAAGGCATCCCCTTCTTCATCGACAACTTATCAGGTCACTTCTAGTGAAACTATATTTTTATTCCGTCACATCTTATGTGCTTTACTTGGAGCGTCTATTTTTTTTTTGTTTGAATAAAATCGGATCGTAGCATTCCTTGTGTTGGAGAGATACACGCTCCGCTTTTTCATATGAACACTGGTGTTCTTAGCCTTATTTTAATGTTCATGGCGAAGTTGAAAACCGCTTCGTTGATCGCTATTTGGTTGGAAACAGAAAATGCTTCATGTGGTAAATGGTATATTGTCTTGAATAATTTTATACTTGGCATTTTTTTTTGAGCTCTCATAGATCATGTTTAAGCTTTTGCATCATGTAGTTTAAACCTATTAGTGGAGAACTACCGTAGAGCTTGTTGAATTTGGATTGCATGATTGATCTCTCTAAGGTCTAGATATTTTCTGGTAAAAGTGTTTGAGCAACAAGGAGACAGTGTAGAGTCTTATAATGCTTGCAATATGTTCTTATGTAAGTTTTGCTATACCGGTTCATACTTGTGTTTGCTTCAAACAACCTTGCTAGCCAAAGCCTTGTACTGAGAGGGAATACTTCTCGTGCATCCAAAACCTTGAGCCAAAACCCATGCCATTTGTGTCCACCATAACTACCTACTATGTGGTATTTCTCTGCCATTCCAAGTAAATTGCTTGCGTGCTACCTTTAAAATTTCACTCCTTGTCTTTGCAATACATAGCTCATGGGAAAATAGCTTAAAAACTATTGTGGTATTGAATATGTTGCTTATGTATCCTATTTCTTATAAGCTGCTTGTCGAGCGGTAACCATGTTTCTGGGGACGCCATCAACTTTTTACACCTTTGTTGAATATCATGTGAGTTGCTATGCATGTTCGTATTGTATGAAGTAAGGGTGATTTATCATGATTAAATGGTTTGAGTATGCATATTGTTAGATAAGAATATTGGGCCGCCAACCAAAGCCATGTATCATGGTGGAAGTTTCAGCTTGGACATTAATCCTCAATCTCTTATGAGAATATTATCTGTTGTTGAATGCTTAAGCATTAAAGAGGAGTCCATTATCTGTTTTCTATGTTATCCCGGTATGGATGTTCTCAAGTTGAGATCTATCAAAACTGAGAAATCAAATGCGATCTATCTCCTTGGACCTTTGTACATGTGGCATAGAGGTACCCCTTTGTGACACTTGGTTGAAACATATGTAATGCAATGATAATCCATGGAAATCCGAGCTAATTAGGACAAGGTGCGGACACTATTGGTATTCGATGCATGAGGCTTGCAACTTATAAGAGGTTTTATGCATAACACATATGAATTATTACTACCGTTGACAAAATTGTTTCCATGTTTCAAAATAAAAAGCTCTAGCACATGAGTAATCCATGCTTCCCTCTGCGAAGGGCCTTTCTTTTACTTTATGTTGAGTCAGTTTACCTACTTCTTTCTATCTTAGAAGCAAACACTTGTGTCAACTGTGTGCACTGATTCTTACATGTTTACTTATTGCACTTGTTATATTGTTTTATGTTGACAACTATCCATGAGATATACATGTTACAACTATTGCTGAAACTTAATCATCCTTTGTGTTGCTTCAAAACCTTCTATTAAGAATCTATTGCTTTATGAGTTAACTCTTATGCAAGACTTATTGATGCTTGTCTTGAAAGTACTATTCATGAAAAGTCTTTGATATATGATTTAGTTGTTTAGTCATTATCTTTACCATTGCTTCGAATCACTTCATTCACTTCATATGCTTTACCATAGTATTGATCAAGATTATGATAGTAGCATGTCACTTCAGAAATTATCCTTGTTATCGTTTACCTACTCGAGGGCGAGTAGGAACTAAGCTTGGGGATGCTTGATACGTCTCAAACGTATCTATAATTTCTTATGTTCCATGCTAGTTATATGACAATACTCACATGTTTTATATACACTTTACATCATTTTGATGCATTTTCCGGCACTAACCTATTAACAAGATGCTGAAGCGCCAGTTCTGTTTTCTGCTGTTTTTGGTTTCAGAAATCCTACACATGAAATATTCTCGGAATTGGACGAAACAAAAGCCCACGGTCTTATTTTGCACGGAGCCTTCCAGAAGTCCGAAGAGGAGACGAAGAGGGGCGACGAGGCGGCCACACCCTAGGAGGGCGCGGCCCCACCTCTGCGCGCGCCGCCCTATGGGTTGGGCCCCTCGAGCGCCTCCCGACTCTGCCCCTTCGCCTATATATTCTCCCCGTTGCGAAAACCCTATTACCGAGAGCCACGATATGAGAAAAGTTCCAGAGACGCCGCCGCCGCCAATCCCATCTCGGGGGATTCAGGAGATCGCCTCCGGTACCCTGCCGGAGAGGGGAACCATCATCGGAGGGCTCTACATCACCATGCCCGCCTCCGGACTGATGCGTGAGTAGTTCATCCTTGGACTATGGGTCCATAGCAGTAGCTAGATGGTTGTCTTCTCCTCTTGTGCTATCATGTTTAGATCTTTTGAGCTTCCTATCATGATCAAGATCGTCTATTTGTAATGCTACATGTTGCGTTTGTTGGGATCCGATGAATATTGAATACTATGTCAAGTTTATTAATTGATCTATCATATATGTGTTGTTTATGTTCTTGCATGCTCTCCGTTGCTAGTAGAGGCTCTGGCCAAGTTGATACTTGTAACTCCAAGAGGAAGTATTTATGCTCGATAGTGGGTTCATGCCTCCATTGAATCTGGGACAGTGACAGAAAGTTCTAAGGTTATGGATGTGCTGTTGCCACTAGGGATAAAATATCAATGCTTTGTCTAAGGATATTTGTGTTGATTACATTACGCACAGTACTTAATGCAATTGTCTGTTGTTTGCAACTTAATACTGGAAGGGGTGCCGATGCTAACCCGAAGGTGGACTTTTTAGGCATAGATGCATGCTGGTAGCGGTCTATGTAATTTTTCGTAATGCCCTAATTAAATCTCATAGTAGTCATCATGATATATGTATGTGCATCTCTATTTGTCAATTGCCCAACTGTAATTTGTTCACCCAACATGCTATTTATCTTATTGGAGAGACACCACTAGTGAACTGTGGACCCCGGTCCATTCTTTTACATCTGAAATACAATCTGCTGCAATCTATGTTCTCTGTTGTTCATCGCAAACAAACATCATTCTCCACACCATACGTTTAATACTTTGTTTTCAGCAAGCCGGTGAGATTGACAACCTCACTGTTAAGTTGGGGCAAAGTATTGTGATTGTGTTGTACAGGTTCCACGTTGGCGCCGGAATCCCTGGTGTTGCGCCGCACTACACTCCTTCACCAACAACCTTCACGTGGCCTTCATCTCCTACTGGTTCGGTAACCTTGGTTTCTTACTGAGGGAAACTTGCTGCTGTACGCATAACACCTTCCTCTTGGGGTTCCCAACGGACGTGTGCTTCACGCACCATCAGTAACTTCAAAAGGAGGCGCCACACAGTATTAAAATCTAGCTACTGCATCAACTAACCTACTGCATCAACTAATCTAGCTACTGCATCAATTAACCTACTGCATCAACTAACCTACTGCATCAACTAATTATTACTACATGATTTATATTCAAGGTTTTCAAACCTAAAACTAACCTGCTACATCAATTTACTACATCAATATTAGTTACTATGCATATAATTCAGTTTGCTTCTCGGACTTCAATTTATCTACATCAATTTAGCTTTCTTCTCTGACTGAAATTCTAGAAAACTAAAATGGAGAATATAATTTGCAGAAGAGAAAACTAATTCACTGGATTAATTTGATTGGTGTACCATCTCTCTCTTGAACAGAAAACTAAACTACCATAAACTAAAATGTTGAACCATCTCTCTTATTTTAGCTTTGTTACTTTGGTTCTTCTCCTAACCACAACCTCGAACAACTACTGCATGAATTTGATTGTAGAACAACACCTAGAGCAAGTACTGTATGAATTTAATAGTCACTGGATGAATTTGATTGTACAACAAATAATTCACTGGATGAATTTGATATAGAGTCACTGGATGAATTTGATTGTACAACAAATAATTCACTAAAATGTTGAACCTAATTTGATTGTAGGGAGAGGGGAGGGGAACCGTGGAGGGGGAGAGGAGAGGGGGACCATGGAGGGGGAGAGGGGAGGGGGAGAAGCTTACCAGGGGAGGTGCGGTGGTCGTCGACGAGGCGAGGGCGTGGGCGGCGCTCCTCCTACTGCTCCTCCGGGCGGGCGCGGGAGGCGCTCCTCCTGCTCCTCCGGGCACGGGCGGCGCTCCTCCTACTCCCTCTAGGCGCGGGCGGAGGGCTCCTCTGGGCGTGGGCGAGCAGCAGCGACGGTATGGCGAGCAGCGGCGGCGTCCTCTGCTTCTTCTTGGCGCGGCGGTGAGAGCAAGGCTATGGCAGCGAGAGCAAGCACAGCGGCGGTTGAGGAGGCTAGGGTTTAGGTTGGGGAAGAAGTGCGTGGGGAAGACAGGGCGAACCGGTATATGGCTAAGTGCTGGAATTTTGTGGCGCACCAAGCCCCATGTGCGCCACATAATTGCAACTTTCTGTGGCGCACTAAGCCCCATATGCGCCACAGAAGTTTTTTCCAAGGAACTATGGAGGAGGCTTTGGGGCTTCCCAGAATATGGCTAAGTGTGAAACTTCTGTGGCGCATATGGTGTCTAGTGCGCCATAGAAGTTTTTTCCTTATAAAATTTATTTCTCCCCTACATTATAGGTTCCTAATAAAATTAGTATTTCATTAAATTTTTAAAAGTATTTCCTTTAATACATTCCTAGTGTATTATTCCAAGAAATAAATGAAGGTTCAATTATGCAAGTTAATTAATATAGATATGTAACACCCCAACTTTTGCAAACTTGTTTAGTTATCCTTAGTGCAAAAATTAGGGGGAACAAAAACTTTTTCTAAAGACTAATTAGATGAATTGCCTTGATCTGTTTGTTATAATGAATTGCTTTGATCTGTTGGTAGATGAATTGTCTTGATTTGCTTGTTTAGTTTTGTCTTGAGCTACCTCAAAGAACAACACCTCTAGTGGTAAGACAAACAACTCACCTATTAAAACACATATGTGACTTAGGAAAAATTGTTTTCTTTCTTACTACACCAAACCTCTCTACTCATGGCGACCTGAGTGTGCCATCTTGAAGTTCCTCTTGGTGTTCTAAATCTAGCACAAATCATCCTCGAATCAAAACTTGGAATCATCTGCTCCTTATCATATCATTCCCTTGCCATCTAAAGCCATGCACTTGGTCCTAGACCTACCTTGTCATGAGCACTTCCCAACCATGTCCTTGGCTTGAACCAGATCACTCTTATACCCACTTATCCTTGATGGTTTTGATGCCAAGTCAACAATCTATTTTGGCAGGCTTAAAATGTTCCAACTTTGGCAGTTGCTATCTAAGCACCCTCAACAGTTATTGGTGACCTCAATGCATGGATCTCACCTATGCAACACCCTTTACAACTTCCACGTCTTGCATGTCCCAATCTACCCCCGCAATTCTTATTTTCACTTGATCTTGCACCCTATCCACTATTTCAGCTCTAGATCACTTGTTCCTCTTTTACCTCTTGTTTTTATTTTTAATCAAAGTTTAATCTTCACAAAACCAAGAGTGGGAATGATGGGTACATTGTGTAGCCACCCTCTACCCTTGAGATCACTTCTCCCAAATTATTATATTTGCCAAAAATCCCATTTAAGATTCTTCCCTAGTTTTCACTACAAAACTAATCCTAGTTTTAGCAAAGCTTTTCAATTTTATTTTCTCAAACAAAATAGGAAATGTGTGTGGTATTTCATATCACCTTATCTCCTACAAAAATATTTGCTTTATAATAATTCTCCTTGTTTTGTTTTCTAACAAAATGCATGATATGGTACTTATACCATTTCTTGTTTTTCTCTTGCTTGTTTTTAAACATGAGAAAACCTACCTTGCTTTAACAAGTGAGTAGGAATTTTTGAACTCCTGTATTCCTCATGGTTTCTCTCAACATTTTCAAATTACTTTTCATTTCAAAAATTTGCCATAGCCATAGAAAAGATTGATGGCGTGTATTTCACACGTTCGTTGGGCAACCCCAAGAGGAAGGTATGATGCGCACAGCAGCAAGTTTTCCCTCAGAAAGAAACCAAGGTTTATCGAACCAGGAGGAGCCAAGAAGCACGTTGAAGGTTGATGGCGGCGGGATGTAGTGCGGCGCAACACCGGAGATTCCGGCGCCAACGTGGAACCCGCACAACACAACCAAAGTACTTTGCCCCAACGAAACAGTGAGGTTGTCAATCTCACCGGCTTGCTGTAACAAAGGATTAACCGTATTGTGTGGAAGATGATTGTTTGCAGAGAAAATAGTAAAGAACAAGTATTGCAGCAGATTTGTATTTCAGTGTTAAAGAATGGACCGGGGTCCACAGTTCACTAGAGGTGTCTCTCCCATAAGATAAAAGCATGTTGGGTGAACAAATTACAGTCGGGCAATTGACAAATAGAGAGGGCATAACAATGCACATACATGACATGATAAGTATAGTGAGATTTAATTGGGCATTACGACAAAGTACATAGACCGCCATCCAACTGCATCTATGCCTAAAAAGTCCACCTTCAGAGTTATCATCCGAACCCCCTCCAGTATTAAGTTGCTAAACAACGGACAATTGCATTAAGTATGGTGCGTAATGTAATCAACAACTACATCCTTGGACATAGCGCCAATGTTTTATCCCTAGTGGCAACAGACACAACACAACCTTAGAACTTTACGTCACTCGTCCCAGTGTCAATGCGGGCATGAACCCACTATCGAGCATAAGTACTCCCTCTTGGAGTTAAAAGTAAAAACTTGGCCAGAGCCTCTACTAGAAACGGAGAGCATGCAAGATCATAAACAACACATGTATAATAACTTGATAATTAACATGACATAGTATTCTCTATCCATCGGATCCCGACAAACACAACATATAGAATTACGGATAGATGATCTTGATCATGTTAGGCAGCTCACAAGATCCAACAATGAAGCACAATGAGGAGAAGACAACCATCTAGCTACTGCTATGGACCCATAGTCCAGGGGTAGACTACTCACACATCACACCGGAGGCGACCATGGCGGTGTAGAGTCCTCCGGGAGATGATTCCCCTCTCCGGCAGGGTGCCGGAGGCGATCTCCTAGATCCCCCGAGATGGGATCGGCGGCGACGGCGTCTCAGTAAGGTTTTCCGTATCGTGGCTCTCGGTGCGGGGGTTTCGTCACGGAGGCTTTAAGTAGGCGGAAGGGTAGGTCAAGAGGCGGCACGGGGCCCCACACCACGGGGCCGCGCGGCCAAGGGGGGCGCGCCGCCCTAGGGTGTGGCCCCTCCGTGGCCCCTCTTCGTCTCTCCTTCGGACTTCCGGAAGCTTCGTGAGAAAATAGGCCCCTGGGCTTTGATTTCGTCCAATTCCGAGAATATTTCGTTACTAGGATTTCCGAAACCAAAAACAGCAGAAAACAACGAATCGGCACTTCGGCATCTTGTTAATAGGTTAGTTCCGAGAAAATGCACAAATATGACATAAAGTGTGCATAAAACATGTAGGTATCATCAATAATATGGCATAGAACATAAGAAATTATCGATACGTCGGAGACGTATCAAGCATCCCCAAGCTTAGTTACGCTCGTCCCGAGCGAGTAAAACGATAACAAAGATAATTTCTGAAGTGATATGCCATCATAACCTTGATCATACTATTTGTAAACATATGTAGTGGATGCAGCGATCAAAACAATGGTGATGACATGAGTAAACAAGTGAATCATAAAGCAAAGACTTTTCATGAATAGTACTTCAAGACAAGTATTAATAAGTCTTGCATAAGAGTTAACTCATAAAGCAATAAATCAAAGTAAAGGTATTGAAGCAACACAAAGGAAGATTAAGTTTCAGCGGTTGCTTTCAACTTGTAACATGTATATCTCATGGATAATTGTCAACATAGAGTAATATAACAAGTACAATATGCAAATATGTAGGAATCAATGCACAGTTCACACAAGTGTTTGCTTCTTGAGGTGGAGAGAAATAGGTGAACTGACTCAACATAAAAGTAAAGAGAATGGTCCTTCAAAGAGGAAAGCATCGATTGCTATATTTGTGCTAGAGCTTTTATTTTGAAAACATGAAACAATTTTGTCAACGGTAGTAATAAAGCATATGAGTTATGTACATTATATCTTACAAGTTGCAAGTCTCATGCATAGTGTACTAATAGTGCCCGCACCTTGTCCTAATTAACTTGGACTACCGGATCTTTGCAATGCACATGTTTTGACCAAGTGTCACAATGGGGTACCTCCATGCCGCCTGTACAAAGGTCTAAGGAGAAAGCTCGCATTTTGGATTTCTCGCTTTTGATTATTCTCAACTTAGACATCCATACCGGGACAACATGGACAACGAGATAATGGACTCCTCTTTTATGCATAAGCATGTGGCAACAATTATTATTCTCATATGAGATTGAGGATATGTGTCCAAACTGAAACTTCCACCATGAATCATGGCTTTAGTTAGCGGCCCAAAGTTCTTCTCTAACAATATGCATGCTCCAACCATGAAGGTGGTAGATCTCTCTTGCTTCGGACAAGACGGACATGCATAGCAACTCACATGATATCCAACAAGAAATAGTTGATGGCGTCCCCGAAACATGGTTATCGCTCAACAAGCAACTTAATAAGAGATAAAGTGCATAAGTACATATTCAATACTACAATAGTTTTTAAGCTATTTGTCCCATGAGCTATATATTGCAAAGGTGAATGATGGAATTTTAAAGGTAGCACTCAAGCAATTTACTTTGGAATGGCGGATAAATACCATGTAGTAGGTAGGTATGGTGGACACAAATGGCATAGTGGTTGGCTCAAGGATTTTGGATGCATGAGAAGTATTCCCTCTCGATACAAGGTTTAGGCTAGCAAGGTTATTTGAAACAAACACAAGGATGAACGGTACAGACAAAACTCACATAAAAGACATATGGTAAACATTATAAGACTCCATACCGTCTTCCTTGTTGTTCAAAACTCAATACTAGATGTTATCTAGACTCTAGAGAAACCAAATATGCAAACCAAATTAGCAAGCTCTAAGTATTTCTTCATTAATGGGTGCAAGGTATATGATGCAAGAGCTTAAACATGAGCACAACAATTGCCAAGTATCAAATTATCCAAGACATTTTTAGAGTTACTACATGTAGCATTTTCCAATTCCAACCATATAACAATTTAACGAAGAAGAAACTTCGCCATGAATACTATGAGTAGAACCTAAGGACATATTTGTCCATATGCAACAGCGGAGCGTGTCTCTCTCCCATAAAGTGAATGCTAGGATCCATTTTATTCAAACAAAACAAAAAACAAAAACAAACCGACGCTCCAAGCAAAGTGCATAAGATGTGGCCGAATAAAAATATAGTTTCGGGGGAGGAACCTGATAATGTTGTCGATGAAGAAGGGGATGCCTTGGGCATCCCCAAGCTTAGACGCTTGAGTCTTCTTAATATATGCAGGGGTGAACCACCGGGGCATCCCCAAGCTTAGAGCTTTCACTCTCCTTGATCATATTGCATCATACTCCTCTCTTGATCCTTGAAAACTTCCTCCACACCAAACTCGAAACAACTCATTAGAGGGTTAGTGCATAATAAAAATTCACATGTTCAGAGGTGACACAATCATTCTTAACACTTCTGGACATTGCATAAAGCTACTGGACATTAATGGATCAAAGAAATTCATCCAACATAGCAAAAGAGGCAATGTGAAATAAAAGACAGAATCTGTCAAAACAGAACAGTCCGTAAAGATGGATTTTATTAGGCCACCAGACTTGCTCAAACGAAAATTCTCAAATTGAATGAAAGTTGCGTACATATCTGAGGATCATGCTCGTAAATTGGCGTAATTTTCTGAGCTACCTACAGGGAGATAGACCCAGATTCGTGACAGCAAAGAAATCTGGAACTGCGCAGTAATCCAAATCTAGTAATTACTTTTCTATCAAAGACTTTACTTGGCACAACAAAACATAAAACTAAGATAAGGAGAGGTTGCTACAGTAGTAAACAACTTCCAAGACACAAATTAAAAACAAAAATACTGTAGTAAAAACAAACACATGGGTTATCTCCCAAGAAGTTCTTTCTTTATAGCCATTAAGATGGGCTCAGCAGTTTTAATGATGCACTCGCAAGAAATAGTATTTGAAGCAAAAGAGAGCATCAAGAAGCAAATCCAAAACATATTTAAGTCTAACATACTTCCTATGCATAGGAATCTTGTAAATAAACAAGTTCATGAAGAGCAAAGTGACAAGCATAGGAAGATAAAACAAGTGTAGCTTCAAAAATTTCAGCACATAGAGAGGTGTTTTAGTAACATGAAAATTTCTACAACCATATTTTCCTCTCTCATAATAACTTTCAGTAGCATCATGAGCAAACTCAACAATATAACTATCACATAAAGCATTCTTATCATGAGTCTCATGCATAAAATAATTACTACTCCCAACATAAGCATAGTCATTCTTATTAATTGTAGTGGGAGAAAATTCAACAAAGTAGCTATTATTATTATTCTCATCATCAAATATAGGAGGCATAGTATCATCAAAGAAAATTTTCTCCTCAATGCTTGGGGGACTAAAAATATCATGCTCATCAAAGCCAGCTTCCCCAAGCTTAGAACTTTCTATATCATTAGCAATAATGGTATTCAAAGTGTTCATGCTAATATGTTCCATGGGTTTTTTAATTTTCGCATCAAACCATCCATGTCTTAAATCAGGAAATAGAATAAGAAGCTCATTGTTGTCCATTATGCCAAACTAGTGTAATCACACAACTTAGTATTCTCAACAATACCCATTTTAGCAGTAGTAAATAAAGTAAACTAGATAAAGTGAATGAAAGTAACTAATTTTTTTGTGTTTTTATATAGAGTGCAAGACAGTAAATAGAGTAAAGCTAGCAACTAATTTTTTTGTGTTTTGATATAAGTGCAGCAAACAAAGTAGTAAATAAATAAAGCAAGACAAAAACAAAGTAAAGAGATTGAGAAGTGGAGACTCCCCTTGCAGCGTGTCTTGATCTCCCCGGCAACGGCGCCAGAAAAAGAGTTGCTGGCGCGTAGTTGACGTGGGAGTTAGAAATCTTTGTGGTGTAGCTTTTCTTCGTTCCCCGGCAACGGCGCCGTAAAAAGAGCTTGATGGCGTGTATTTCACACGTTCGTTGGCAACCCCAAGAGGAAGGTATGATGCGCACAGCAGCAAGTTTTCCCTCGTAAAGAAACCAAGGTTTATCGAACCAGGAGGAGCCAAGAAGCACGTTGAAGGTTGATGGCGGCGGGATGTAGTGCGGCGCAACACCAGAGATTCCGGCGCCAACGTGGAACCTGCACAACACAACCAAAGTACTTTGCCCCAACGAAACAGTGAGGTTGTCAATCTCACCGGCTTGCTGTAACAAAGGATTAACCGTATTGTGTGGAATAGTAAAGAACAAGTATTGCAGCAGATTTGTATTTCAGTGTTAAAGAATGGACCGGGGTCCACAGTTCACTAGAGGTGTCTCTCCCATAAGATAAAAGCATGTTGGGTGAACAAATTACAGTCGGGCAATTGACAAATAGAGAGGGCATAACAATGCACATACATGACATGATAAGTATAGTGAGATTTAATTGGGCATTACGACAAAGTACATAGACCGCCATCCAACTCGCATCTATGCCTAAAAAGTCCACCTTCAGAGTTATCATCCGAACCCCTCCAGTATTAAGTTGCTAAACAACGGACAATTGCATTAAGTATGGTGCGTAATGTAATCAACAACTACATCCTTGGACATAGCGCCAATGTTTTATCCCTAGTGGCAACAGCACAACACAACCTTAGAACTTTCGTCACTCGTCCCAGGTGTCAATGCAGGCATGAACCCACTATCGAGCATAAGTACTCCCTCTTGGAGTTAAAAGTAAAAACTTGGCCGAGCCTCTACTAGAAACGGAGAGCATGCAAGATCATAAACAACACATGTATAATAACTTGATAATTAACATGACATAGTATTCTCTATCCATCGGATCCCGACAAACACAACATATAGAATTACAGATAGATGATCTTGATCATGTTAGGCAGCTCACAAGATCCAACAATGAAGCACAATGAGGAGAAGACAACCATCTAGCTACTGCTATGGACCCATAGTCCAGGGGTAGACTACTCACACATCACACCGGAGGCGACCATGGCGGTGTAGAGTCCTCCGGGAGATGATTCCCCTCTCCGGCAGGGTGCCGGAGGCGATCTCCTGGATCCCCCGAGATGGGATCGGCGGCGACGGCGTCTCGCAAGGTTTTCCGTATCGTGGCTCTCGGTACTGGGGGTTTCGTCACGGAGGCTTTAAGTAGGCGGAAGGGTAGGTCAAGAGGCGGCACGGGGGCCCCACACCACAGGGCCGCGCGGCCAAGGGGGGCCGCGCCGCCCTAGGGTGTGGCCCCCTCGTGGCCCCTCTTCGTCTCTCCTTCGGACTTCGGAAGCTTTGTGAGAAAATAGGCCCCGGGCTTTGATTTCGTCCAATTCCGAGAATATTTCGTTACTAGGATTTCTGAAACCAAAAACAGCAGTAAAACAACGAATCGGCACTTCGGCATCTTGTTAATAGGTTAGTTCCAGAAAATGCACAAATATGACATAAAGTGTGCATAAAACATGTAGGTATCATCAATAATATGGCATAGAACATAAGAAATTATCGATACGTCGGAGACGTATCAAAGATCACAATCTTATTTCTTGAGCCATATTCACATAGTAACCTTTGTGCACCCACTATACCTCTTTATTGACACCTAATAATGTTTATGCATTATTGCATATGATCATGCTCACAACTCCTCTTCTCTCTCTTTATCCATATTTGAGTATCACAAATTTCAACTCTCCATTTCCTTCTACCTCGATCAAATTCATCACTAGCACCACACCACCTCTTGTTAAACCTACTTGATCACTTGCTTTTCTTCGACAAAAGGTGAGCCGGCCATACCATGTATTGCATGCATACATGTGTGTGTGCCCTACTCCTCCCTCTCTACACTCTCTAGTTTGGACAAACCACCAATATCAAAAAAATGCACCTCTCACCTTCTCTCTTTGGTCGACCCCACAAGTGCTAGAGTGTGCCCCTTGACTTTTTGCAAAATATTGAAAAGAAAGAGACACACACATGCGCTTGTGCAAAATCTTGAGGAGATCCATTCTTGCAGCTTACCCCTCCTCCCTCCACTCAATGCCAACGACCAGCTAGCCCACACACCACCCAGGACATCATTGGAGCCTCCCTAGCTAGCCTAGCCTTCTCTTTCCCTTCCCAATACCCTAAATGGCATAGGCCTTGACCAAAACGCCTAGACCTGCACCCCTGCACCTCTCTTCATGTCTCAGGCCTCTCCCTGGATTCCTGGAGCTCCTTAGTGCTCTCTCCTCGTGCCCCAATGCCCTCAGCACCTCTGCCCGACCATGCCAACCTGGTGGTCACCACGTCTTGGCCAAGAAGGCATCGAGCGCCCCAAGCCCCGAGGCTGCTCCATGATGCTTCCCTGGCACCCCTCTCCCTGATGTGCACGCTCCCGAGGACAGCCCTACCCTGCAGCATCCTCGCCACGCCCGCCCTTGGACATGGTCACCATGCCGGGTGCACCAAGCCCACCGTGAACCCGTCCCAGGCTATAAAACGCCCTTGCCTCGCTCACTTCCGTCCCTTCGCCTCACCTCCACTCCACCCCACCTCTCCCACCTCCCAGAAGACGCCGAGGCGCCCCCTTTTGTAGGGATTCGTAGCATAGAAAACAAAAAATTTCCTACCGCAAGAACGCAATCCAAGCCAAGATGCAATCTAGAAGATGGGAGCAACGAGGGGATGAACGAGACTAACCCTTGAAGATTTCCAAAGCCTACGAAAGGAGGCTCTCGTTGCTGCGGTAGACGATCACTTGCCGCTTCCAAAAGAGCGTAGAAGATCTTGACGGTGCCACAATCGGGCAGACACCTCCGTACTCGGTCACACGTTCGGTGTTGATGAAGACGACGTCCTTCTCCCCGTTCCAGCGGGCAGCGGAAGTAGTAGATCCTCCTCGGAATCCCGGCAGCACGACGGCGTGGTGGCGGTGGTTGTGGAGAACTCCGGCAGGGCTTCGCCTATGCGCTGCGGGAGTATTATGTGGAGGAGGAGAGGCTAGGGTTTGGGGAGAGGGGGTGGCTAGGGCGCCGGCCATGGGCAGCCCTAGGTGGTGCGGCCAAGAGTGGATGCCCCCTCCCTCTCCTCCTCATTATATAGGTGGAAATCCCCAAGAGTTGTAGTCCAAGTCTTCGAATAAGACCCCAACAACAAAACCTCCCATAGGTGGGAAACCTACTCAAGGGGGAGTCCTAACCAAGGTGGGACTCCCACCTTTCCTTAGGTGGGGTGGCCGGCCACCTATGGTGGAGTCCACCCGGGACTCCACCCCTTAGGGTTTGGCTGGCCATGCAAGGTGGAGTCCCTCCGGGACTCCACTTTCCATGGTGATTTCTTCCGGACTTTTCTAGAACCTTCTAGAACCTGCCATAAATGCACCGGATCATTTCCAAACTTGGAATATGACTTCCTATATATGAATCTTATTCTCTCGGACCATTCCGGACCTCCTCGTGATGTCCCGGATCCCATCCGAGACTCCAAACAAAACTTCGAACTCCATTCCATATTCCATATCTACTTAAACGACATCAAACCTTAAGTGTGTCACCCTACGGTTCGCGAACTATGCAGACATGGTTGAGACCTCTCTCCGACCAATAACCAATAGCGGGATCTGGAGATCCATAATGGCTCCCACATATTCAACGATGACTTTAGTGATCGATCGAACCATTTACATACGATACCAATTCCCTTTGTCACACGATATTTTACTTGTCCGAGGTTTGATCATCGGTATCTCTATACCTTGTTCAACCTCGTCTCCGACAAGTACTCTTTACTCGTACCGTGGTATGTGGTCTCTTATGAACCATTCATATGCTTGCAAACTATTAGACGACATTCCACCGAGAGGGCCCAGAGTATATCTATCCGTCATCGGGATGGACAAATCCCACTGTTGATCCATATGCCTCAATTCATACTTTCCGGATACTTAATCCCACCTTTATAACCACCCATTTGCGCAGTGGCGTTTGATGTAATCAAAGTACCTTTCCGGTATAAGTGATTTACATGATCTCATGGTCGAAAGGACTAGGTAACTATGTATCGAAAGCTTATAGCAAATAACTTAATGACGTGATCTTATGCTACGCTTAATTGGGTGTGTCCATTACATCATTCACATAATGACATAACCTTGTTATTAATAACATCCAATGTTCATGATCATGAAACTATGATCATCTATTAATCAACAAGCTAGTTAAGAGGCTTACTAGGGACTCATTGTTGTTTACATAACACACATGTATCAATGTTTCGGTTAATACAATTATAGCATGGTATATAAACATTTATCATAAACACAAAGATATATTATAATAACCATTTTATTATTGCCTCTTGGGCATATCTCCAACAGTCTCCCACTTGCACTAGAGTCAATAATCTAGTTTACATTTGTAAAGATATAACACCTTGGCCTTCCGGTGCTTTATCATGTTTTGCTCACAGGAGAGGTTTTAGTCAACGGTTCTGACACACTCAGAAATGTATGTATTTTGCAATTCATTTGCGTCTTCACGCATCACTCATTTTCCAAATGAGTCGGCATTAAATATGTTTGGTCTTCTGGTGGAACCTTAATTCCGCGGTCTAAAATATGTCACTAATATTGTCACACACAATATAGCTTCAAAGTTCTGACACTATCGGAACTACACCAAGTTCTCAAAGAACTTCTTGACTTAACATCCTCAATCATTGTCAAAACAATGACATACTATGCCTTCTTTTGTAGAATCCGTCACAATATTTAGAACTCTTCTAAATCTAGCATTGTGCTACCTTTTTAATAACACTTAGCCTAATTGAGATTGAAATTTATTTTTATATGTGACCAAACTAATATCGGTGCAACATTTTACAGCAATTTTGTTTGTCATTACCCATATAAAACTATATATATATATCCTTGGTTCTTCTAAAGCACACAGGGATATTCTTACTGTTTGTCCAACGATCATCACATGAATCATTCTGGTATATGCTCCTAACTTTTTAGAACACAGGACATCTGATTGTGTACATATTATTCGTGATGTATAATCACTCATGTGTTTTTACTCATTGAGTGTCGGGTACACTCAAGTCTTATTAAACCTTCACATGACAAGAACATTTTCTTAAAATTTCTATATTGAACTACTTCAATATCCATTCTATGTACTTTGACTTAAACTTATTATGTGTTTCAATCTATCTTCATAGATCTTGACACTAAATATGTTTCAGTTCATATTCTTTCATTGAAGTTAATTCTCAATGAAACCTTTTAATCAAGTATATAATTACATCATTTATAACCAACTATATGTCATCTACATAAAGTATTATAAATATGTCTCAGCGCTCCCACTTAATTTCTTGCAAATGCAAGCATCTTCATCGTTTCTGATGAAAACAAAAACTCTATGACTATTTTATCCGGTGAAGATTCCAACTCCGCGATACTCATTTCATCCAATTGAAGTTCGTATACTTATCTAGTATTCCACGGACTAGCAAAACTCTTGGTTGTATCTTGTATACACCCTTAATACACACTTCAGTTAAGTAATATATTTTGCCATCCTACTAGCATATCTCATAAAAGAAATATGTAGCGATTACTAGAATAATCCACATAGACTATAAGCATTGCTACGGAAGATCTAATCTTATCGTAATCAACTCTTTGAACTTTGTCGTAAACAACTTTTCGACAAGTCGAGCTTATTCAAGGATATTACATCCAAGTCCATCAATTTCATAGATCCATTTACTTTAAAAAGTATTCATCTATCTTGGATTTCATGGCGCATAGCCATTTTAACGGAGTCAGGGCCCATCATAACTTCTTTATTTGTAGTTGGTTTATCATTGTTCAAAATCAATCCTTTGTTCACAAATCATTTATTTGATCACAAAGTAAACCATACCTACAAGGTTCAATATGTACTTCGATCTCCATGACTAAAACACTTTGTAGTCATGGGAGCTATGATCGTCGTGGCCGCTTCCGAACCAATTCCGATGTCTGCGCTACTCTGATCATTATGCTCAGGTTCATAAACCTTATCAAGTTCTATTGTCCTCCCACTCAAATACTTCGCTAGAAGACAATTTCTTGGAAATAAGTAAGAAACATCGACAAACACTTTTGTCTTTGTCTCCATAGTGAAAAGAATTCCCAATCAATTCTTTGGGATAACCAACAAAGACATTCATCCGATTTTGGTTGTAAACTCTTAGACCAAAATTTAAAGAAAGGACTATTAGGTTTCATACCCATGCCATAACTCGTATGGTGTCATTTCAACGGATCATGATGATGCTCTATTCAGTGTAAAAGCGGTAGTCTCTAAAGCATAATTCACAAAAATATAATGGCTTCATTTTATTTTATCTCATCATTAATCCAACAAGGTTTGGATACGTCTTTCGGATACTTCATCATCAATATGATACTCCAAGAAACGTGAGTTGCAGAACAATTTCATAACTCTCTTAGATGTTCGTAAAACTCGTAATTCAAATATTTCTACCATGATCCAATCATAGATATTTGACTTTTCTATTACGATGATTTCCACCTCATGCTGAAATTTATATGAATCCATTCAAATGTTTCAAATTTCTTCCTTATCGAATATATCCACATATATATACTCAATTCATTGTTGGAAGTTTTCATGAAGTAGAAGAATCTCCCGCACACAACTATGCCCGATGAACCACATACATCATCATGTATGTTTCCACTAAGTTAGTTGCCCGTTCAACTCTTGGCCTATGAACGGTATTTCAGTCATTCTCTTTAGAAAAGATTTGCAAGCGCCAAACGATTCAAAAATCGAATGACTCCAAAAATCCATTTGCATGGAGTTCCTTCATGTGTTCCTTTCTAACATGACTAAATGGCGGTTCCACAAATAAGTGGAATTCAAATCATTTGCCTTATGGCATTTTAGCGTCAGTATTATGTGTGTGTGTTTCACCATTAAGATTTATAATAACTTATCCATCGTACATGGAGTAATGTCATAATTTGAACAACTCATTGTTTTTATTTGACCAGATCAAAATAACAATTATTAAGTTCTTTATTATAAATTCTAAGGGCTAGATAGAATGCCAACGACGAACATAATAACACTTTATTTTTGTTCCAGACGTGCATTCCTATCATATTCCTTGTCAATCACTTAGGCCATTGTTTTCTTGTATTGCGTTGTTTTGTATGACACTTCATACCAACCAATATGGTACTAATACCCAAGAATTTCATTGTGTGACCAAAATAGGAATACAACCATAACATGTATATCATGTATATACACCTGAGCTAGACTTTCTAGTCTTTTCTTTTCTTTCTGCCAAAATATCTTTTGTAGTTTCTCTTTTAGCTTTCCTCATTATTCGGAAAACACTTCACCTTCAATAACTTCTAGGTTTGTTGGTCAAATACCAATAACCTTGAGGTTCTTACTTTGAAGTTGATCATCATATGACAAGTGTTTCAGATTTCACTATTAGTAACTTTTTAATATAATGAACAATTTCACTCATAATTTTATCCATCATATCATGACGACTTTCCGAAACCATGTCTGTACATGCTAGGCTCGTAAAGTTTTAACCTCAGTATTCGCATGTGCAAATATGGCTTGCACCCGTTGTATGCACTCGTAGAATCTATCACACCCGATCATCACGAGATGCTTCGAAACGACGAGTCTTAGCAACGGTGCATACTAAGGACGATCACTTCATGGATATGCGAATATCGTTAGTGCCCCAATAGTTGGAGGATTGGGACGCCTTGCGTCTTCAACCTTCCTACATTCCCATAAAACTTATGAGTTTATGTAGTCTCACCAAATTATATTCTATCATCTTGCAATAAGGTCTTAGATATCACATATATCTCATACCTTGATTATTTCCGAAAACAAAATTTTCAGCTCCTTACTTTTCAAACAGATTTGAACTTCAAGTTTCATGGAGACAAGATAACTTTAGGTACTAATTGAAACCATAGCTCTTTGAATCAACAATGTGAGGTTTACTAAAAGTTTGCAATAGGACTTAATCATTTCTTGATTCTTCAACAATACGGTACCGATCCGTAAAGTTTCTTGTCGATTTTAACGATATTTCTATCTCAATTACAAGACTAGAGCATGGTAGAAAACGGATGCCAATACTACAAAATTAATTCAAAATACTACTCGGACTATGTTTATGATAATTAGTTCATGTTTTAATCTAATTACTAATGAACTCCCACTTAATACAACATCCCTCATAGTTGTTAAGTGGTACACGATCCACATCCACTACACCAAAACCGATCATCACGTGAGATGATGTAGCTTCAATGGTGAACATCAACATGTTGATCATATCATCCATATGACTCGTGTTCAACCTTTCGGTTTCCGTTGTCCCGAGGCCATGTCCGTACATGCTAGGCTCGTCAAGCAAACCCAAGTATTCCGCGTGTGCAACATGGCTTACACCCGTTGTATGTGAACGTTGAGTCTATCACATCCGATCATCACGAGATGCTTCGAAACGACGAACTATATCAACGGTGCATACGAGGGGAGAACACTTTATTATCTTGATATTAATGTGAGGGATCATCTTATAATGCTACCGTCACGTTCTAAGCAAAATAAGATGCATAAAGGATTAACATCACATGCAATTCATAATGTGATATGATATGGCCCTTTTGTCTTTGCGCCTTTGATCTTCATCTCCAAAGCACGGACTTGATCTCCATCATCAACGGGCATGATCTCCATCATCGTCGGCGTAGCGTCAAGGTTCATGGCGCCGTCTTCATGGTTGTTCACCTCATGTAGCAACTATTACAACTACATTGAAATACTACTCAACATGAAATTTAAAGACAACCATAAGGCTCCTGCCGGTTGCCACAATACAATAATGATCATCTCATACATATTCATCATCACATCATGGCCATATCACATCACCAAACCCTGCAAAAACAAGTTAGACGTCTCTAATTTGGTTTGCATATTTTACGTGGTTTAGGGTTTTCGAGTGAGATCTAATCTACCTACGAACATGAACCACAACGGTGATACTAGTGTTGTCAATAGAAGAGTAAATTGAATCTTCACTATAGTAGGAGAGACAGACACCCGCAAAGCCACTTATGCAATACAAGTTGCATGTCGAGCGTGGAGCAAATCTCATGAACGCGGTCATGTAAAGTTAGCCCGAGCCGCTTCATCCCACTATGCCACAAATATGCAAAGTACTCAAACTAAAGACAACATAAGCATCAACGCCCACAAAACAATTGTGTTCTACTCGTGCAACCATCTATGCATAGACACGGCTCTGATACCACTGTAGGGATTCGTAGCATAGAAAACAAAAAAATTCCTACCGCAAGAACGCAATCCAAGCCAAGATGCAATCTAGAAGATGGGAGCAACGAGGGGATGAACGAGACTAACCCTTGAAGATTTCCAAAGCCTACGAAAGGAGGCTCTCGTTGCTGCGGTAGACGATCACTTGCCGCTTCCAAAAGAGCGTAGAAGATCTTGACGGTGCCACAATCGGGCAGCACCTCCGTACTCGGTCACACGTTCGGTGTTGATGAAGACGACGTCCTTCTCCCCGTTCCAGCGGGCAGCGGAAGTAGTAGATCCTCCTCGGAATCCCGGCAGCACGACGGCGTGGTGGCGGTGGTTGTGGAGAACTCCGGCAGGGCTTCGCCTATGCGCTGCGGGAGTATTATGTGGAGGAGGAGAGGCTAGGGTTTGGGGAGAGGGGGTGGCTAGGGCGCCGGCCATGGGCACCCCTAGGTTGTGCGGCCAAGAGTGGATGCCCCCTCCCTCTCCTCCTCATTATATAGGTGGAAATCCCCAAGAGTTGTAGTCCAAGTCTTCGAATAAGACCAACAACAAAACCTCCCATAGGTGGGGAACCTACTCAAGGGGGGAGTCCTACCCAAGGTGGGACTCCCACCTTTCCCTTAGGTGGGGTGGCCGGCCACCTATGGTGGAGTCCACCTGGGACTCCACCTGTGACGCCCCGAAACCGGTACCGTGAGGATCCCAGCGATCTCGCCGAAATCCGCACGATATCGATTTCAGGAGACGCACCACCAAGCGCCTCGTACACGCCGAAGCATGCACGCGATGCGGGTGGAATCAATCACGAGCGGTAACATTACAACAGGATTACAATAGAGCCCACAAGAAACATATATATTACAACAACGACTCCAACGAGTCAAGATACAAATATACAATACAAAGATTCAAATCATACAGAAGATCAAATACATCCGAGTACGGACAAGATACAAATTGGACTAAGAGTCCTGGAGATAAACGATGGCGTCCATAACCCTGCCCAGGCCAAGCCGGAAGGGTAATCTCGCTAGCGTCGTCTTGATCGAACATATCTTCATACCTGCCCGGTTATGTCCCGTAGAAGCAGCAATAAGTACGGGTTCGTACTTAACAAGACTTCAAGACGTATAAGCATTCGTCAACCAGTCGTCCTTTGTACTTGAGGCACGCAGGGGACTTAGAGGACGCAAGAGGAACGTCATAGGCAATATGGTGGGGTTAAGCGGCAGCGCGCAAGCACTAAAACCTATAGAGACACTCTACAACATTCGTCTAATCAGAGAAGATGAGAGAGCGCATAACTAACAATTCTATACTCTGCAAACATAACACAGCCGATGCGTTCCCCCCTCGCAAGGAGGTACTTACAAGGGCACTCACACGATTGACAAGTTTTACCCAGGTTTTATTGAAGTTTTGCTAACTTACTACGCAAGTTATTATCAATGAACAACAGGTGTAAGTTGTCTATGGTCGAGTCATACAGCTCCAAGTCGTCCATAACCGCGGACACGGCTTATCGATAAGATGTACACCCTGCAGGGGTTGCCCAAATGTACCCACACGCACGATCAACCCACTTGCGACAGGTGGATATTACGACTCGCACTCTCCTTCACGACAACAATGTCCAGGAAGCCACCTAACCAAGTTGAACCCGTATCGAAGTCCGGCCGTATCTCCGAGCGGACCTAGCTGTTTGCGACAGCGTACTAGGTGGTTTAAACACACACTCGGGGCGATAAACCACTTCGCAGCGGCTCCGCGACCTATACGTGCATACCGTAAGCAAGGGATACAAGGCACCCAGGGGCTTCCCAAAGTAAATAAGTAACAGTCGGCATGCACGCAACAACAAATGGTAAAACATTGCAAACTAGTTGTAGCCACTCGGACAAAGCCGTAGATTCCGGCGAGTGGTCGAGGGAGACCCGAAGCATACCCACGTGTGGTTAGAGCGCTCGATCTCGGAACGGATAATAGGAACTCGGGTCCTAAGCTTTAAAGAAACACAAGTGAGCCAGTCACAAAACGATCGACTGACCCACCGATGCCTCCGCTTAACAATTATTAACAAGTAACCATGATACTTCCAACGAGATATAACCATAAACCATGTGTCATGTTCCCCACTCGATAACCCGATAAGATAGCGGTAACGGTAACGAGATATAAACAACACTAGCATGCACTACGACTCGCAAGGCAGACCCGATAACCAAACAACAGCTGTAGGAGGTTGGTGGAGGCAATATAGGCTGCTTGAGGTAACAAGTGGAAGGGATACGTGACAAGAACGCAACTTAAGGATAGCATGAGGGAGAAGGAAAAATAAAATAGGTGAGCGACTCCTGCAGGGACAGGAGTATAGGGGACATGCTTGCCTATTAAAGCTGCCGAGGAACATCCGGAGAACTCTTCGTACCTCACAACACCACTTCACGATCCTATCCGGGAAGAAGCAAAATGCTGGACAAACAATGGATACAAGTCTTACTACTACGGAAAAAGAATCAGCATGCTCATGATGATATGCATGACATGGCAATTATGATGCGATGCAACTTATCCATATTAATCGGAGTCGGAACCCTGGACAAACAAATTAAGTTGGAGTTGCATTTCTACCGGCAAATTAAAGTGTTGGTTAGCATGGCATAACATGGCAAGGGTGCGCTACTTCAATATTAAACGGAGCGGGGAAACCAAATCGGTGTCCGAAATACTCTGCATATATGTTAGGTGAACATACACGAACTATCACGTCACGACATGATGCTAGATGCAAACAAGTATATGGATGGCATATTCATGATTCTTGCATTTTTCTGATCAAAATGGATATAAAGTTTGTTTGATTTGAATTTATAAAAGTGCAGTTTTAAACAGTTGCAGGGAACAAATTCAGAAAAATAGAAAAAAGATTTGGGTGTAGAAACAATTTCCAGCGCCAGCGTGGGTGCGAGCAAAAAGATAATTTTATCGCGCCCGCGGGGATTCGAACTCGGGGCTGCGCGGGAGAGATCAAGAATGGTAGCCAGTGGGTTGTATGCTCGAATTTGATAGTGAAAGGAATGCAGGCGAGGTATGGTGGGGCGAGAAAGATAACTGAATATGACACTACGAACTGAAGATCGTGACAGCCCGTCCCTGTAGATAGCGAATGTGCACAGTTTTTAAAGTCATGACCGCGACGAAAATCGTGCACGGTTTTGCCCGAACCAAAAACAAAATTGGAGCTGGTGGTGGGATGCATCCGGAGGTGTTAATGGTTCGCTCTACTTTGGACGCGTTCGCCGGAGAGACGCGGGAGAAGAACGGAGCGCGTGTACTGTGCGTTCTCTGAAAACCACTGAAAAGAGCGACACTTGATAACTGAAGAACGACACTTGCACTGAAAACTGGAACACCTGCTGGTTGCAACTTTGGAGGTCGATGGCGACCAACCTGGAGATGCTACGGCGTGGATCTCGACAAGTATGGCAAGAGGGTTGTGCCGTGAGTCCAATGGAGGTGGTTTGGTTGGAAAATATGCACGGACACGACAGGAAAACTCGCCGGAAAACGAGACGACGAAACAGCGACACTGGACCGAAAACTGAAAACAGTTTCTGGACCGAACTTGTGAAGACGATGACGACGGCGTTACTGCTCCGTTTTGGGTGATTCAAAAACCAGTAGATAGCTGGTGATGTTGTGCATCTAGAGAAACAAGAGGCTCGTGCTGGGGTGACCTGTGCCGGCGAGGATCAGCGTTGGAAGATGCTACCGTGAAACAGATCAAAAAGAGCAACCTTTTTCGTTTTCGTTTTCAAACAGATCTCGTTCTCCCGTCCGATGATGCAGAGATGTTGAGGCATGCAGGGGAGGAAGGAGGGGAGGCTGCTCACCCTGGGGTGGTCGGTGACGAGAAGGGAGCGGTGGAGGAGTTGCCGGAGTTGAAGAAGAAGGAGGTAGCCGAGGATCACAGCTGACGAGCACTCGAGCAGCCCATGGAGGACTTGACGGGCGGCCGGCCAGAGTTCTTGTTGCTGGGGATGAGGACGGAGACGTCCGTCGGGGAGGCAGATAGGCTGGACTTGGTTCAGGTAGACGCTGGAGTTTAGCCGCCGACGAGGTCCTGCGGAGGAGGCGACGATCATCGCCGGTAGCACGGCAAGAAAAGAGACATAGACTGGGAGTGGTACATGAGGACCTAGAGCTCACCAGGGGCGCCGAGACAGCGGCGGGCACGAGCAAACATACGTGAACGGAGGTGGAGACGAACGGCGAATGCGGAACAGCGGCGCGGGACGGACGTCACGCAGCACGCGCGCGCGGCTGATCCAGTCGGGAGGATTTGGTCGAGCCGACGCCGATGGCCGCAGAGCCTGGCGGCGCGAGCTCCGGCGTGTGCTGTAGCGAGGCGAGTTCATGGACGACGATGAACTGGAAGACGACGGCCTCTCCAGGAAGTAGACGAAGAGAAGAGTGGCGGCTCTGTGTGGAAAGAAGTGGGACTAGGGTTTGGAAAGTGGTGGCTGATAGATTTTATAGGGAGGAGCGGTGCATGGGAGCCGTCCCATCAGTAGACAGCGACCTGCGAGCGAACGGATGCCCTGCCGTACAGGAAGAAGAAGGGCAGGGAGAAGAGGTGGGCTGATTCGGTAAGTGGACTTGCATGGTGGGCTTCATGCACCGAGGCAGCACTGGGCTCAGGAACGGTCAGGAATGACACAGACAGGAAAAGAGGCCAACGAGGAGATTTTTGGCCAGAACGTGGTGTCCAACCAATTTTCCAAGAACTTGCCAATTAGCAAGAATAAAAGGAAGAGATAGGAATATGGAGAAACGGATAAAGAAAGAGGTTCAAGATAGAAGAAGGCAAAGAGAGAAGATATGGGAGGAAGGACTGCAGATATTTTTAAGAACTTTATTATTAAATTGGAACAACTTTTCAAATACTCATAAATATTTAGTTTGGGGTTTTCTTAAATAAGAAAAAGGTCGAGGAATGTTTTATATAGAACCATATGAGAGGGAAATAAAAATATTTAGGGTTTATAAATTAGTTTCTTTTTGTAAAACATGGATGATATGATGCATGATGGCATGATGATGCATAAAAGAAAAAGAATAAACAATTATCTATTAGGGGTCCTACCCTGGGCCGTTACAATCGACACCACTAACAAGGAACCTCGCCCCGAGGTTCCACGTCAAGCCAAGGGGGAGTTGGTTAAACTATCGGATCTTCAGGCGACGTGTTGATCTCCTCGACACCACTAACAAGAATTGTTGCTCCACTATCGATGATGTTGCGCTTCTGTCGGGATCCTCCAAAGAACGGACCTATTTGGATAAAGGCAAAGATCGTCCAACCCGCGTAGAATCCTATGACTCAGAAACACAGATAAGAGAGAAGATTCAAAACTCGCATAGGTAAGAGGAGAAAGAATAGGGGTAAGGAGAAAAATAGAGCTAATCAGATCTATCTAACGAATTTCAGAAAATAGTTTGGACTCTCTAAACTCAACGACCGTTGGCAAGGTTATCCTACAGGCTGGACTAGTGGGGTACCGTCAACCTGATGCTCTGATACCAACTTGTGACGCCCCGAAACCGGTACCGTGAGGATCCCAGCGATCTCGCCGAAATCCGCACGATATCGATTTCAGGAGACGCACCACCAAGCGCCTCGTACACGCCGAAGCATGCACGCGATGCGGGTGGAATCAATCACGAGCGGTAACATTACAACAGGATTACAATAGAGCCCACAAGAAACATATATATTACAACAACGACTCCAACGAGTCAAGATACAAATATACAATACAAAGATCCAAATCATACAGAAGATCAAATACATCCGAGTACGGACAAGATACAAATTGGACTAAGAGTCCTGAAGGTAAACGATGGCGTCCATAACCCTGCCCAGGCCAAGCCAGAAGGGTAACCTCGCTAGCGTCGTCTTGATCGAACATATCTTCATACCTGCCCGGTTATGTCCCGTAGAAGCAGCAATAAGTACGGGTTCGTACTTAACAAGACTTCAAGACGTATAAGCATTCGTCAACCAGTCGTCCTTTGTACTTGAGGCACGCAGGGGACTTAGAGGACGCAAGAGGAACGTCATAGGCAATATGGTGGGGTTAAGCGGCAGCGCGCAAGCACTAAAAACCTGTAGAGACACTCTACAACATTCGTCTAATCAGAGAAGATGAGAGAGCGCATAACTAACAATTCTATACTCTGCAAACATAACACAGCCGATGCGTTCCCCCCTCGCAAGGAGGTACTTACAAGGGCACTCACACGGTTGACAAGTTTTACCCAGGTTTTATTGAAGTTTTGCTAACTTACTACGCAAGTTATTATCAATGAACAACAGGTGTAAGTTGTCTATGGTCGAGTCATACAGCTCCAAGTCGTCCATAACCGCGGACACGGCTTATCGATAAGATGTACACCCTCGCGAGGGTTGCCCAAATGTACCCACACGCACGATCAACCCACTTGCGACAGGTGGATATTACGACTCGCACTCTCCTTCACGACAACAATGTCCAGGAAGCCACCTAACCAAGTTGAACCCGTATCGAAGTCCGGCCGTATCTCCGAAGCGGACCTAGGCTGTTTGCGACAGCGTACTAGGTGGTTTAAACACACACTCGGGCGATAAACCACTTCGCAGCGGCTCCGCGACCTATACGTGCATACCGAAGCAAGGGATACAAGGCACCCGAGGGGCTTCCCAAAGTAAATAAGTAACGGTCGGCATGCACGCAACAACAAATGGTAAAACATTGCAAACTAGTTGTGGCCACTGGACAAAGCCGTAGATTCCGGCGAGTGGTCGAGGGAGACCCGAAGCATACCCACGTGTGGTTAGAGCGCTCGGTCTCGGAACGGATAACAGGAACTCGGGTCCTAAGCTTTAAAGAAACACAAGTGAGCCGTCACAAAACGATCAGCCGACCCACCGATGCCTCCGCTTAACAATTATTAACAAGTAACCATGATACTTCCAACGAGATATAACCATAAACCATGTGTCATGTTCCCCACCTGATAACCCGATAAGATAGCGGTAACGGTAACGAGATATAAACAACACTAGCATGCACTACGACTCGCAAGGCAGACCCGATAACCAAACAACAGCTGTAGGAGGTTGGTGGAGGCAATATAGGCTGCTTGAGGTAACAAATGGAAGGGACACGTGACAAGAACGCAACTTAAGGATAGCATGAGGGAGAAGGAAAAATAAAATAGGTGAGCGACTCCTGCAGGGACAGGAGTATAGGGGAAATGCTTGCCTGTTAAAGCTGCCGAGGAACATCCGGAGAACTCTTCGTACCTCACAACACCACTTCACGATCCTATCCGGGAAGCAGCAAAATGCTGGACAAACAACGGATGCAAGTCTTACTACTACGGAAAAAGAATCAGCATGCTCATGATGATATGCATGACATGGCAATTATGATGCGATGCAACTTATCCATATTAATCGGAGTCGGAACCCCGGACAAACAAATTAAGTTGGAGTTGCATTTCTACCGGCAAATTAAAGTGTTGGTTACCATGGCATAACATGGCAAGGGTGCGCTACTTCAATATTAAATGGAGCGGGGAAACCAAATCGGTGTCCGAAATACTCTGCATATATGTTAGGTGAACATACATGAACTATCACGTCACGACATGATGCTAGATGCAAACAAGTATATGGATGACATATTCATGATTCTTGCATTTTTCTGATCAAAATGGATATAAAGTTTGTTTGATTTGGATTTGTAAAAGTGCAGTTTTAAACAGTTGCAGGGAACAAATTCAGAAAAATAGAAAAAGGATTTGGGTGTAGAAACAATTTCCAGCGCCAGCGTGGGTGCGAGCAAAAAGATGATTTTATCGCGCCCGCGGGGATTCGAACTCGGGGCTGCGCGGGAGAGATCAAGAATGGTAGCCAGTGGGTTGTATGCTCGAATTTGACAGTGAAAGGAATGCAGGCAAGGTATGGTGGGGCGAGAAAGATAACTGAATATGACACTACGAACTGAAGATCGTGACAGCCCGTCCCTGTAGATAGCGAATGTGCATAGTTTTTAAAGTCATGACCGCGACGAAAATCGTGCACGGTTTGGCCCGAACCAAAAACAAAATTGGAGCTGGCGGTGGGATGCATCCGGAGGTGTTAATGGTTCGCTCTACTTTGGACTCGTTCGCCGGAGAGACGCGGGAGAAGGACGGAGCGCGTGTACTGTGCGTTCTCTGAAAACCACTGAAAAGAGCGACACTTGATAACTGAAGAACGACACTTGCACTGAAAACTGGAACACCTGCTGGTTGCAAATTTGGAGGTCGATGGCGACCAACCTGGAGATGCTACGGCGTGGATCTCGACAAGTATGGCAAGAGGGTTGTGCCGTGAGTCCAATGGAGGTGGTTTGGTTGGAAAATATGCACGGACACGACAGGAAAACTCGCCGGAAAACGAGACGACGAAACAGCGACACTGGACCGAAAACTGAAAACAGTTTCTGGACCGAACTTGGGAAGACGATGACGACGCCGTTACTGCTCCGTTTTGGGTGATTCAAAAACCAGTAGATAGCTGGTGATGTTGTGCATCTAGAGAAACAAGAGGCTCGTGCTGGGGTGACCTGTGCCGGCGAGGATCAGCGTTGGAAGATGCTACCGTGAAACAGATCAAAAAGAGCAACCTTTTTCGTTTTCGTTTTCAAACAGATCTCGTTCTCCCGTCCGATGATGCAGAGATGTTGAGGCATGCAGGGGAGGAAGGAGGGGAGGCTGCTCACCCTGGGGTGGTCGGTGACGAGAATGGAGCGGTGGAGGAGTTGCCGGAGTTGAAGAAGAAGGAGGTAGCCGAGGATCACAGCTGACGAGCAGCCCATGGAGGACTTGACGGGCGGCCGGCCAGAGTTCTTGTTGCTGGGGATGAGGACGGAGACGTCCGTCGGGGAGGCAGATAGGCTGGACTTGGTTCAGGTAGACGCTGGAGTTTAGCCGCCGAAGAGGTCCTGCGGAGGAGGCGACGATCATCGCCGGTAGCACGGCAAGAAAAGAGACATAGACTGGGAGTGGTACATGAGGACCTAGAGCTCACCAGGGGCGCCGAGACAGCGGCGGGCACGAGCAGACATACGTGAACGGAGGTGGAGACGAACGGCGAATGCGGAACAGCGGCGCGGGACGGACGTCACGCAGCACGCGCGCGCGGCTGATCCAGTCGGGAGGATTTGGTCGAGCCGACGCCGATGGCCGCAGAGCCTGGCGGCGCGAGCTCCGGCGTGTGCTGTAGCGAGGCGAGTTCATGGACGACGATGAACTGGAAGACGACGGCCTCTCCAGGAAGTAGACGAAGAGAAGAGTGGCGGCTCTGTGTGGAAAGAAGTGGGACTAGGGTTTGGAAAGTGGTGGCTGATAGATTTTATAGGGAGGAGTGGTGCATGGGAGCCGTCCCATCAGTAGACAGCGACCTGCGAGCGAACGGATGCCCTGCCGTACAGGAAGAAGAAGGGCAGGGAGAAGAGGTGGGCTGATTCGGTAAGTGGACTTGCATGGTGGGCTTCATGCACCGAGGCAGCACTGGGCTCAGGAATGACACAGACAGGAAAAGAGGCCAACGAGGAGATTTTTGGCCAGAACGTGGTGTCCAACCAATTTTCCAAGAACTTGCCAATTAGCAAGAATAAAAGGAAGAGATAGGAATATGGAGAAACGGATAAAGAAAGAGGTTCAAGATAGAAGAAGGCAAAGAGAGAAGATATGGGAGGAAAGACTGCAGATATTTTTAAGAACTTTATTATTAAATTGGAACAACTTTTCAAATACTCATAAATATTTAGTTTGGGGTTTTCTTAAATAAGAAAAAGGTCGAGGAATGTTTTATATAGAACCATATGAGAGGGAAATAAAAGTATTTAGGGTTTATAAATTAGTTTCTTTTTGTAAAACATGGATGATATGATGCATGATGGCATGATGATGCATAAAAGAAAAAGAATAAACAATTATCTATTAGGGGTCCTACCCTGGGCCGTTACAATCGACACCACTAACAAGGAACCTCGCCCCGAGGTTCCACGTCAAGCCAAGGGGGAGTTGGTTAAACTATCGGATCTTCAGGCGACGTGTTGATCTCCTCGACACCACTAACAAGAATTGTTGCTCCACTATCGATGATGTTGCGCTTCTGTCGGGATCCTCCAAAGAACGGACCTATTTGGATAAAGGCAAAGATCGTCCAACCCGCGTAGAATCCTATGACTCAGAAACACAGATAAGAGAGAAGATTCAAAACTCGCATAGGTAAGAGGAGAAAGAATAGGGGTAAGGAGAAAAATAGAGCTAATCAGATCTATCCAACGAATTTCAGAAAATAGTTTGGACTCTCTAAACTCAACGACCGTTGGCAAGGTTATCCTACAGGCTGGACTAGTGGGGTACCGTCAACCTGATGCTCTATACCAACTTGTGACGCCCGAAACCGGTACCGTGAGGATCCCGACGATCTCGCCGAAATCCGCACGATGTCGATTTCGAAAGACGCACCACCAAGCGCCTCGTACACGCCGAAGCATGCACGCGATGCGGGTGGAATCAATCACGAGCGGTAACATTACAACAGGATTACAATAGAGCCCACAAGAAACATATATATTACAACAACGACTCCAACGAGTCAAGATACAAATATACAATACAAAGATCCAAATCATACGAGAAGATCAAATACATCCGAGTACGGACAAGATACAAATTGGACTAAGAGTCCCGAAGGTAAACGATGGCGTCCATAACCCCGCCCGAGCCAAGCCGTAAGGGTAACCTCGCTAGCGTCGTCTTGATCGAACATATCTTCATACCTGCCCGGTTATGTCCCGTAGAAGCAGCAATAAGTACGGGTTCGTACTTAACAAGACTTCAAGACGTATAAGCATTCGTCAACCGCCGTCCTTTGTACTTGAGGCACGCAGGGGACTTAGAGGACGCAAGAGGAACGTCATAGGCAATATGGTGGGGTTAAGCGGCAGCGCGCAAGCACTAAAAACCTGTAGAGACACTCTACAACATTCGTCTAATCAGAGAAGATGAGAGAGCGCATAACTAACAATTCTATACTCCGCAAACATAACACAGCCGATGCGTTCCCCCCTCGCAAGGAGGTACTTACAAGGGCACTCACACGGTTGACAAGTTTTACCCAGGTTTTATTGAAGTTTTGCTAACTTACTACGCAAGTTATTATCAATGAACAACAGGTGTAAGTTGGCTATGGTCGAGTCATACAGCTCCAAGTCGTCCATAACCGCGGACACGGCTTATCGATAAGATGTACACCCTGCAGGGGTTGCCCAAATGTACCCACACGCACGATCAACCCACTTGCGACAGGTGGATATTACGACTCGCACTCTCCTTCACGACAACAATGTCCAGGAAGCCACCTAACCAAGTTGAACCCGTATCGAAGTCCGGCCGTATCTCCGAAGCGGACCTAGCTGTTTGCGACAGCGTACTAGGTGGTTTAAACACACACTGGGCGATAAACCACTTCGCAGCGGCTCCGCGACCTATACGTGCATACCGAAGCAAGGGATACAAGGCACCCGGGGGCTTCCCAAAGTAAATAAGTAACAGGTCGGCATGCACGCAACAACAAATGGTAAAACATTGCAAACTAGTTGTGGCCACTGGACAAAGTCGTAGATTCCGCAGAGTGGTCGAGGGAGACCCGTAAGCATACCCACGTGTGGTTAGAGCGCTCGGTCTCGGAACAGATAACAGGAACTCGGGTCCTAAGCTTTAAAGAAACACAAGTGAGCCGTCACAAAACGATCAGCTGACCCACCGATGCCTCCGCTTAACAATTATTAACAAGTAACCATGATACTTCCAACAGATATAACCATAAACCATGTGTCATGTTCCCCACCTGATAACCCGATAAGATAGCGGTAACGGTAACGAGATATAAACAACACTAGCATGCACTACGACTCGCAAGGCAGACCCGATAACCAAACAACAGCTGTAGGAGGTTGGTGGAGGCAATATAGGCTGCTTGAGGTAACAATTGGAAGGGACACGTGACAAGAACGCAACTTAAGGATAGCATGAGGGAGAAGGAAAAATAAAATAGGTGAGCGACTCCTGCAGGGACAGGAGTATAGGGGAAATGCTTGCATGTTAAAGCTGCCGAGGAACATCCGGAGAACTCTTCGTACCTCACAACACCACTTCACGATCCTATCCGGGAAGAAGCAAAATGCTGGACAAACAACGGATGCAAGTCTTACTACTACGGAAAAAAGAATCAGCATGCTCATGATGATATGCATGACATGGCAATTATGATGCGATGCAACTTATCCATATTAATCGGAGTCGGAACCCCGGACAAACAAATTAAGTTGGAGTTGCATTTCTACCGGCAAATTAAAGTGTTGGTTAGCATGGCATAACATGGCAAGGGTGTGCTACTTCAATATTAAACGGAGCGGGGAAACCAAATCGGTGTCCGAAATACTCTGCATATATGTTAGGTGAACATACACGAACTATCACGTCACGACATGATGCTAGATGCAAACAAGTATATGGATGGCATATTCATGATTCTTGCATTTTTCTGATCAAAATGGATATAAAGTTTGTTTGATTTGGATTTGTAAAAGTGCAGTTTTAAACAGTTGCAGGGAACAAATTCAGAAAAATAGAAAAAGGATTTGGGTGTAGAAACAATTTCCAGCGCCAGCGTGGGTGCGAGCAAAAAGATGATTTTATCGCGCCCGCGGGGATTCGAACTCGGGGCTGCGCGGGAGAGATCAAGAATGGTAGCCAGTGGGTTGTATGCTCGAATTTGACAGTGAAAGGAATGCAGGCAAGGTATGGTGGGGCGAGAAAGATAACTGAATATGACACTACGAACTGAAGATCGTGACAGCCCGTCCCTGTAGATAGCGAATGTGCACAGTTTTTAAAGTCATGACCGCGACGAAAATCGTGCACGGTTTTGCCCGAACCAAAACTAAAATTGGAGCTGGCGGTGGGATACATCCGGAGGTGTTAATGGTTCGCTCTACTTTGGACTCGTTCGCCGGAGAGACGCGGGAGAAGGACGGAGCGCGTGTACTGTGCGTTCTCTGAAAACCACTGAAAAGAGGGACACTTGATAACTGAAGAACGACACTTGCACTGAAAACTGGAACACCTGCTGGTTGCAACTTTGGAGGTCGATGGCGACCAACCTGGAGATGCTACGGCGTGGATCTCGACAAGTATGGCAAGAGGGTTGTGCCGTGAGTCCAATGGAGGTGGTTTGGTTGGAAAATATGCACGGACACGACAGGAAAACTCGCCGGAAAACGAGACGACGAAACAGCGACACTGGACCGAAAACTGAAAACAGTTTCTGGACCGAACTTGGGAAGACGATGACGACGCCGTTACTGCTCCGTTTTGGGTGATTCAAAAACCAGTAGATAGCTGGTGATGTTGTGCATCTAGAGAAACAAGAGGCTCGTGCTGGGGTGACCTGTGCCGGCGAGGATCAGCGTTGGAAGATGCTACCGTGAAACAGATCAAAAAGAGCAACCTTTTTCGTTTTCGTTTTCAAACAGATCTCGTTCTCCCGTCCGATGATGCAGAGATGTTGAGGCATGCAGGGGAGGAAGGAGGGGAGGCTGCTCACCCTGGGGTGGTCGGTGACGAGAAGGGAGCGGTGGAGGAGTTGCCGGAGTTGAAGAAGAAGGAGGTAGCCGAGGATCACAGCTGACGAGCAGCCCATGGAGGACTTGACGGGCGGCCGGCCAGAGTTCTTGTTGCTGGGGATGAGGACGGAGACGTCCGTCGGGGAGGCAGATAGGCTGGACTTGGTTCAGGTAGACGCTGGAGTTTAGCCGCCGACGAGGTCCTGCGGAGGAGGCGACGATCATCGCCGGTAGCACGGCAAGAAAAGAGACATAGACTGGGAGTGGTACATGAGGACCTAGAGCTCACCAGGGGCGCCGAGACAGCGGCGGGCACGAGCAGACATACGTGAACGGAGGTGGAGACGAACGGCGAATGCGGAACAGCGGCGCGGGACGGACGTCACGCAGCACGCGCGCGCGGCTGATCCCGTCGGGAGGATTTGGTCGAGCCGACGCCGATGGCCGCAGAGCCTGGCGGCGCGAGCTCCGGCGTGTGCTGTAGCGAGGCGAGTTCATGGACGACGATGAACTGGAAGACGACGGCCTCTCCAGGAAGTAGACGAAGAGAAGAGTGGCGGCTCTGTGTGGAAAGAAGTGGGACTAGGGTTTGGAAAGTGGTGGCTGATAGATTTTATAGGGAGGAGCGGTGCATGGGAGCCGTCCCATCAGTAGACAGCGACCTGCGAGCGAACGGATGCCCTGCCGTACAGGAAGAAGAAGGGCAGGGAGAAGAGGTGGGCTGATTCGGTAAGTGGACTTGCATGGTGGGCTTCATGCACCGAGGCAGCACTGGGCTCAGGAACGGTCAGGAATGACACAGACAGGAAAAGAGGCCAACGAGGAGATTTTTGGCCAGAACGTAGTGTCCAACCAATTTTCCAAGAACTTGCCAATTAGCAAGAATAAAAGGAAGAGATAGGAATATGGAGAAACGGATAAAGAAAGAGGTTCAAGATAGAAGAAGGCAAAGAGAGAAGATATGGGAGGAAAGACTGCAGATATTTTTAAGAACTTTATTATTAAATTGGAACAACTTTTCAAATACTCATAAATATTTAGTTTGGGGTTTTCTTAAATAAGAAAAAGGTCGAGGAATGTTTTATATAGAACCATATGAGAGGGAAATAAAAATATTTAGGGTTTATAAATTAGTTTCTTTTTGTAAAACATGGATGATATGATGCATGATGGCATGATGATGCATAAAAGAAAAAGAATAAACAATTATCTATTAGGGGTCCTACCCTGGGCCGTTACACCACCCCTTAGGGTTTGGCTGGCCATGCAAGGTGGAGTCCCTCTGGGACTCCACTTTCCATGGTGATTTCTTCCGGACTTTTCTAGAACCTTCTAGAACCTGCCATAAATGCACCGGATCATTTCCAAACTTGGAATATGACTTCCTATATATGAATCTTATTCTCCGGACCATTTCGGACCTCCTCGTGATGTCCTGGATCCCATCCGAGACTCCAAACAAAACTTCGAACTCCATTCCATATTCCATATCTACTTAAACGACATCAAACCTTAAGTGTGTCACCCTACGGTTCGCGAACTTTGCAGACATGGTTGAGACCTCTCTCTGACCAATAACCAATAGCGGGATCTGGAGATCCATAATGGCTCCCACATATTCAACGATGACTTTAGTGATCGATCGAACCATTTACATACGATACCAATTCCCTTTGTCACACGATATTTTACTTGTCCGAGGTTTGATCATCGGTATCTCTATACCTTGTTCAACCTCGTCTCCCGACAAGTACTCTTTACTTGTACTCGTGGTATGTGGTCTCTTATGAACCATTCATATGCTTGCAAGCTATTAGACGACATTCCACCGAGAGGGCCCGGAGTATATCTATCCGTCATCGGGATGGACAAATCCCACCGTTGATCCATATGCCTCAACTCATACTTTCCGGATACTTAATCCCACCTTTATAACCACCCATTTACGTAGTGGCGTTTGATGTAATCAAAGTACCTTTCCGGTATAAGTGATTTACATGATCTCATGGTCGAAAGGACTAGGTAACTATGTATCGAAAGCTTATAGCAAATAACTTAATGACGTGATCTTATGCTACGCTTAATTGGGTGTGTCCATTACATCATTCACATAATGACATAACCTTGTTATTAATAACATCCAATGTTCATGATCATGAAACTATGATCATCTATTAATCAACAAGCTAGTTAAGAGGCTTACTAGGGACTCATTGTTGTTTACATAACACACATGTATCAATGTTTCGGTTAATACAATTATAGCATGGTATATAAACATTTATCATAAACACAAAGATATATTATAATAACCATTTTATTATTGCCTCTTGGGCATATCTCCAACACCTTTTTGCTGCTGCACGCCGGCAGGGTCACCACCGCCGCGGTCACCGCGTGGGTGGCGGGCACGGTCACGGACGCCCCCGTCGTTCTCAACGCTCCCTCTCCGTTTCAACTTCTTCCCCATCCTCTTCTGGTCCTAAACAACCCCTCCGTTGCCTCCAGGACCGCCGGAGCACGCCGCCGTCGTCCCCGTCCGTTGGTTGCTGTGAGGAAGATCTCCACGGGCAGCGTTGCTGCGGAGGAGGAAGGAGCGGCTGAGCCCTCCCCTGCGCCGCCCCACCTCGCCGCCACCCTTCCAGCCCCCGCCGTCGACCAACGCCGCCCCAGGTGAACCTCCGCCCTGCTCCTACCTTTTCTTCTTCGTCCGCCGCGCGCTAGCATGGTCGCCAGGAGGGAGACGACTCGATCTCCCCCGATCGTATGCGTGCGTGGCCTGCATGGCCACGTCGGCCATGCAAAGGCCTGGCCCGCCTGGGCCCCCTCCCCATTTTCTTTCTCTTTAATTTTTCCCATCCACCTAGAAAACATACCTGGGCCGGCCCAATACTGCCACCCCGCACGACCCAGAGAACTCCCGCCCGTTTTAAATGTTTGAAAATTTGAGATTTGCTGTTAAATTGTGATAGAAACCAGTGGCACTGTTTTAGGAATATCTCGAGTTTTACTTACCCAAATCGAGTGAAACCAAGTTCACTAGTTCAGAAATTTCTATACCTTTCCAATGCCGCTGGTACCATATTTTTATGATTTTCGTACTATTTTTGGTAAAATAAACTTCTTCTATGTGTACTGCAGACTCTAACAAATTCTTAAAATTGTAGGATTAATATTTTTGGATGAGTCCAATTGTGTTAGTCTTGTTTTAGTACTGGCCATCTAGGAAAAATATTGTTAGTCCCTTTTCATGCTAGTTTGTTTCTGTTTGTGTTAATTGTGTATCACATGGTTTGATGAACCAAAAACCTTTTTATTTATTAAACTCTTTAACCACCACTTTTACTTAAAAACAGCCATCTTATGTTTTAACCTTGCAAAACAAGTACCCCTGCATGCTTAGACTTGTAGCATTTGAAACCTTGCTTGCAATTTGAAATATGGTGTTGATTGTATGTTGCATGTTCTTTTATCTTGCGACGCTAGATTCGAGCGATGTTGGAGTTGAAGAGGAAGGATTTGAAGAGTTTGAAGAAGTCCAGGGACAAATAAGCCAACCAAGGCAAGCCATCTTTTGATCTCTGATTGTTGTGTCTCATATTGTTGTCACCTTGTTATTATTCTTGTCTCTTGCTCTATTGTGTGTTAGTCTCTTTATCGTGTCGATGTATGCTTTGTCTTAAGCATGATGATCCTCCTAGTCATACTTCATGATCATCTTAGTAATTGTTGGTATACTTGTTGATCATGGTTATGCCATCCTACCTTGTTGAGTTACATGCTTACCTTAAGCATGTGACACTTCTTGTCAATTCACTCCTACACCCCTTGTGAGTGTAGTAGTAACAACATCATGATCTTTGTGTACTCTCATTTTGAGATGAGTATGCCTTCCTACCTTAGGTATGTCAAATATCGTTGATCACCCTAACTTATTTTAGTGTTGGTTGGTTAACACCACAAATCTGAAAGTATTTTCCCTCTTATGTTGACAACATGCATGCTTACCCTAAGCATCTATGCCCCTTGACCACCTATATTATCATCTTCTTAGTGGCATGATGATTAACATCATGACCCTTGTTGTATCATCCTACTTATGATTGTCCCTATGCATGCTTATCCTAAGTATGTATGATTCCCTTGACACCTCAATCACCATCTCCTTAGTGGTATGATGGTTAGCATCATTTCCTTGTTGATAGCTTAGTTCTCCATAGTGAAACCTTAGGTTGGGAACCCCGATGTTTTATGTTTTGGAAAGATTTTGAAAACTTTGGGAAGACGCGGTCTTGCCCAAGTGTGTTTCAAGAAAAAGGGTCTGGAGATTTCGGAAAAATGGTACATGGTTGGTTGGTGACAAACAAGTGTGGGTAAAATGATTTCAAAGGAGCACTTCGTATAAGTGTTCGTCGTCCCAACTTTACTCGCGCAACCACATTATCCCAACATGGGCACGGGGCTTAGCTCGCAGTCTGTTCCTCTTATCTATGGACACCGCACAACTATACAAGGGTAAGAGTACCCCCGAGTCCGGATTGTCGTAGTGGGAGGCAATAGTATAACGTAATGCCTTCGGGGCTACCCGTCCGGAAGACACTATGGGTCTCCTGGCGTGGCGGTGGAGTCACGCTCAAAGTGAGGTGAGCTGCCACGGTGTCGGGGAGGTACACACTCCATAGGGTAGGATCCCATGATAAGTTGAATTGGCGAAAGGCTTTGACCAACTGTCCGAGACACGCATACTTTAGTATGACGAACCGGGGATGATCTCGGCGGATTGGGTGGTTCTTGTGGGGAAAGTGTGCAAACTCTGCAGAGTCAAATCTATTCGAATAGCCGTGTCCGCGGTCATGGACGGGTTGAAACGGCCATACTTAACCGGGGCTAGTTTTTTTTTAAGAAATGTTTTGCAAAGAAAAAGAGAAAGTGTTCTCAGAGTACCGGAAGGGTACGGGAAAGGTTGACGACCATATGGAGATGGTCGGGAAGGAAATAAAAAGGGCTACTCCCATCCTAGTGTTTTATGTTGTGGAACTCTTTTGAAGTATCTTCTCCAATAAAGATATAGAGATGTCATAGGATATCTTTTGAAGTATCTTCTTCAACCAAGATATAGAAATGTTGTAGAATCCTCTTAGTGTCCCCTTCAATTGTGATGTTGGGATGCTACATCCACAAGAGAAACTACTTCTCTTCTTCATGCTATATCCACAAGAGAAACTACTTCTCTTCCTCATGCTATTTCCACAAGAGAAATTAGCTCTTCCCTCTTGTCATCTTAGATTAGCACTTGTTATCTTGCACTCTTGCAAAGTACCTTCATGATGCTTTGCGAGTACAATTCCAATGTACTCACGGCTTTGTCCCTGGCTATTTACTTGGCCAGACTTGGAGGAACACGACGGATGAAGAAGGAGTTGGCGACGTCTATGCGAGCTAGGAACGTCTTCCCAGTCAGTTGCCTGTAGGGTTAAGGCAGATGACTTGGGCTCTGCGCTGCTGAAGTGATTCTGCGACTCTGATGATTAGATTAGGCCCTTCGAGGCTATTATGTAAAGGTTGGTCATTTGACCTTATTGTAATTTTCTTATTCCGTTTTGTAATGAAGGATGTAATTTGATATCAGTTCAGTTATGTGTTCACGGCGCACTGATCATGGGATCGTGAACTATATACATAACAGGGTATTTCGGACAGTTAGTCCGAGGTCCCCACAGAGCTGGTATCAGAGCTATCCTGACTGTAGGAGACCTTAGTTAGCACGGACGTTAGTTAGGAAACAATTACTTGGACAAAACTATTTAACAAATAAATTCTTTCTTTAGTCGGAAGCATAGCTTCTACTCCTCTTATTTCTTCAAAACTTCTAAATTCTTATCTCTCCGCTTTATAAAAATGTTTGAAAATTCTAACTCTATTGTCTCATCCAGTTCAAACATATTGGATGATGTCCCAACTCAGACCGGAGACTCAAAGATGGATCAATCCCTCAGGAAGACTCATGTATCTCCAACAGCAGCTATTGAAGATTGGAGGCCGACTTAGTGTGCACACAAAAAAATAATAAGATCATGTCTTTGGTTGTCACCAAAGTATGTCAAGGAGCTGACCTTGTTCCTCCGTGGACTTGCACTTTTGCAGTCGCTAGGGATCGAGTCCTCAATTCTTGACTAGTAATTTTTAGGCCAGCCACAAGAAGATGTCGACTTCGGAAGCACCTCAACTGCTACCCCTTCGAAGACCTCACGTCCCCGGGATGTTGAGCAAGAAGACTCTACACAGTTTTAGCCTCTGCCTCAACATCGACGACTCAACACCAGGCCGCATCACCACCCTCTGCTTCGAGAATCCTTGTTGAAGACGATGTCAACAAGATAAAGATGCCAACATTGTGACCAGCCCCAGACCAATAGGATGGATAGGACAAACTGAATCGCCTTGATTGAGCTACCCCCGCGTATTAGGCATCCATGGGTACTTATGTTACCATGTCTGGTTTGATGATTGCTTGTAGTGCCCTAGTGTGCTGCCTTGAGTGATCTTTATCTGTTTGTTGTGTGTATGTTTTTCCTAGTCTTTAGGTCTGAAAAACACTCTCGGTGTGATAACCTAGCTTAGAAAGCCTCCCTAAGATGTTTTCACCCTCATCAACCACGCCGTTAGAATACTAACTACTAGTTACTAGATAAGTTAACTCTGTTAACCATCGATTCTCAACCGTCAGAGAAACTAACCCAGACCCCTATCTACGTCGACTACTCTCAAGATTAGCCGAAGCATCTCTACTACGCCAACAAAGCAGAAGCCAATACCTTCAAGATCAGCTGAAGCATCTCTACTACGCCAAGAAAGCAGAACCCCTACCTTCAAGAGTCACTGCACCTCTGCGAGAAGACATACTAACTTGGTCTAACATTGGAGTATAATCGCGCTAACCTCGAGTATAACTTCTTGAAACCACCCTCTAACACACCGTCTAACAAGCTGAGAGAACAAGAGCGTCAAAGCCAAGCTACATCACATGCTTCATCTGGTCCTCATCAAGTGAAGACTCCTGAAGATACCTCAAGAACTCAAGATTTGGTGTAGTTTGCCCGCTCACTTCTTAGCTGGAATAAGTCAGCACCGACCCGCAAGCTGAAGATTGTCTTCGACGACCTTTGTTGCTGCTTCATATGGATACCAACCAGGCGTTTTATCGACTTACTAACTCACCGCGCGTCCCATATGGTTTAGTTAACACCGTGAGTGCCTCTTGAAGTTGTGGTCTGCACGTCGCCCCTGAAGAATTCTTCAACTGAGTACGGAAGGTCGATGACCCCTTCAGAAGCCCCGACAGAATCACAAGGCAGAAGCTCAGAGTTTTTCCGAAACCCTCGATGAAAAATCTTAAGGGTGGAAGACTTCGTCTTCCACTAAAACCTGGAGCTAACCCTAACATTTTCAACCTTTCTAAAAACACCGTTGGGAACTTGTTGGAATGCACTAACTCCCCTTGAAGTTGTGGACTGCACGTCGCTCCCTAAAGATGCTTCAACTCAAGACGAGAGAAAGATCACTTCTTCGAAAGTGCCCAACAAGATTCGTGCGGCTTCGAGCTTTTCAGAATCCCGGATGAACAATTTTAAGGGTGGAAGACTTCATCTTCCACTAAAATTTAAAGCTAACTCTAAAAAGTTCTCAACCCTGCTAAAGCACCATTGGAGTGCACTAACTCTCCCAGAATCTTGAACCCCCGTTAGGATCGCTTAGAAGCTACCGATCTAACACCTACATGGAGTAGTCAACCTTTTCATGAAGCTCGCCATCGGCAGAAATCCATCATGTCTCCCAGAAGCTGAAGAAACGACCTCCTCGACAACTTTGTGTCTACAAGAAAATGGAGTCTAACTTTAGTTAAACTTTATAACCCCTCTAGTTCTACGCTTAGTAATCTCGGGACGAGATTATTTTAAGGGTGGAAGATCTGTAACACCCCAACTTTTGCAACCTTGTTTAGTTATCCTTAGTGCAAAAATTAGGGGGAACAAAAACTATTTCTAAAGACTAATTAGATGAATTGCCTTGATCTGTTTGTTATAATGAATTGCTTTGATCTGTTGGTAGATGAATTGTCTTGATTTGCTTGTTGAGTTTTGTCTTGAGCTACCTCAAAGAACAACACCTCTACTGGTAAGACAAACAACTCACCAATTAAAACACATATGTGACTTAGGAAAAAATTGTTTTCTTTCTTACTACACCAAACCTCTCTACTCATGGCGACCTGAGTGTGCCATCTTGAAGTTCCTCTTGGTGTTCTAAATCTAGCACAAATCATCCTCGAATCAAAACTTGGAATCATCTGCTCCTTATCATATCTTTCCCTTGCCATCTAAAGCCATGCACTTGGTCCTAGACCTACCTTGTCATGAGCACTTCCAAACCATGTCCTTGGCTTGAACCAGATCACTCTTATACCCACTTATCCTTGATGGTTTTGATGCCAAGTCAACAATCTATTTTGGCAGGCTTAAAATGTTCCTACTTTGGCAGTTGCTATCTAAGCACCCTCAACAGTTATTGGTGACCTCAATGCATGGATCTCACCTATGCAACACCCTTTACAACTTCCACGTCTTGCATGTCCCAATCTACCCCCGCAATTCTTATTTTCACTTGATCTTGCACCCTATCCACTATTTCAGCTCTAGATCACTTGTTCCTCTTTTACCTCTTGTTTTTATTTTTAATCAAAGTTTAATCTTCACAAAACCAAGAGTGGGAATGATGGGTACATTGTGTAGCCACCCTCTACCCTTGAGATCACTTCTCCCAAATTATTTTATTTGCCAAAAATCCCATTTAAGATTCTTCCCTAGTTTTCACTACAAAACTAATCCTAGTTTTAGCAAAGCTTTTCAATTTTATTTTCTCAAACAAAATAGGAAATGTGTGTGGTATTTCATATCACCTTATCTCCTACAAAAATATTTGCTTTATAATAATTCTCCTTGTTTTGTTTTCTAACAAAATGCATGATATGGTACTTATACCATTTCTTGTTTTTTCTCTTGCTTGTTTTTAAACATGAGAAAACCTACCTTGCTTTAACAAGTGAGTAGGAATTTTTGAACTCCTGTATTCCTCATGGTTTCTCTCAACATTTTCAAATTACTTTTCATTTCAAAAATTTGCCATAGCCATAGAAAAGATCACAATCTTATTTCTTGAGCCATATTCACATAGTAACCTTTGTGCACCCACTATACCTCTTTATTGACACATAATAATGCTTATGCATTATTGCATATGATCATGCTCACACCTCCTCTTCTCTCTCTTTATCCATATTTGAGTATCACATGTTTCAACTCTCCATTTCCTTCTACCTCGATCAAATTCATCACTAGCACCACACCACCTCTTGTTAAACCTACTTGATCACTTGCTTTTCTTCGACAAAAGGTGAGCCGGCCATACCATGTATTGCATGCATACATGTGTGTGTGCCCTACTCCTCCCTCTCTACACTCTCTAGTTTGGACAAACCACCAATATCACAAAAATGCACCTCACCTTCTCTCTTTGGTCGACCCCACAAGTGCTAGAGTGTGTCCCTTGACTTTTTGCAAAATATTGAAAAGAGAGAGACACACACATGCACTTGTGCAAAATCTTGAGGAGATCCATTCTTGCAGCTTACCCCTCCTCCCTCCACTCAATGCCAACGACCAGCCAGCCCACACACCACCCAGGACATCATTGGAGCCTCCCTAGCTAGCCTAGCCTTCTCTTTCCCTTCCCAATACCCTAAATGGCATAGGCCTTGACCAAAACGCCTAGACCTGCACCCCTGCACCTCTCTTCATGTCTCAGGCCTCTCCCTGGATTCCTGGAGCTCCTTAGTGCTCTCTCCTCGTGCCCCAATGCCCTCAGCACCTCTGCCCGACCATGCCAACCTAGTGGTCACCACGTCTTGGCCAAGAAGGCATCGAGCGCCCCAAGCCCCGAGGCTGCGCCATGATGCTTCCCTGGCACCCCTCTTCGCGATGTGCACGCTCCCGAGGTCGGCCCTACCCTGCAGCATCCTCGCCACGCCCGCCCTTGGACATGGTCACCATGCCGGGTGCACCAAGCCCACCGTGAACCCGTCCCAGGCTATAAAACGCCCTTGCCTCGCTCACTTCCATTCCTTCGCCTCACCTTCACTCCACCCCACCTCTCCCACCTCCCAGAAGACGCCGAGGCGCCCCCTTTTTGCTGCTGCACGTCGGCAGGGTCACCACCACCGCGGTCACCGCGTGGGTGGCGGGCACGGTCACGGACGCCCCCGTCGTTCTCAACGCTCCCTCTTTGTTTCAACTTCTTCCCCATCCTCTTCTGGTCCTAACCAACCCCTCTGTTGCCTCCAGGACCGCCGGAGCACGCCACCGTCGTCCCCGTCCGTTGGTTGCTGCGAGGAAGATCTCCACGGGCAGTGTTGCTGCGGAGGAGGAAGGAGCGGCTGAGCCCTCCCCTGCGCCGCCCCACCTCACCGCCACCCTTCCAGCCCCCGCCGTCGACCAACGCCGCCCCAGGTGAACCTCCGCCCCGCCCCTGCCTTTTCTTCTTCGTCCGCCGCGCGCTAACATGGTCGCCAGGAGGGAGACGACTCGATCTCCCCCGATCGTATGCGTGCGTGGCCTGCATGGCCACGTCGGCCATGCAAATGCCTGGCCCGCCTGGGGCCCCTCCCCCTTTTCTTTCTCTTTAATTTTTCCCATCCACCTAGAAAACATACCTGGGCCGGCCCAATACTGCCACCCCGCACGACCCAGAGAACTCCCGCCCGTTTTGAATGTTTGAAAATTTGAGATTTGCTGTTAAATTGTGATAGAAACCAGTGGCACTGTTTTAGGAATATCTCGAGTTTTACTTACCCAAATCGAGTGAAACCAAGTTCACTAGTTCAGAAATATCTATACCTTTCCAATGCCACTGGTACCATATTTTTAGGATTTTTGTACGATTTTTTGGTAAAATAAACTTCTTCTATGTGTACTGCAGACTTTAACAAATTTCTAAAATTGTAGGATTAATATTTTTGGATGAGTCCAATTGTGTTAGTCTTGTTTTAGTACTGGCCATCTAGGAAAAATATTGTTAGTCCCTTTTCATGCTAGTTAGTTTCTGTTTGTGTTAATTGTGTATCACATGGTTTGATGAACCAAAAACATTTTTATTTATTAAACCCTTTAACCACCACTTTTACTTAAAAACAGCCATCTTATGTTTTAACCTTGCAAAACAAGTACCCCTGCATGCTTAGACTTGTAGCATTTGAAACCTTGCTTGCAAGTTGAAATATGGTGTTGATTGTATGTTGCGTGTTTTTTATCTTGCGATGCTAGATTCGAGCGATGTTGGAGTTGAAGAGGAAGAATTTGAAGAGTTTGAAGAAGTCCAGGGACAAATAAGCCAACCAAGGCAAGCCATCTTTTGATCTCTGATTGTTGTGTCTCATATTGTTGTCACCTAGTTATTATTCTTGTCTCTTGCTCTATTGTGTGTTAGTCTCTTTATCGTGTCGATGCATGCTTTGTCTTAAGCATGATGATCCTCCTGGTCATACTTCATGATCATCTTAGTAATTGTTGGTATACTTGTTGATCATGGCTATGCCATCCTACCTTGTTGAGTTACATGCTTACCTTAAGCATGTGACACTTCTTGTCAATTCACTCCTACACCCCTTGTGAGTGTAGTAGTAACAACATCATGATCTTTGTGTACTCTCATTTTGAGATGAGTATGCCTTCCTACCTTAGGTATGTCAAATAACGTTGATCACCCTAACTTATTTTAGTGTTGGTTGATTAACACCACAAATCTGAAAGTATTTTCCCTCTTATGTTGACAACATGCATGCTTACCCTAAGCATGTATGCCCCCTTGACCACCTATATTATCATCTTCTTAGTGGCATGATGATTAACATCATGACCCTTGTTGTATCATCCTACTTATGATTGTCCCTATGCATGCTTATCCTAAGTATGTATGATTCCCTTGACACCTCAATCACCATCTCCTTAGTGGTATGATGGTTAGCATCATTCCCTTGTTGATAGCTTAGTTCTCCATAGTGAAACCTTAGGTTGGGAAACCCCGATGTTTTATGTTTTGGAAAGATTTTGAAAACTTTGGGAAGACGCGGTCTTGCCCATGTGTGTTTCAAGAAAAAGGGTCTGGAGATTTCGGAAAAATGGTACATGGTTGGTTGGTGACAAACAAGTGTGGGTAAAATGATTTCAAAGGAGCACTGCGTATAAGTGTTCGCCGTCCCAACTTTACTCGCGCAACCACATTATCCCAACGTGGGCACTGGGCTTAGCTCGCAGTCTGTTCCTCTTATCTATGGGACACCGCACAACTATACAAGGGTAAGAGTACCCCCGAGTCCGGATTGTCGTAGTGGGAGGCAATAGTATAACGTGATGCCTTCGGGGCTACCCGTCCGGAAGACACTATGGGTCTCCTGACGTGGCGGTGGAGTCACGCTCAAAGTGAGGTGAGCTGCCACGGTGTCGGGGAGGTACACACTCCATAGGGTAGGATCCCATGATAAGTTGAATTGGCGAAAGGCTTTGACCAACTGTCCGAGACACGCATACTTTAGTATGACGAACCGGGGATGATCCCGGCGGATTGGTTGGTTCTTGTGGGGAAACTGTGCAAACTCTGCAGAGTCAAATCTATTCGAATAGCCGCGTCCGCGGTCATGGACGGGTTGAAATGGCCATACTTAACCGGGGCTAGTTTTTTTTAAGAAATGTTTTGCAAAGAAAAAGAGAAAGTGTTCTCAGAGTACCGGAAGGGTACGGGAAAGGTTGACGATCATATGGAGATGGTCGGGAAGGAAATAAAAAGGGCTACTCCCATCCCAGTGTTTTATGTTGTGGAACTTTTTTGAAGTATCTTCTCCAATAAAGATATAGAGATGTCATAGGATATCTTTTGAAGTATCTTCTTCAACCAAGATATAGAAATGTCGTAGAATCCTCTTAGTGTCCCCTTCAATTGTGATGTTGGGATGCTACATCCACAAGAGAAACTACTTCTCTTCTTCATGCTATATACACAAGAGAAACTACTTCTCTTCCTCATGCTATTTCCACAAAAGAAATTAGCTCTTCCCTCTTGTCATCTTAGATTAGCACTTGTGATGACCCACAAGTATAGGGGATCGCAACAGTCTTCGAGGGAAGTAAAACCCAAATTTATTGATTCGACACAAGGGGAGGTAAAGAATACTTATAAGCCTTAACAACCGAGTTGTCAATTCAGCCGCACTCGGAAAAGCACTAGCAACAGGGGTGATGTGAAAGTAGCGTAAATATGAGAGCAAGTAGTAACAAGAATACACGACAGCTAGAATAGTAATATGAGAGCAATGGCACCGAAGGCAGCTTGATACTACTTCCGATGACATGTAGAACAAGTATATGATGATGAAAGATGGACCGGGGTTCCCAGCTATCTACACTAGTGGCAACTCTCCAATAACAAGTGTTGGGTGAACAAATTACAGTCGGGCAATTGATAGGATTGAAATAGCATTAAGACAGAATATCAAGATCATTAATCATGTAGGCATGTTTTCCAATAATAGTCGTACGTGCTCGCAATGAGAAACTTGCACAACATCTTTTGTCCTACCAGCCGGTGGCAGCCGGCCTCAAGGGAAACTACTGGATATTACGGTACTCCTTTTAATAGAGCACCTGAGCAAAGCATTAACACTCCGTGAAAACATGTGTCCCTCACATGACCGCCATCCCTCCGGTTGTCCCGATTTCGTCACTTCGGGGCCTTTGGTTCCGGACGATGACATGTGCATACAACTTGTAGATACAATCTAAGCAATAAGTATAGAGCTCAAATCTAAGATCATGCCACTCGGGCCCTAGTGACAAGCATTAAGCATAACAAGATTGCAAAGCAACAATAACTTCATAAACTTTGTAGATAGACAATCGTAATGTAGCAATCCATCGGATCCCGACAAACACAACACCGATTACATCGATGAATCTCAATCATGTAAGGCAGCTCATGAGATCATTGTATTGAAGTACATGGGGGAGAGAATACCAACTAGCTACAGCTAGAACCCGTAGTCCATGGGGGAACTACTCACGGAGCATGATGGAGGCGATGGCGTTGATGGAGATGGCTTCCGGGGCACTTCCCCATCCCGGCAGGTGCCGGGACGAGACTTCGTCCCCCGAATTGGAGTTTCGTGATGGCGGCGGCGCCCTGGAGTCTTTCCGGAGTTTCGTCAAGAGTTACGGTGTTTTTAGGTCGAAAGGGATTTTATAGGCGAAGAGGCGGCGCAGGGGGCACTCGGGGCGCCACACCACAGGCCGGCGCGGGCCCGGGCCAGGCCGCGCCGCCCTATGGTGTGGTGGCCCTCCGGCCCCTCTCCGACTCTTCTTCGGTGTTCGGACGCTTCCGGGAAAAATAGGAGGTTTGGTCTTCGTTTCGTCGAATTCCGAGAATATTGCCCGAACAGCCTTTCCGGAACCAAAAACAGCAGAAAATAGGAACCGGCACCGTGGCATCTTGTTAATAGGTTAGTTCCGGAAAACGCATAAAAACATTATAAAGTGCAAGCAAAACATGTAAGTATTGTCATAAAACAAGCATGGAACGACAGAAATTATGGATACGTCGGGGACGTATCAGCATCCCCAAGCTTAGTTCTCGCTCGTCCCGAGCAGGTAAACGATAAAAAGAATAATTTCTGTAGTGACATGCTACTTACATAACCTTGATCATACTATTACAAAGCATATGAAATGAATGAAGTGACTCAAGGCAATGATCTATAGTTGCTAACAAATAGATAACATATAGCAAAACTTTTCATGAAGAGTACTTTCAAGACAAGTATCAAAAGTCTTGCACAAGAGTTAACTCATAAAGCAATAAGTTCAAAGTAAAGGCATCGAAGCAACACAAAGGAAGATATAAGTTTCAGCGGTTGCTTTCAACTTGTAACATGCATATCTCATGGATAATTGTCAACACAAAGTAATATGATGAATGCAAATATGCAAGTATGTAAGAATCAATGCACAGTTGACACAAGTGTTTGCTTCTAAGATGGAAGGAAATAGGTAAACTGACTCAACATAAAGTAAAAGAATGGCCCTTCAAAGGAGAAAGCATCGATTGCTATATTTGTGCTAGAGCTTTGGTTTTGAAAACATAAAGAGAGCATAAAAGTAAAGTTTTGAGAGGTGTTTGTTGTTGTCAACGAATGGTAGTGGGCACTCTAACCCCCTTGCTAGACAAACCTTCAAAGAGCGGCTCCCATGAATTATTTTTATTTTTGGGTGGCACTCCTTCCAACCTTTCTTTCACAAACCATGGCTAACCGAATCCTCGGGTGCATGCCAACAATCTCATACCATGAAGGAGTGCCTTTTTATTTTAGTTTTATTATGATGACACTCCTCCCAACCTTTGCTTACACAAGCCATGGCTAACCGAATCTTCGGGTGCCGTCCAACAATCACATACCATGGAGGAGTGTCTATTTTGGTTAATTAATTTGGGACTGGGAATCCCATTGCCAGCTCTTTTTGCAAAATTATTGGATAAGCGGATGAAGCCACTAGTCCATTGGTGAAAGTTGCCCAACAAGATTGAAAGATAAACACCACATACTTCCTCATGAGCTATTAAACATTGACACAAATCAGAGGTGATAAATTTTGAATTGTTTAAAGGTAGCACTCAAGCAATTTACTTTGGAATGGCAGAAATACCACATAGTAGGTAGGTATGGTGGACACAAATGGCATAGTGGTTGGCTCAAGGATTTTGGATGCATGAGAAGTATTCCCTCTCGATACAAGGCTTAGGCTAGCAAGGTTGTTTGAAGCAAACACAAGTATGAACCGGTACAGCAAAACTTACATAAGAACATATTGCAAGCATTATAATACTCTACACTGTCTTCCTTGTTGCTCAAACACTTTTACCAGAAAATATCTAGACCTTAAGAGAGATCAATTATACATACCAATTTTAACAAGCTCTACGGTAGTTCTCCACTAATAGGTTTAAACTACATGAAAAAACTTAATCATGATCTACTTGAGAGCTCAAAACAATTGCCAAGTGTCAAATTATCCAAGACATGATGAGGCATTTTCCTTTTCCAACCAAATATAAATAAGTGCAATAGCTTCCAACTTTTATCATTGAACATTAAAAGTAAAACGAAGAACACGAGTGTTCATATGAAAAAGCGGAGCGTGTATCTCTCCCACACAAGGATTGCTAGGATCCGAATTTATTCAAACATAAACAAAACGAAAATAAACACACAGACGCTCCAAGTAAAGCACATATGATGTGACCGAATAAAAATATAGTTTCAGGGGAGGAACCTGATAAGTTGATGAAGAAGGGGATGCCTTGGGCATCCCCAAGCTTAGACGCATGAGTCTTCTTGAAATGTGCAGGGATGAACCACGGGGGCATCCCCAAGCTTAGACTTTTCACTCTTCTTGATCATATATCATCCTCCTCTCTTGACCCTTGAAAACTTCCTTCACACCAAACTTCTCATAAACTTCATTAGAGGGGTTAGTACTCAAAAAATTTGAATCCACCTTGGTCATGTAGTGGCACATTGCAAGAACTCAATAAAACATTAGCTACAGCCCTCTACGTCTAGAAAACCTCGCTTAAAGTCCACAAGAGACAATGCAAAAACAGAGACAGAATCTGCCAAAACAGAACAGCCAGTAAAGACGAATTTTAATAAAATACTTCCGTTGCTCAAATCAGAAAACTCAAAACTAATGAAAGTTGCGTACATATCTGAGGAACACGCACGTAAATTGGCATATTTTTCTGAGTTACCTACAGAGAAAACAGTCCAGATTCGTGACAGATAGAAATCTGTTTCTGCGCAGAAATCCAAATCTAGTATCAACCTTCGATTAGAGGCTTCACTTGGCACAACAAAACACAAAACTAAGATAAGGAGAGGTTGCTACAGTAGTAAACAAATTCCAAGACACAAATATAAAACAAAGTACTGTAGCAAAATAACACATGGGGTATCTCCCAAGAAGTTGCTTTCTTTATAGCCATTAAGATGGGCTCAGCAGTTTTAATGATGCACTCGCAGAAAGTAGTATTTGAAGCAAAAGAGAGCATCAAGAGGCAATTCCAAAACAAGTTTAAGCCTAACATGCTTCCTATGCATAGGAATCTTGTACACAAATAAATTCATGAAGAACAAAGTGACAAGCATAAGAAGATAAAACAAGTGTAGCTTCAAAATTTTAAGCATATAGAGAGGTGTTTTAGTACCATGCAGATTTCTACTACCATATTTTCCTCTCTCATAATAATTTTCAGTAGCTTCATGAACAAACTCAACAATATAGCTATCACATGCAGCATACTTTTCATGATTTCCAAACACATAATTTTTATCAAGTTCAAGAATAGTGGAATTAAAACTTTCAAACTTACTTTTATTAATAATATAACAAGGTAGGTGATCAATCTCAAGAGATATGGGACTCATAGAATAAGTCAAGACTTCTCCAATCCCATTTTCATTAGTAGTACAATTAATATTATTAAGTAACATAGGACCATCATCTAGAGCTTTATCATAGACATTTGCCAAACAAAATTCTTTAGTACCATGCATTTCGACATCAGGCACAAACAAAGCATTATCATAAGATTTATCAAAGTAGCATGGATTATCATATATAACAGTAGCATAATTATTCTCACAATTTTTACTCATAGGTACTATTTCAAGAGGATCCACAGGAGCATAACATTCAACCTCTTCCGGTAAGCATGGAGGACAATCAAATAGTGTAAGAGATAAAGAGTTACTCTCATTAGAAGGTTGGCATGGGTAGCTAATCCATTCTTCCTCCTTTTGTTCATCACTCCCCTCTTCTTTTTCATCCAATGAGCATTCAGGTTCATCAATTTCCTCCTCTTTCTCATCCAATGAGCTTTCAGGTTCATCAATTTCTTCTTCCATCGGTTCCTGCAAATTGTGAGTGCATTCTTGTGCATTAATGTGTCTCTCTTTATAATCAAGGATATAAGGATTCCTACTGTAGCATTCTATGCAAGAATTAAGGATAGTAGAGACATAATCTTTAAGGCCCTTACAAACAACACAAGATTCATAATTCTCAACCATGAAGGATTCTATCTCGGAGGCTCCCATAAATAAGACAAATTGTTCTACCTCCTCGAAACCATAATGAATATAGCAATTCCGATTATAGCTCTTAATTAAAAATTCCTCACTAAAGCCACATTGAAATTTAAGATGTTTAGTATCCTGTTGAGAGCAACAGTTTATATCATGGCATTCAAGCAAGATTTTAGCAATTGTATTCAGTTTTTCTATCATAGCACTCATTATTTTACCAGTTCTTGATTCTCTATAACAATTATAACATTCTATAAGCACCAAGTAGTTTGTAGGTTCTCCCATAACAGCAGTTTTTAATTTTTCGATTTTTCAAATTTTTATGGATTTTTGGATATATAGGAAAAGTAAAACAAAACTGAAATAAACTAGACAAAAGTAAACTAAGCAAACTAATACTAGACAGAAATAAACTAAGCACAAATAAACTAGACAAAAGTAAACTAAGCAAAACAAAATAAAATAAAATAGAGAGAGAGGTGGAGTGTACTCCCCAGGTGAACTTATGAGTAGAGCTATGCCTCCCCGGCAACGGCGCTGTGAAAATAGTCTTGATGACCCACAAGTATAGGGGATCGCAACGAGTCTTCGAGGGAAGTAAAACCCAAATTTATTGATTCGACACAAGGGGAGGTAAAGAATACTTATAAGCCTTAACAACTGAGTTGTCAATTCAGCTGCACCTGGAAAAGCACTAGCAACAGGGGTGATGTGAAAGTAGCAGAAATATGAGAGCAGTAGTAACAAGAATACGTACAGCTAGTAATAGTAATATGAGAGCAATGGCACCGGAATGCGCTTGATACTACTTCCGATGACATGTAGAACAAGTATATGATGATGAAAGATGGACCGGGGTTCCCAGCTATCTACACTAGTGGCAACTCTCCAATAACAAGTGTTGGGTGAACAAATTACAGTCGGGCAATTGATAGGATTGAAATAGCATTAAGACAGAATATCAAGATCATTAATCATGTAGGCATGTTTTCCAATAATAGTCGTACGTGCTCGCAATGAGAAACTTGCACAACATCTTTTGTCCTACCAGCCGGTGGCAGCCGGGCCTCAAGGGAAACTACTGGATATTAAGGTACTCCTTTTAATAGAGCACCGGAGCAAAGCATTAACACTCCGTGAAAACATGTGTCCCTCACATGACCGCCATCCCCTCCGGTTGTCCCGATTTCTGTCACTTCGGGGCCTTTGGTTCCGGACAGTGACATGTGCATACAACTTGTAGATACAATCTAAGCAATAAGTATAGAGCTCAAATCTAAGATCATGCCACTCGGGCCCTAGTGACAAGCATTAAGCATAACAAGATTGCAGCAACAATAACTTCATAAACTTTGTAGATAGACAATCGTAATGTAGCAATCCATCGGATCCCGACAAACACAACACCGATTACATCAGATGAATCTCAATCATGTAAGGCAGCTCATGAGATCATTGTATTGAAGTACATGGGGGAGAGAATACCAACTAGCTACAGCCTAGAACCCGTAGTCCATGGGGGAACTACTCACGGAGCATGATGGAGGCGATGGCGTTGATGGAGATGGCTTCCGGGGCACTTCCCCGTCCCGGCGAGGTGCCGGGACGAGACTTCGTCCCCCGAATTGGAGTTTCGTGATGGTGGTGGCGCCCTGGAGTCTTTCTCGGAGTTTCGTCAAGAGTTACGGTGTTTTTAGGTCGAAAGGGATTTTATAGGCGAAGAGGCGGCGCAGGGGGCACTCGGGGCGCCACACCACAGGCCGGCGCGGGCCCGGGCCAGGCCGCGCCGCCCTATGGTGTGGTGGCTCTCCGGCCCCTCTCCGACTCTTCTTCGGTGTTCGGACGCTTCCGGGAAAAATAGGAGGTTTGGTCTTCGTTTCGTCGAATTCCGAGAATATTGCCCGAACAGCCTTTCTGGAACCAAAAACAGCAGAAAATAGGAACTGGCACTGTGGCATCTTGTTAATAGGTTAGTTCCGGAAAACGCATAAAAACATTATAATGTGCAAGCAAAACATGTAAGTATTGTCATAAAACAAGCATGGAACGACAGAAATTATGGATACGTCGGGGACGTATCAACTTGTTATCTTGCACTCTTGCAAAGTACCTTTGTGATGGTTTGCGAGTACAATTCCAATGTACTCACGGCTTTTCCCTGGCTATTTACTTGGCCAGACTTGGAGGAACACGACGGATGAAGAAGGAGTTGGCGACGTCTATGCGAGCTAGGAACTTCTTACCAGTCAGTTTCCTGTAGGGTTAAGGCAGATGACTTGGGCTCTGCGTTGCTGAAGTGATTCTGCGACTCTGATGATTAGATTAGGCCCTTCAAGGCTATTATGTAAAGGTTGGTCATTTGACCTTATTATAATTTTCTTATTCCGTTTTGTAATGAAGGATGTAATTTGATATCAGTTCAGTTATGTGTTCATGGCGCACTGATCATGGGATCGTGAACTATATACATAACAGGGTATTTCAGACAGTTAGTCTGGGGTCCCCACAAGATAATTCAAAAAAATCACATCACACACATGCATGGATGCTTGTGTCATACACACACATATACACACATGTGTTTTTGCCAAAGTACATACATGTGTGCATTAGAGTACATAAAAAAAGCCACAATGAACTTCTCGGTTCCGATTGGTGGCTAGCTAGCGTTTCTTGACAATGTTCTTGCCCTTCTTCATCGCGGACGTTGTTGAATACTTTAGCCCGACCACCTTGAGATTTCTTCTCATGTACGGGCAACCTTTAGCCGGTAGGGTGGTCTTCCTTCTTACTTTCGAATAAGTAGTAGGCTTGTCAAAGTACTTGTCAAATTCCTCTTCGATCTTCGGATCGCCGTTCTTGTTGATGTCTTGCTTGTCGGCGTCTCCTTCCATTCCGATGATGCTCCTCTTGCCCCTCCTCACGACCACACGGCTGGGCTTTAACGGGTCGGTAATGAAGAAGCATTGGTCAACTTGGCTAGCGAGCTGATGCGTGCGATTAACACACGTCCGTTGGGAACCCCAAGAGGAAGGTGTGATGCAGACAGTAGCAAGTTTTCCCTCAGAAAGAAACCAAGGTTTATCGAACCAGGAGGAGCCAAGAAGCACGTTGAAGGTTGATGGCGCGAAGTGTAGTGCGGCGCAACACCGGGGATTCCGACGCCAACGTGGAACCTGCACAACACAACCAAAGTACTTGCCCCAACGTAACAGTGAGGTTGTCAATCTCACCGGCTTGCTGTGAACAAAGGATTAACCGCATTGGGTGGATGATGATTGTTTGCGAAGAACAGTAAAGAACAATTGCAGTAGATTGTATTTCAGATGTAAAGAATAGGACCGGGGTCCACACTTCACTAGTGGTGTCTCTCCCATAAGATAAATAGCATGTTGGGTGAACAAATTACAGTTGGGCAATTGACAAATAAAGAAGGCATAACAATGCACATACATATATCATGATGGGTACTATGAGATTTAATCAGGGCATTACGACAAAGTACATAGACGGCCATCCAGCATGCATCTATGCCTAAAAAGTCCACTTTCAGGTTATCATCCGAACCCCTTCCAGTATTAAGTTGCAAGCAACATGACAATTGCATTAAGTATGGTGCGTAATGTAATCAACACAAATATCCTTAGACAAAGCATCGATGTTTTATCCCTAGTGGCAACAAGCACATCCACAACCTTAGAACCTTCGTCATCGTCCTGCATTTAATGGAGGCATGAACCCACTATCGAGCATAAATACTCGCTCTTGGAGTCACAAGTATCAACTTGGCCAGAGCCTCTACTAGCAACGGAGAGCATGCAAGAACATAAACAACTCATATATGATAGATTGATAATCAACTTGACATAGTATTCAATATCCATCGGATCCCAACAAACACAACATGTAGGATTACAAATAGACGATCTTGATCATGATAGGCAGCTCACAAGATCGAACATGATAGCACAATTAGGAGAAGACGACCATCTAGCTACTGCTATGGACCCATAGTCCAGGGGTGAACTACTCACACATCGATCCGGAGGCGATCATGGCGATGAAAAGTCCTCCGGGAGATGATTCCCCTCTCCGGCAGGGTGCCGGAGGGGATCTCCTGAATCCCCCGAGATGGGATGGGCGGCGGCTGCGTCTCTGGAAGGTTTTCCGTATCGTGGCTCTCGGTACTGGGGGTTTCGCAACGAAGACTATATGTAGGCGGAAGGGTAGGTCAGGGGGCGTCACGAGGGGCCCACACAATAGGCCGGCGCGGCCAGGGCTTGGGCCGCGCCGCCCTAGTGTGGCGCCACCTCGTGGCCCCACTTCGTTTCCTCTTCGGACTTCTGGAAGCTTCGTGGAAAAATAGGCCCCTAGGCGTTGATTTCATCCAATTCCGAGAATATTTCCTTACTAGGATTTCTGAAACCAAAAATAGCGTAAAACAAAGAATCGGCTCTTCGGCATCTCGTCAATAGGTTAGTGCCTGGAAAATGCATAATAATGACATATAATGTGTATAAAACATGTGAGTATCATCATAAAAGTAGCATGGAACATAAGAAATTATAGATACGTTTGAGACGTATCAAGCATCCCCAAGCTTAGTTCCTACTCGCCCTCGAGTAGGTAAACGATAACAAGGATAATTTCTGAAGTGACATGCTATCATAATCTTGATCAATACTATTTAATAGTACCTTCCTTCATATCAATAATAGCACCAACAGTTCGAAGAAAAGGTCTTCCCAATATAATGGGACAAGATGCATTGCATTCAATATCCAAGACAACAAAATCAACGGGGACAAGGTTATTGTTAACCATAATACGAACATTATCAATCCTCCCCAAAGGTTTCTTTGTAGCATTATCGAGCAAGATTAACATCCAAATAACAATTTTTCAATGGTGGCAAGTCAAGCATATCATAGAGTTTCTTAGGCATAACGTAAATACTTGCACCAAGATCACATAAAGCATTACAATCAAAATCATTGACCCTCATCTTAATGATGGGCTCCCAACCATCTTCTAACTTCCTAGGAATAGAAGTTTCAAGTTTTAGTTTCTCTTCTCTAGCTTTTATGAGAGCATTTGTAATATGTTTTGTAAAGGCCAAATTTATAGCACTAGCATTGGGACTTCTAGCAAGTTTTTGTAAGAACTTTATAACTTCAGAGATTTGACAATCATCAAAATCTAAACCATTATGATCTACAGCAATGGGATCATTGTCCTCAATGTTGGAAAAAATTTCAGCAGTTTTATCACAAGCGGTTTCAAGTAGTTTTAGCAATTTCAGGTAATTTTGCACGCTTTGTACTAGGAGTAAAAACATTGCCAACACCAATTATTTTACCATTGATAGTAGGGGGTGTAGCAACATGTGAATCATTATCATTACTAGTGGTGGTAATAGTCCAAACTTTAGCTACATTATTCTCTTTAGCTAGTTTTTCATTTTCTTCTCTATCCCACCTAGCATGCAATTCAGCCATCAATCTTATATTCTCATTAATTATAACTTGGATGGCATTTGTTGTAGTAACAATCTTATTATCAATATCCTTATTAGGCATAACTTTCAATTTTAAAAGATCAACATCAGAGGCAAGTCTATCAACCTTAGAAGCAAGAATATCAATTTTATCAAGCTTTTCCTCAACAGATTTGTTAAAAGAAGTTTGTGTACTAATAAATTCTTTAAGCATGGCTTCAAGACCAGGGGGTACACTCCTATTATTGTTGTAAGAATTCCCATAAGAATTACCATAACCATTACCATTAGCAGAAGGATATGGCCTATAGTTGTTACTAGAATTATTCCTATAAGCGTTGTTGTTGAAATTATTATTTTTAATGAAGTTCACATCAACATTTTCTTCTTGAGCAACCAATGAAGCTAAAGGAACATTATTAGGATCAACATTAGATTTACCATTCACAAGCATAGACATAATCACATCAATCTTATCACTCAAGGAGGAGGTTTCTTCAACATAATTTACCTTCTTACCTTGTGGAGCTCTTTCCGTGTGCCATTCAGAGTAATTTATCATCATATCATCAAGAAGCTTTGTAGCCGCCCCCAAAGTAATGGACATAAATGTACCTTCGGCAGCTGAATCCAATAGGTTCCGCGAAGAAAAATTCAGTCCTGCATAAAAGGTTTGGATGATCATCCAAGTAGTCAGTCCATGGGTTGGGCAATTCTTTACCAAAGATTTCATTCTCTCCCATGCTTGAGCAACATGTTCATTATCTAATTGCTTAAAATTCATTATGCTACTTCTCAAAGATATAATTTTAGCGGGAGGATAATATCTACCAATAAAAGCATCTTTACATTTAGTCCATGAATCAATACTATTCTTAGGCAAAGATAGCAACCAATCTTTAGCTCTTCCTCTTAATGAGAAAGGAAACAATTTTAATTTTATAATGTCACCATCTACATCCTTATACTTTTGCATTTCACATAGTTCAACAAAATTATTAACATGGGCAGCAAGCATCATCGGAACTAACACCGAGAAAATTGCTCTCTCATAACAAGATTCAAGTAAAGCGAGTTTAATTTCAAAGAATTCTGCTCGTAGTAGCAGGTGGAGCAATAGGTGTGCATAGGAAATCATTATTATTTGTGTTTGTGAAGTCACACAACTTAGTGTTTTCAGGAGTATTCATTTTAGCAGTAGTAAATAAAGCAAACTAGATAAAGTAAATGCAAATAACTATTTTTTTGTGTTTTTAATATGGAGAACAAGACAGTAAATAAAGTAAAGCTAGCAACTAATTTTTTTGTGTTTTGTTTTAGTGCAGCAAACAAAGTAGTAAATAAAATAAAGCAAGACAAAAACAAAGTAAAGAGATTGGAAGTGGAGACTCCCCTTGCAACGTGTCTTGATCTCCCCGACAACGGCGCCGTAAAATATGCTCTGCTGGCGTGCAGTTGATGTGGGAGATAGAAATCTTTGTGGTGTAACTTTTCTTCAGGTCCCCGGCAATGGCGCCAGAAAATATGCTTGATGCGTGCGATTAACACACGTCCGTTGGGAACCCCAAGAGGAAAGTGTGATGCAGACAGTAGCAAGTTTTCCCTCAGAAAGAAACCAAGGTTTATCGAACCAGGAGGAGCCAAGAAGCACGTTGAAGGTTGATGGCGGCAAAGTGTAGTGCAGCGCAACACTAGGGATTTCGGCGCCAACGTGGAACCTGCACAACACAACCAAAGTACTTTGCCCCAACGTAACAGTGAGGTTGTCAATCTCACCGGCTTGCTGTGAACAAAGGATTAACCGTATTGTGTGGATGATGATTGTTTGCGAAGAACAGTAAAGAACAATTGCAGTAGATTGTATTTCAGATGTAAAGAATAGGACCGGGGTCCACAGTTCACTAGTGGTGTCTCTCCCATAAGATAAATAGCATGTTGGGTGAACAAATTACAGTTGGGCAATTGACAAATAAAGAAGGCATAACAATGCACATACATATATCATGATGAGTACTATGAGATTTAATCGGGGCATTACGACAAAGTACATAGACCGCCATCCGAGCATGCATCTATGCCTAAAAAGTCCAGTTTCAGAGTTATCATCCGAACCCCTTCCGGTATTAAGTTGCAAGCAACGAGACAATTGCATTAAGTATGGTGCGTAATGTAATCAACACAAATATCCTTAGACAAAGCATCGATGTTTTATCCCTAGTGGCAACAAGCACATCCACAACCTTAGAACCTTCGTCACTCGTCCCGGATTTAATGGAGGCATGAACCCACTATCGAGCATAAATACTCGCTCTTGGAGTCACAAGTATCAACTTGGCCGAGCCTCTACTAGCAACGGAGAGCATGCAAGAACATAAACAACTCATATATGATAGATTGATAATCAACTTGACATAGTATTCAATATCCATCGGATCCCAACAAACACAACATGTAGGATTACAAATAGACGATCTTGATCATGATAGGCAGCTCACAAGATCGAACATGATAGCACAATTAGGAGAAGACGACCATCTAGCTACTGCTATGGACCCATAGTCTAGGGGTGAACTACTCACACATCGATCCGGAGGCGATCATGGCGATGAAAAGTCCTCCGGGAGATGATTCCCCTCTCCGGTAGGGTGCCGGAGGGGATCTCCTGAATCCCCCGAGATGGGATGGGCGGCGGCTGCGTCTCTGGAAGGTTTTCCGTATCGTGGCTCTCGGTACTGGGGGTTTCGCAACGAAGACTATATGTAGGCGGAAGGGTAGGTCAGGGGCGTCACGAGGGGCCCACACAATAGGCCGGCGCGGCCAGGGCTTGGGCCGCGCCGCCCTAGTGTGGCGCCACCTCGTGGCCCCACTTCGTTTCCTCTTCGGACTTCTGGAAGCTTCGTGGAAAAATAGGCCCCTAGGCGTTGATTTCATCCAATTCCGAGAATATTTCCTTACTAGGATTTCTGAAACCAAAAATAGCAGAAAACAGCAACTGGCTCTTCGGCATCTCGTCAATAGGTTAGTGCCGGAAAATGCATAATAATGACATATAATGTGTATAAAACATGTGAGTATCATCATAAAAGTAGCATGGAACATAAGAAATTATAGATACGTTTGAGACGTATCAAGCATCCCCAAGCTTAGTTCCTACTCGCCCTCGAGTAGGTAAACGATAACAAGGATAATTTACTGAAGTGACATGCTATCATAATCTTGATCAATACTATTTAATAGTACCTTCCTTCATATCAATAATAGCACCAACGAGTTCGAAGAAAAGGTCTTCCCAATATAATGGGACAAGATGCATTGCATTCAATATCCAAGACAACAAAATCAACGGGGACAAGGTTATTGTTAACCATAATACGAACATTATCAATCCTCCCCAAAGGTTTCTTTGTAGCATTATCAGCAAGATTAACATCCAAATAACAATTTTTCAATGGTGGCAAGTCAAGCATATCATAGAGTTTCTTAGGCATAACGAAATACTTGCACCAAGATCACATAAAGCATTACAATCAAAATCATTGACCCTCATCTTAATGATGGGCTCCCAACCATCTTCTAACTTCCTAGGAATAGAAGTTTCAAGTTTTAGTTTCTCTTCTCTAGCTTTTATGAGAGCATTTGTAATATGTTTTGTAAAGGCCAAATTTATAGCACTAGCATTGGGACTTCTAGCAAGTTTTTGTAAGAACTTTATAACTTCAGAGATTTGACAATCATCAAAATCTAAACCATTATGATCTACAGCAATGGGATCATTGTCCTCAATGTTGGAAAAAATTTCAGCAGTTTTATCACAAGCAGTTTCAGCAGTTTTAGCAATTTCAGGTAATTTTGCACGCTTTGTACTAGGAGTAAAAACATTGCCAACACCAATTATTTTACCATTGATAGTAGGGGGTGTAGCAACATGTGAATCATTATCATTACTAGTGGTGGTAATAGTCCAAACTTTAGCTACATTATTCTCTTTAGCTAGTTTTTCATTTTCTTCTCTATCCCACCTAGCATGCAATTCAGCCATCAATCTTATATTCTCATTAATTATAACTTGGATGGCATTTGTTGTAGTAACAATCTTATTATCAATATCCTTATTAGGCATAACTTTCAATTTTAAAAGATCAACATCGGAGGCAAGTCTATCAACCTTAGAAGCAAGAATATCAATTTTATCAAGCTTTTCCTCAACAGATTTGTTAAAAGAAGTTTGTGTACTAATAAATTCTTTAAGCATGGCTTCAAGACCAGGGGGTACACTCCTATTATTGTTGTAAGAATTCCCATAAGAATTACCATAACCATTACCATTAGCAGAAGGATATGGCCTATAGTTGTTACTAGAATTATTCCTATAAGCGTTGTTGTTGAAATTATTATTTTTAATGAAGTTCACATCAACATTTTCTTCTTGAGCAACCAATGAAGCTAAAGGAACATTATTAGGATCAACATTAGATTTACCATTCACAAGCATAGACATAATCACATCAATCTTATCACTCAAGGAGGAGGTTTCTTCAACATAATTTACCTTCTTACCTTGTGGAGCTCTTTCCGTGTGCCATTCAGAGTAATTTATCATCATATCATCAAGAAGCTTTGTAGCCGCCCCCAAAGTAATGGACATAAATGTACCTTCGGCAGCTGAATCCAATAGGTTCCGCGAAGAAAAATTCAGTCCTGCATAAAAGGTTTGGATGATCATCCAAGTAGTCAGTCCATGGGTTGGGCAATTCTTTACCAAAGATTTCATTCTCTCCCATGCTTGAGCAACATGTTCATTATCTAATTGCTTAAAATTCATTATGCTACTTCTCAAAGATATAATTTTAGCGGGAGGATAATATCTACCAATAAAAGCATCTTTACATTTAGTCCATGAATCAATACTATTCTTAGGCAAAGATAGCAACCAATCTTTAGCTCTTCCTCTTAATGAGAAAGGAAACAATTTTAATTTTATAATGTCACCATCTACATCCTTATACTTTTGCATTTCACATAGTTCAACAAAATTATTAACATGGGCAGCAGCATCATCAGAACTAACACCAGAAAATTGCTCTCTCATAACAAGATTCAGTAAAGCAGGTTTAATTTCAAAGAATTCTACTGTAGTAGCAGGTGGAGCAATAGGTGTGCATAGGAAATCATTATTATTTGTGTTTGTGAAGTCACACAACTTAGTGTTTTCAGGAGTATTCATTTTAGCAGTAGTAAATAAAGCAAACTAGATAAAGTAAATGCAAATAACTATTTTTTTGTGTTTTTAATATGGAGAACAAGACAGTAAATAAAGTAAAGCTAGCAACTAATTTTTTTGTGTTTTGTTTTAGTGCAGCAAACAAAGTAGTAAATAAAATAAAGCAAGACAAAAACAAAGTAAAGAGATTGGAAGTGGAGACTCCCCTTGCAACGTGTCTTGATCTCCCCGGCAACGGCGCCAGAAAATATGCTGCTGGCGTGCAGTTGATGTGGGAGATAGAAATCTTTGTGGTGTAACTTTTCTTCAGGTCCCCGGCAATGGCGCCAGAAAATATGCTTGATGCGTGCGATTAACACACGTCCGTTGGGAACCCCAAGAGGAAAGTGTGATGCGATACGATAGCAAGTTTTCCCTCGGAAAGAAACCAAGGTTTATCGAACCAGGAGGAGCCAAGAAGCACGTTGAAGGTTGATGGCGGCAAAGTGTAGTGCGGCGCAACACTAGGGATTTCGGCGCCAACGTGGAACCTGCACAACACAACCAAAGTACTTTGCCCCAACGTAACAGTGAGGTTGTCAATCTCACCGGCTTGCTGTGAACAAAGGATTAACCGTATTGTGTGGATGATGATTGTTTGCGAAGAACAAGTAAAGAACAATTGCGGTAGATTGTATTTCAGATGTAAAGAATAGGACCGGGGTCCACAGTTCACTAGTGGTGTCTCTCCCATAAGATAAATAGCATGTTGGGTGAACAAATTACAGTTGGGCAATTGACAAATAAAGAAGGCATAACAATGCACATACATATATCATGATGAGTACTATGAGATTTAATCGGGGCATTACGACAAAGTACATAGACCGCCATCCAGCATGCATCTATGCCTAAAAAGTCCAGCTTTCAGGTTATCATCCGAACCCCTTCCGGTATTAAGTTGCAAGCAACGAGACAATTGCATTAAGTATGGTGCGTAATGTAATCAACACAAATATCCTTAGACAAAGCATCGATGTTTTATCCCTAGTGGCAATAGCACATCCACAACCTTAGAACTTTCCGTCACCTGTCCCGCATTTAATGGAGGCATGAACCCACTATCGAGCATAAATACTCCCTCTTGGAGTCACGAGTATCAACTTGGCCAGAGCCTCTACTAGCAACGGAGAGCATGCAAGAACATAAACAACTCATATATGATAGATTGATAATCAACTTCACATAGTATTCAATATCCATCGGATCCCAACAAACACAACATGTAGGATTACAAATAGACGATCTTGATCATGATAGGCAGCTCACAAGATCGAACATGATAGCACAATTAGGAGAAGACGACCATCTAGCTACTGCTATGGACCCGTAGTCCAGGGGTGAACTACTCACACATCAATCCGGAGGCGATCATGGCGATGAGAAGTCCTCCGGGAGATGATTCCCCTCTCCGGCAGGGTGCCGAAGGGGATCTCCTGAATCCCCCGAGATGGGATTGGCGGCGGCTGCGTCTCTGGAAGGTTTTTTGTATCGTGCCTCTCGGTACTGGGGGTTTCGCGACGAAGACTATATGTAGGCGGAAGGGTAGGTCAGGGGCGTCAAGAGGGGCCCACACAATAGGCCGGCGCGGCCAGGGCTTGGGCCGCGCCGCCCTAGTGTGGCGCCACCTCGTGGCCCCACTTCGTTTCCTCTTCGGACTTCTGGAAGCTTCGTGGAAAAATAGGCCCCTGGGCGTTGATTTCATCCAATTCCGAGAATATTTCCTTGCTAGGATTTCGAAACCAAAAACAGCAGTAAAACAAGAATCGGCTCTTCGGCATCTCGTCAATAGGTTAGTGCCGGAAAATGCATAATAATGACATATAATGTGTATAAAACATGTGAGTATTATCATAAAAGTAGCATGGAACATAAGAAATTATAGATACGTTTGAGACGTATCACGAGCACCCACGGCCCATTTTTTGCGGAGGGGGTCTTCGATTTGGCATCGGGTATAACCATGGTGGTGAAATACAGTCCATCTTTTTTTTGGACGCTCTTGGCCCATCTCACACGGAACATCGACATCGTCTCTCCAACGTAGTCGAGTTCCCAAATCTCCTCGATCCTTCCGTAGAATCTTTCCTTGACATCAGTCTTGTCATCGGTGTAGGATAGCATAGTTACTCCTGAGTTTTGATACTGATAGGTCCTTACGTTGTGCCCGGGTCCCTGTGACAGGGAGAATATGAGTTTCTGCTCTTCAGTAGAAGGCGTCGGCGTGGGACTTTCCAGTAGCCTTTTCTTGAACCACCCCGTGAAGCTGGAGTTGTGCTCTTTCGTAACGTCCCCCATTTTCCTCGGCCGTCCTAGGTCGATGAACTTCTGCTCGATTAGGCTTTTGTGCTTATCCACCCAAGGGCTGACCAATTCTATGTGTTGTAGCGCGACTCGGTGTGCCCTGTCAAAGTCGGCGCATCGACCAGCGATGCCGACATGCATTGCGCGGTAGCCCTCGCGGTGACCAAACCCTGCTAGCCTGCCGACGTGCTTCCTGGTGGGCAGACCGACATCCTCGTTCTCGGTGCTTAGGTAGTTCTGGCAGAAGGAGATGCACTCGTAGGTGAGAAAGCCCTTGGCTATGGTTCCATCTGGACGGGCCCTGTTGCGAACGAATCCTTTGATGACACCGTTCAACATTTCGAATGGCTTCATGTTGTGCAGGAATGTCAGCCCGAGGTGGATGATGTCATCCACTACATGGAAAAGCAAATGCACCATGATGTCGAAGAACGCGGCCGGGAAGTAAATCTCGAGCTCGCATAGTATCTCGACGATCTCTTCTTGTAGCCTGTTGAGCTGCTTAATGCCGATGAACTTCCTAGAGATGATGTCGAAGAAGTTGCAGAGGCCAAACAACGTCTCGCGGACGTGGTCGTCCATTATCCCTCGCATCGCAATGGGAAGTATCTGCGTCATCAGCACGTGACAGTCGTGAGACTTCATCCCGCTAAACCTCTTGTTCGCTACGTCCAGATATCTGCTTATCTTCCCAGAGTAACCGTGAGGAACTTTGACTCCTAGGAGGCACTCGAAAACCCTCTCGAGCTCCTCCTCGCTCAGAGTGAAGCAGGCAGGTTTAAGCACCACCACCTCATTCTTCTTAGCCCTTTTGTGGTGACCCTGAGTCATTTCCGTCTGTTCATCATCATCATCACTATCGGTGGGGTACTGAAGTTATTTCTTGAGGCCAGGCAATTTCATGTCGGTTCTTGCTTTCGGGCCATCCTTGGTCCTCTCCGGCATGTTCATCAGAGTGCCAAGTAGGCTCTCGGTAACGTTTTTCGTGATGTGCATGACATCGAGGCTATGGGGCGTGTGGAGGACCTTCCACTACGGCAGGTCCCAGAAAACGGACCTCGCTTTCCATACGCCCAGCAGCGGCGATTCCCTCGGTCGCTTCTTTCCCGGTGCGGGGCACTCTTCCCAATTTTCCAAAAGCTCGGATATTTCTTCGCCGCTCCTCGGTCGTGGAGCTCTTCCGAGCTCCTCTTCACCATTGAACAGATCCTTGCGTTTTCTCCACGGGTGATCGAAGCGAAGCCACATTCGAGTCCCTTGGAACACAGTTTTAGAAGACCCGGGAACCTTCGCCAGCTGCAGATGTGGGGTCTTATCCATGCACTTGACACATGCCTTGAATCCGTGGTTCACCTGGCACGATACATATGCGTAACCAGGATAGTCCTGCACTGTCGTTAGCAATGCGGCTCTGAGAGGGAAATAATCTCTTTTGTACGCGTCCCAAGTACGGGCCGGCGTCTCCCACAGCGTGGCTAACTCCTCTTTCAACAGACCGGGATATAGATGCATGTCCACACCCGGTTGTTTCGGCCCCTGAATAAGAATACTCATGTGTACGGACCGTTGCTTTGTGCACAGCCAGGGGGGAGGTTGTATGGCCATACAAACACGGGCCAGGTGCTATGCGTGCTACTCTGGTTTCCAAAGGGATTGAGTCCGTCGGTGCTCATGCCCAGACGAACGTTCCTCGGTTCGCTCCCGAACTCATCTGCGAACTCAGTGTCCAACGCATTCCACTGGCTAGCGTCTGCAGGGTGTGTCAGGATCTTGCCCTTCTCCGGATCATCTGCAGGCTTCTCCCTTTCCACGTGCCAATGCATGAGCTTTGCTTCCTTAGGATCTATGAAATACCGCTGCAGACGGGGAGTGATAGGAAAGTACCAGACAACTTTCAGAGGAAATTTCTTGTTCCCTCTCTTGTACCGTCCTTGGCCGCACACCGAACATGTTGTTCTGTCCTTGTACTCATCCCGAAAAAGTGCACAATCATTGATGCATGTGTGGTACTTTACGTGCGGTAGGTCGAGTGGGCGAACTATTTTCTTGGCCTCGTCGATACCTGTTGGAAATGTGTTGTCCTTGGGAAGACGAGCATGCCAAGATTTCATGTTATCGCTGAAGCTGTTGTCGGTCCATTTGTGTTCCGCCTTCATCTCCAGACACTCGAGCGTTACACTCAAGCGTGTATCCTCGGGCCGGCACGCTGGATACAATGGAGTCATCCCGTCTACCTCCATTTGCGTCAGCTTGGCTTTAGGTTTGGCGTTGCTCGTGTCCTTCAGGAGCAGCTCTTGAACATGAGGGTCCCGCAAGGCCGACGTTAGCGGCGTCTGCGTGCTCTCGGCTTCTCCACCATCATCTACTCCGGCATCATCATCTCCTTCATCGGCCTCTCCTTCCTCATGATGAACACCATGTTCGGGAGACTCTTCGTCTTCTCGCCCGATGTCGGCCTCTTCTTCATGACCAACATTTGCCGCCAGCTCCTCATTGAAGCCGAGCATGAAACCGCGCCTGAGCAGGTGTTCCTCCGGTTGTCCAGAATCAGGGTCGATCCACTGCCGGAGTCCGCATTTTCGACACGGACATCTTATCAGGGTCATGTTGTTCCTTACCATGTCGGCCTTCGCGTTCGCCTTGTATCTAACCACTTGGCCTTCCCTCATATGGACGACCATGGTTGACTGCGCGTCATACATAGAGCAAAAGAGAGTTAATTAGAACCACACACACCATGCACAAACACACATGCATGCATGATCGCCGGAAAATTTCGGCATGACCTATCCTAAAAGTAGGACATATGGCTAGTGCAAAAATTTGCCGAAATGGAAATGAATCAACATTTCGGCAAACATCCATGCACCACACGCCGGCACAAACCAACAACACCAACAACATAAATAAGCTTCTTCACAAGCAAACATTCAACCACAACACAAAGCTCAACACGTATAAACATCATCGTCTCGCCACTGCAAACCGTCCGGGAGCACGATAATCTTCACCTACAAAACATCCATACACACAAAACATGCATCCAATAGTACTCAACCTCTCACAAATCTACCAATCATGGTGGAGCAAGAGGATGGGGGTGGTGGAGAGAAAACAATGGACCATGCAAGAAGGAAAGTGGAGGAGGGGAAGAGAATTGTGGTTTTTAGTACCCCTCTACAAGTTGGAGTGGCTTCCCCTTACAAATATGCACACAAAATAGGCTTAGAGCTATCAACAATGGAGGAAAGTATGACCAAAATGGAGTGGAAGAGAGGAGCAACACGAGCTGGTTGGAGTAGACAAGAATGGAAAGGGTGGTGGGTGGAAGAGAAGAGGGAAAAAGCCTAGATCTACCGTGCACATTCTGTGGCGCATATAGTTCTGTGGCGCATATCAGCATATGCGCCACAGAATCTTGGTGGCGTGAGCCGGGGGGTGGTCCCCGCTGGATATTCTGTGGCGCATGGAGCAATGTGCGCCACAGAAGTTTAAATTTCTGTGGCGCACATTGCTCCATGCACCACAGAATATCCTTCGCCCATGTGCAGTGGTGGACCCCGCGTGGGCCCCACTAACTTTCTGTGGTGCACAGGCCGTTGTGCGCAGAATGTCCACTTTCTGTGGCGCATGCGCTGATGGTGCGCCACAGAAGTTGCTGAATTTTTGTGGCGCATGACGTTTGGTGCGCCACAAAAATTATTTGTGGCGCATGGTCTGTTTGGTGCGCCACAGTTGTTGTTTCTACCTATAATGGTTTTCCTACTAGTGGGTGTTGAGATGTATAAGTGGATTGCCTAGCCCTTTCCATCAGTTTGGATTTTGGTTGCTTTGACTAGTGCATGAAGCTTGACAAACCTTATTTATGTGTACAGCTCTCTAGTTGTACTACTAATTATTATGTGCTTATGTTGGCTGGATTGTGATGAACATGAGATGTTCTGTTGTTTCCGTAAAGAAAAAACGTGATGTTTTTTCGAATCCCGCGCTGGATATGTTTTGCACAAACTAGTGAAGTGCCCGCTGACAAAACATATTATGCGCAAACATGCAACCCTCAGTAACGATCATGGGTTCAAGTGTCCAGGATCCAGTGCCTTGACATAAGAAATGCACAGATAAACAGTATGGTGACTTGTAGATTTGGTCGTTGGATTGAAAATAGATAGCTAAGATCTAAGTATTGTAGCATGTAGCATATGTTTTTTTAGGTAGAACAGTGGGCAAAAGCCCCCTGCAATTTTTATTGAATTAAAATGGTATCATACATTATTACAAAAGGAGAGAGTGAGAAACTCTCAAGAAAAGAAAAGAAAACGAAAAGAAACCTAGAACTAACTAATAGACTGAATCCAATCTTTGAAGGAATTTACATGTTTCTTTTTCATTCTATACACTAGCAACCTCAGTTCTTGAAAAAAGATTGCTTTCCAGTTATTGAACTCTGAAGTTAGCACATGTCCTGTACATTGGTTGGTCCTGTAGCAGTTACTAGTTCATAGTCATCTGTCCAATTATTTTTTATCCAACGACTGAAAGGTAGGGGCAAGGCATGGTACTGTTTATGTGTGCCTCGTCTTCATCAAGGCACTCGATCTCATTCCGGGTTGTAGTGCTACCCCATGTAGCACCACTTTTTCTTTGGGTTAGCCCAGACAACCTTCCCAATAAAAAAAGTACTACCTTCCCTGCATGAACCAATTGTTTGTACTTTTGGGCTGCCGCCGGTCATGTACATGGTGATTGCTGTCAGCCTGCTTACTTCGCTGATAACAATCCAAAAACATTTAATTGGCCATCCGACGCAAGCCATTGGGGCCCTTCCTAATTTAAACACAGAGATCCTATGATTGGCCCTCAAGAAATCGAGATTCTACATATAAAGTTATTTTTATTTTGTATCCATTATGATTCTGATTCTTTTTAAATGCGCATAGCCAGTATACGCATCTACATGGGCTCTATATTTTGATATATTCATATAGTCGATTTCAAAATTTTCATAAATTATATAAAGTTCCAAGATTTATTCTATCAGTTTGCAAGATCTTAGAGTGTATTTGTATTTAAAAAAATGACAAACCTCTTCATCAGATTGTTGTTAAGAAGTGTAGTGTTGTGAACCCAAAATATATTACATACTCCCTCGTAGATCAAATTTGAACTAATTAAGTTGAACTAAAACCCGGATCAACAGTTAGTATGGATTAGATGCATGGAGTACGAAAAACAAATGAATAGGCAATATTTCAGTTTTTCCTTCACTTGAGAATGCTAGAGCAGGACCCATTTGCCAGTAGCGTCCCTCAACATTTGAAGGTAAAAACAAACATAAGGGATCGAGAAAAAAGCAAGTATCCTACATATCTCGGGTTAAAATATATCAAGAAATCACATATTTCTTGTACATAGAGGCTGACATCGGGGACCCATCAGCCAGTAGTGGAAAAAAATCCAAGAAAGGAAACAATTATCGTACAGAGAAGCTGACATGTGGGACGCATTTTGCAGCAGCGTCCTCAACTTTAACAAAGGCGGCAGGGGATCGAAAGAAAAAGCAAAGTTGCCAGAAATCAGCGGTCAAAAATAAATCCAAGAAATGAAATGTTTATTGTTCATAGAGGCTGACATGTGGGACCCACGAGCCAGCAGCGTCCTCAACGTTTCAAAGGCGGCAGGGGATCGGAAAAAAAGGCAAGTGACCATATATCAGGTGCCAAAAATAATCCAAGAAAAGAAACTTTTATTGTACATAGAGGATGACATATGGGTCCCGCTTTGCAGGAGCGGTCTCACCGCTTCCAAGGCGGCACGGGATCGAAAAAAAGAAAGGAAAGGTTTATCGTTCAGTGAGGCTGAGATGTGGGACCCATGGGCCAGCAGCGTCCTCTTAGTTTCAAAGGCGGCAGGGGATAAAAAAAGGCAAATAGCCAGTAATTAGGGTCAAAAATAAATTCAACAAAGGAAACTTTTACTGTTCATAGAGGCTGACATGTGGGACCCATGAGCCAGCAGCGTCTCAATGTTTCAGAGGCGGCATGAGATCGAAAGAAAAAGGAAAATAGCCAAAAAAATTATGGGTCAATAATAAATCAAACAAAGGAAAGGTTTATTGTTCATAGAGGCTGACATGTGGGACCCATGAGCCAACAGCGTCCTCAACGTGTTAAAGGCGGCAGGAGATCGAAAGACAAAGGCCAACAATCAGTTGGTAAAAAAATCCAAGAAAAGAAACATTTACCGTTCTGAGAGGATGACATGCGGGACCCATGAGGCAGCAGCATCCTCAACGATTCCAAGGCGGCAGGGGTCAAAAATAAATCCATCAAAGGAAACTTTTATTGTTCATAGAGGATGTGGGACCGACCTGCCAGTAGCGTCCTCATCGTTTCAAAGGGGGCAGGGGATCAAAAGAAAACGGCAAATAGCCAGAAATTAGGGGTAAAAAATAAATCCAATGAAGGACATTTTTATTGTTCATAGAGGATGACATGCGAGACCCATGAGCCAGCAGCTTCCTCAACGTTTCAAAGGCGGCATGAGATCGAAAGGAAAAAGAAAGTGACCAAATATCAGGAGCCAAAAATAATCCAAGAAAAGAAACTTTATTGTGCATAGAGGATGACATGCGGGTCCCATTTTGCAGTAGCGGTCTCAACGTTTCAAAGTCGGCATGAGATCGAAAGAAAAAAAGGCAAGTGCCAAATATCAGGAGCCAAAAATAATCCAAGAAAAGAAACTTTTATTGTACATAGAGGATGACATGCGGGTCCCATTTTGCAGCAGCGGTCTCAACGTTTCCAAGGCGGCACAGGACCAAAAGAAAAAGGAAGTAGCCAGAAATCAGGGGGTCAAAAAATCCAAAAAAAGAAATATTTCAATTGGGCTGCTTCTGGCCATCTGGGCCTTCAAGCTATCCTACTGGACGCCTTTTGATTCGTACAATTTCAGCCCATTCCAAAACATGAAAGTCATATGCTTCGCAAAAACAAAAAACAAGGAGATTCAACATATAAGTTTGTTTATGTAAAAATAAAGAATTAATTTATCCCTTTGCAATATCTCAGAGCGAAATACACTGTTTATTGTCTGCAAAATAATCAAGATATCACATGTTTCTTGTACGGGGAGGCTGACATTGGGGACCCATGAGCCAGCAGCGTCGTCAACGTTTTAAAGGCGGCAGTGGATGGAAAGAAAAAATAAACCAAAAATTTGTTGGTAAAAAATCCAAGGAAAGAAACCTTTTCGTCCTGAGAGGATGACATGCGGGACCCATGAGGCAGCATCATCCTCAGCGTTTATTGTTCATAGAGGCTGACATGTGGGACCCGTGAGCCAGCATCATCTTAAACATTTTAAAGGCGGCAGGCGATCGAAAGAAAAAATAATCCAAAATCATTTGGTAAACAAAATCCAAGAAAAGAAACATTTACCATTCTGAGAGGATGACATGCGGGACCCATGAGCCAGCAGGTTCCTCAACGTTTCAAAGGTGGCATGAGATCGAAATAAAAAGGCAAGTGACCAAAAATCGGAGGGTGAAAAATAATCCAAGAAAAGAAACTTTATTGTACATAGAGGATGACATGCGGGTCCCATTTTGCAGCAGCGGTCCCAACGTTTCAAATGCGGCTTGAGATCAAAAGAAAAAGAAAGTAGCTAGAAATTAGGGGGTCAAAAAAACTCCAAGAAAGGAAAGCTTTATCGTTCATACAGGCTGACATGTGGGACCTATGAGCCAGCAGAGTCCTCAACGTTTCAAAGGCGGCAGGGTATCAAAAGAAAAAGGAAATAGCCAAAAATCAGAGGGTGAAAAAACCCAAGAAAATAAACTTTTATAGTACATAGAGGATGACATGCGGGTCCCATGAGCCAGCACGTTCCTCAACGTTTCAAACGTGGCATGAGATCGAAAGAAAAAGGCAAGTGACCAAATATCAGGAGCCAAAAAATAATCCAAGAAAAGAAACTTGATTGTACATAGAGGATGACATGCGGGTCCCATTTAGCAGCAGCGGTATCACCGTTTGAGAGGCGGCACGGGTTCGAAAGAAAAAGGCAAGTGACCAAATATCAGGTGCCAAAAAATCCAAGAAAAGAAAGTATTATAGTACATAGAGGATGACATGCGGGTCCCATTTTGCTGCAGCGGTATCACCGTTTGAGAGGCGGCACGGGATCGAAAGAAAAAGGCAAGTGACCAAATATGAGGTGCCAAAAATCCAAGAAAAGAAAGTTTTATAGTACACAGAGGATGACATGCGGGTCCCATTTAGCAGCAGCGGTATCAACGTTTGAGAGGCAGCACGGGACCGAAATAAAAAGGCAAGTGACCAAATATGAGGTGCCAAAAATAACTCCAAGAAAAGAAACTTGATTTCACATAGAGGATGACATGCGGGTCCCATTCAGCAGCAGCGGTATCACCGTTCGAGAGGCGGCACGGGATCGAAAGAAAAAGGCAAGTGACCAAATATCAGGTGCCAAATAATCCAAGAAAAGAAAGTTTTATAGTACATAGAGGATGACATGCGGGTCCCATTTAGCAGCAGCGGTATCACCGTTTGAGAGGCAGCACGGGACCGAAAGAAAAAGGCAAGTGACCAAATATGAGGTGCCAAAAATAACTCCAAGAAAAGAAACTTGATTGCACATAAAGGATGACATGCGGGTCCCATTTAGCAGTAGCGGTATCACCGTTTAAGAGGCGGCACGGGATCGAAAGAAAAAGGCAAGTGACCAAAAATCAGAGGGTGAAAAATAATCCAAGAAAAGAAACTTTTATTGTACATAGAGGATGACATGCGGGTCCCATTTTGCAGCAGCGGTCCCAACGTTTCAAATGCGGCTTGAGATCAAAAGAAAAAGAAAGTAACCAGAAATTAGGGGGTCAAAAAAACCTCCAAGAAAGGAAAGCTTTATCGTTCATCAGGCTGACATGTGGGACCTATGAGCCAGCAGAGTCCTCAACGTTTCAAAGGCGGCAGGGGATCAAAAGAAAAAGGAAATAGCCAAAAATCAGAGAGTGAAAAAAACCCAAGAAAATAAACTTTTATAGTACATAGAGGATGACATGCGGGTCCCATGAGCCAGCAGGTTCCTCGACGTTTCAAACGTGGCATGAGATCGAAAGAAAAAGGCAAGTGACCAAATATCAGGAGCCAAAAATAATCCAAGAAAAGGAACTTGATTGTACATAGAGGATGACATGCGGGTCCCATTTAGCAGCAGCGGTATCACCGTTTGAGAGGCGGCACGGGATCGAAAAAGGCAAGTGACCAAATATCAGGTGCCAAAAAAATCCATGAAAAGAAAGTTTTATAGTACATAGAAGATGACATGCGGGTTCCATTTTGCAGCAGCGGTATCACCGTTTGAGAGGCGGCACGGGATCGAAAGAAAAAGGCAAGTGACCAAATATGAGGTGCCAAAAAAAGTCCAAGAAAAGAAAGTTTTATAGTACACAGACGATGACATGCGGGTCCCATTTAGCAGCAGCGGTATCACCATTTGAGAGGCAGCACGGGACCGAAAGAAAAAGGCAAGTGACCAAATATGAGGTGCCAAAAATAACTCCAAGAAAAGTAACTTGATTGCACATAGAGGATGGCATGCGGGTCCCATTTAGTAGCAGCGGTATCACCGTTTAAGAGGCGGCACTGGGTCGAAAGAAAAAGGCAAGTGACCAAAAATCAGAGGGCGGAAAATAATCCAAGAAAATAAACTTTTATTGTACATAAAGGATGACATGCATGTCCCATTTTGCAGCAGAGGTCCCAACGTTTCAAATGCGGCTTGAGATCAAAAGAAAAAAGAAAGTAGCCAGAAATTAGGGGGTCAAAAAAACTCCAAGAAAAGAAAGTTGATTGTACATAGAGGATGACATGCGGGTCCCATGAGTTAGCAGCTTACACAACGTTTCCAAGGCGGCAGGGGATCAAAAGAAAAAGGAAATTGCCAAAAATCTGAGGGTGAAAAAAAACCCAAGAAAATAAACTTTATAGTACATAGAGGATGACATGCGGGTCCCATGAGCCAGCAGGTTCCTCAACGTTTCAAACGTGGCATGAGATCGAAAGAAAAAGGCAAGTGACCAAATATCAGGAGCCAAAAATAATCCAAGAAAGGAAACTTGATTGTACATAGAGGATGACATGTGGGTCCCATTTAGCAGCAGCGGTATCACCGTTTGAGATGCGGCACGAGATCAAAAGAAAAAGGCAAGTGACCAAATATCAGGTGCCAAAAAAATCCAAGAAAAGAAAGTTTTATTGTACATAGAGGATGACATGCGGGTCCCATTTAGCAGCAGCAGTATCACCGTTTGAGAGGCGGCAGGGGATCGAAAGAAAGAGGCAAGTGACCAAATATCAGGTGCCAAAAAATCCAAGAAAAGAAAGTTTATAGTACATAGAGGATGACATGTGGGTCCCATTTAGCAGCAGCGGTATCACCGTTTGATAGGCCGCACGGGATCAAAAGAAAAAAAGGCAAGTGACCAAATATGAGGTGCCAAAAAAATCCAAGAAAATAAACTTGATTGTACATAGAGGATAACATGCGGGTCCCATTTAGCAGCAGCGTGATGGGGTTCGTACCATAGAAAACAAA
>NC_061510.1:181999623-182035298 GCF_022539505.1 Lolium rigidum
AGGACCATTCTTTTTACTTTTATGTTGAGTCAGCTCACCTATCTCTCTCCACCTCAAGAAGCAAACACTTGTGTGAACTGTGCATTGATTCCTACATACTTGCATATTGCACTTGTTATATTACTCTATGTTGACAATTATCCATGAGATATACATGTTATAAGTTGAAAGCAACCGCTGAAACTTAATCTTCCTTTGTGTTGCTTCAATACCTTTACTTTGATTTATTGCTTTATGAGTTAACTCTTATGCAAGACTTATTGATGCTTGTCTTGAAGTACTATTCATGAAAAGTCTTTGCTTTATGATTCACTTGTTTACTCATGTCATTACCATTGTTTTGATCGCTGCATTCATTACATATGTTTACAAATAGTATGATCAAGGTTATGATGGCATGTCACTTCAGTAAATTATCTTTGTTATCGTTTTACCCGCTCGGGACGAGCAGTAACTAAGCTTGGGGATGCTGATACGTCTCCGACGTATCGATAATTTCTTATGTTCCATGCCATATTATTGATGATATCTACATGTTTTATGCACACTTTATGTCATATTCGTGCATTTTCTCGGAACTAACCTATTAACAAGATGCCGAAGAGCCGCTTGTCGTTTTCTGCTGTTTTTGGTTTCGTAAATCCTAGTAACGAAATATTCTCGGAATTGGACGAAATCAAGACCCGTGGTCCTATTTTGCCACGAAGCTTCCGAAGACCGAAGAGGAGTCGAAGTGGGGCCACGAGGGGCCGCCACCATAGGCGGCGCGGCCCGTGCCTTGGCCGCGCCGACTCGTGGTGTGGGGCCCTCGTGTGGCCCCCCACGTTGCCCTTCCGCCTACTTAAAGCCTCCGTCGCGAAACCCCCGATGCGAAAAACCACGATACGGAAAACCTTACCGAGACGCCGCCGCCGCCAATCCCATCTCGGGGATTCTCGGAGATCTCCTCCGCACCCTCGCCGGAGAGGGGATTCATCTCCCGGAGGACTCTACACCGCCATGGTCGCTCCGGAGTGATGAGTGAGTAGTTCACCCCTGGACTATGGGTCCATAGCGATAGCTAGATGGTTGTCTTCTCCTCATTGTGCTTCATTGTTGGATCTTGTGAGCTGCCTAACATGATCAAGATCATCTATCCGTAATACTCTATGTTGTGTTTGTCGGGATCCGATGGATAGAGAATACCATGTTATGTTAATTATCAAGTTATTACATATGTGTTGTTTATGATCTTGCATGCTCTCCGTTATTAGTAGAGGCTCTGGCCAAGTTTTTGCTCTTAACTCCAAGAGGGAGTATTTATGCTCGATAGTGGGTTCATGCCTGCATTGACACCTGGGACAGTGACAGAAAGTTCTAAGGTTGTGCTGTGCTGTTGCCACTAGGGATAAAACATTGGCGCTATGTCTAAGGATGTAGTTGTTGATTACATTACGCACCATACTTAATGCAATTGTCTGTTGCTTTGCAACTTAATACTGGAAGGGGTTCGGATGATAACCCGAAGGTGGACTTTTTAGGCATAGATGCAGCTGGATGGCGGTCTATGTACTTCGCGAATGTTATATCAACGACTGGCATACTACAACATGCAGTGGTATGCAGGGTCTCCACACCATCCAACAAAAGAAACTTTTATTGTATATAGAGGATGACATGCAGGTCCCATTTTGAAGTAGCGGTCTCAACATTCCAAAGGCGGCATGAGATCGAAAGAAAAAGGCAAGTGACCAAAAATCAGGGGGTCAAAAAAATCCAAGAAAAGAATTGGATTGTACATAGAGGATGACATGCGGGTCCCATGAGCTAGCAGCTTCCTCAACGTTTCAAAGACGACATGAGATCGAAAGAAAAAGGCAAGTGACCAAATATCAGGAGCCAAAATTAATCCAAAAAGGGAACTTTTATTGTACATAGAGGATGACATGCGGACCCATGAGCTAGCATCTTCCTCAATGTTTCAGAGGCGGCATGCGATTGAAAGAAAAAGGCAAGTGACCAAATATCAGGAGCCAAAAATAATCCAAGAAAAGAAACTTTTAATGTACATAGAGGATGACGTATGGATCCCATCTTGCAGCAGCGGTCTCAACGTTTCCAAGGCGGCACGGGATCGAAAGAAAAATGCAAGTGACCAAATATCAGGTGCCAAAAAATAACTCCAAGAAAGGAAAGTTTTATTGTTCATAGAGAGGATGACATGCGGGCCCCATTTTGCAGCAACGGTCTCAATGTTTCCAAGGCGGTACGAGATCGAAAGAAAAGGGCAAGTGACCAAATATCAGGTGTAAAAATAACTCCAAGAAAATAAACTTGATTGTACATAGAGGATGACATACGTGTCCCATTTTGCAGTAGCGGTCTCAACGTTTCCAAGGCATCACGAGATCGAAAGAAAAAGTAAGTAGCCAAAAATCAGGGTGTCAAAAAAATCGAAGAAAAGAAACATTTGTCGTTCAGAGAGGATGACATGCGGGACCCATGAGCCTATAACGTAAACGACTCGATCGGAGAACGTGAACGAGATGCGCGATCGAGAAAAAAAACATCGCTAGAGACGTTGCCATCTGGGCCCTAGATCCCTGAGCGGTTGATACGTTGCAAACGTATCTATAATTTTTGATGCTCCATGCTTGTTTTACACCAATTCCTCTATGTTTTATGTGCACTTTGCATCATTTTATGACATTTATTGGCCTAACCTATTAACAACTGCCACAGTGCCAGTTTCTGTTTATTATGTCTGTTTGTTGCAGAAAATGTCCAAAATTGAAAGTGCTCGGAAAATTTTGGAAAAATCACAGAAATTCTAATATACCAGAAGACTCTGGGAGCCAGAATGGGAGACGGAGATGTGCCACGGGGCAGCCATACCTGGCCCAGGCGCGGGCCTAGGCCTAGCCGCGCCTGGGGGTGGTATGGGCACCCTGTGCACCCCTCGCGTCGCCTCTTCGCCTATAAGACCCCTCTGACCTAAAAACTCCAAAACATATCATCCTCCGTCCACGAAAAGTTCCATAGCCGCCGACATCGCCGAAACCAAGTTTCGGGGGACAGAAGTCTCTATTCCGGCACCCTGCCGGGACGGGGAAGTGCCCCCGGAGCCATCGCCATCGACTCCACCGCCTCCACTACGACTCCGTGATGGTTTGTGAGTAGTTCCCGCAAGGACTATGGGTTCTTGGCTGTAGCTAGATGGTACTCTCTCCCATGTGCTTCAATACAATGATCTCATGAGCTGCCTTACATGATTGAGATCCATATGATGTAATCGGTGTTGTGTTTGTTGGGATCCGATGGATTGATCATTATGTTCAGTATATCTTATAAGTTTGTGAAGTATTTGTTGCTGCAATATTGTTATGTTTAATGCTTGTCACTAGTGCACGAGTGGCATGATCTTAGATCTAGGCTCTATAATTGTTGCTCAGATTGTATCTACAAATTGTATGCACATGTCTTTGTCCGGAACCCGAGGCCCCAAAGTGACCTCGAATTGGGATAACCGGAGGGGATGGCTTTGATATGAGGATCACATGTTTTCACCAAGTGTTAATGCTTTGCTCCGATGCTCTATTTAAAGGAGTACCTTAATTACCAGTAGTTTCCCTTGAGGCCCCGCTGCAAACGGGCTGGTAGGACAAAAGATGTTATGCAAGTTTCTCATTGCGAGCACGTATGACTATATATGGAAAACATGCCTACGATATTAATAGACTGAATATTTTGTCTTAATGCTAAATTCAATTCTATCAATTGCTCAGCTGTAATTTGTTCACCCAACACTTGTTATCTGGAGATTTACCACTAGTGTAGATCGTCGGGAACCCCGGTCCTTTATTTCATCATCATTTCTTTTCAATCAACTGCGCGCTGGGATATTTTCCAGTGTCATCTCCTCTGTGTTACTGCTACTGTTGTGTTACTATTGCTCTCATATTACTGCCACATCACATTTCCCTGTCAACACGCCATCAAAGTTGTACCAACTATTTTCTGCCGCCGCATCATATTACCACTACTTTCACATCACCCTGTTGCTAGTGCTTTTCCAGGTGCAGCTGAATTACAACTCCGTTGTCAAGGCTTATAAGTATTCTTTGGCTCCCCTTGTGTCGAATCAACAATTTGGGTTTTACTTCCCTCGAAGACTGTTGCGATCCCCTATACTTGTGGGTCATCAGCGGTGCGGATTTGCGTTGACTTGGCCGGCGCACCCAAGAATTCATCATGCACCACGTCTCGGGCCACCATACGCAACGTTTGCACGTTTACGTTGGTCTAGATGGCCTAAAAACGAGAAAAAAAAAGTTTTGACATGCACCACAAAGATAGCAAAAATCATCGGGGATGGTGCATCAACAACCACATCGCGACTTTCAATTCGTCAGCCATGGCAACTTTTTTTGTAGTGTTTGTATTAGATGGAGTAGCATGGTTTTAGTGATTGAACAGTGACAACAAATTCATGATCTATTATGGTTTTGACTTTTCTTTTGCTACCTCACTAGGGATAAAGTGAATGCATGTGCTATGTTCGTCACGTGACAAAAATGATTGTCTTGTTTGTTCAATGTAGCATATTTGATATTCAAACATCATGTCAAAGTACTTATGACTATACTCTGTTAATTCTTAATACAAGATTGCATGGAGTTTTCCCTTTCTTCTGAAGTATAAGAGAGATGTGTTGTATCATCTCTATGTTAGAACGTGATGCCCATATGAATGCGTATCTTTCACATGTTATTGTTTTGCATCCTCATATCTCATTGATGAATTACTATTTGTCCACTACAACTTAAAACGAAAGAATAGTCAAGTGAACCCATGAACCCCGGTCCATTTTTTTATCATAAGAAACACCGTTATCTTGCTTTTATCTTGTTTTCTATTTGCTGCACTATTTTAATCCGAAAATCCGAAAATATTTAATTTTCTTATTTATATCCAAAACACAAAAAATCAATCCTTTTACTATTTTTACTTAGTTACTTTACTTTATCTAGTTTTACTCGCTTTGGTATTACTTGTGTTTTATTTAATTACGCGAAACCTTGTGCTTGACAACCACATGGTGGAGATGGGGACACAAGGCTTTACTTTGCAGGATTTCTAGAAGAAGAGAGAAGAAAACACTCTTCGCTCAGTTCCCCGAGAGTTCGATATAAACCCTCAAGCCACCCTTGTGGGAAAAATTACTTCATGGACTACACACTCTGCACTTGGAGTCCCAACATTTTAAGAAGACTTTTGCTGGTTTTGTAAAGCTCCATCAACTACCTAAGTCGTTGCATCTATGTATGATCAGGTATGGGGGAGATTCAAGCATTGCGCGGGAAGAAGAGGAGTTACACAAGGTGCTAGACATGAAGACATTCCACGGATGCACGAGGGAGGAGAGGGAGGCAAGCGCGTCAGAGGAGGAAGGTCCCAGTGGCACTGTCGCCGCAACCCAGTGGCACTACCGCCCCAGGCAGCGGAAGTGCCGCCCGGAGCCAGCGGCACTGCCACCAACCCCAACGGCACAACTACCATGTGCAGCGGCACTGCCGTGCTTACACAACGGTACCACCGCCCGAGTCCGAACCAGTTTTGGTCGAATCCTATTTTGGGTCGGTTTGTATCTAGTTATTTCGTACCTTGGTCGTCCCGGATGCCTATATAAGCTACATGGACGCCCCCAGATTAGGTTTAGACCACGTTGAAGCTAAGCCCTACTTCATAATTGTTTGCTAGGCAAAACTATTGAATCCTACACACCAGTTCACTGTCTGGTGTTTTGCTACTGAAAGTTTGTGTGATATACGTTGCATTGGGAATTGGGAGATTGCAATTGAATCACTTCGTGGTCGGTGGCTACGTGCGCAAGTGTGTGGAGTTGCGAATATCTTGCAGGGTTGAGAGCTATTGCATTGGCGACAGGGATCGATCGAGAGAATCGTCCGCGACATACAAGTTACCTTCCACCTTATTCATCGAGCTCATCGCCGTGTTCATCACCATCCACCTCGCTTACTGAGAAGATCGGGCAACCCCTTATCAGCTAGTCGATGATGACTAAGCATGTATTATGTGACCATGAGGCATGTGAGGGCGGGTGCTGTGGAGCGATCGCTGTCAGTGTAGGAGGTCGAGTGGGGCGACAAGAAACTGTGTTCTTGGCTGCCTTCTGACCGCCATTTGGGCGCTCACCACTGCAGCTGGGGCCAGGCACTTGGAAGCTCCAACCCTTCCTTTTGATGCGGGCGGCGCGGCGTCGGGCTGTGAGTTCAGCCGCGGCGACACGAATAGGACATGGGTGTTGTTGTGGGAGCTCCGGCGGGGATGACATCGTTAGGGTTTGGCGCGGGCGGCGGCGAAAATGCTGTGTCGGCGCCGGCTATGGCGGGGGCCGATTAGGAAGGGGTCGACGGAGTGGCTGAGGAACCATCCATCATTGGAATGTCGCGAGCGACCGTGCGGAGACTAGGAGGAATCGAGGACGTGGAATAGTTTCCGGACGTCTATTCGGTGTTTGCGCGCGAGCCACAACTATAGCCCAAGCTGGACTGGAAGGGTCAATTTTGCGACGTCCAAGGATGCCAACGCGCATACAATTTTAGCGCGTGCGCACTGCGCTGGAGATTGCAATCAGGGGTTATTTTAGGGCATGCACCATGGGCGCGTTTGGTTGCCTGCATCCCTCTTGGCTCGCATCGGGCCAGCAATTTTCAGCCCGTTTGGTTGCCTGGGCTGAGCCGCGTTCTTGCATGAACCGGTTCTCAAAGCAGTGTCGGGCCAGGCCCTGGAGGAACGCCCGGTTTGGCAGTTTCCAGCGGTGTAGGAAAATCTCCACGCCCGGTGATGCAAAAGGGAATCTTCGGCGCACGGGAGGAGACGAGAATGGAGATGGCGGGAGCTGCGGCGTGCATCGGCGAAAAGCGAAAAGGGGGGCGGGAAGGATTCCGTCACCTCCCGCCGCGCCCCATGGCCTATTTCTATCCCCTCCTCCACTGTCCCCTACCCCAAATTTCGAGCTCCTCCTCCCGTCGGCAAGCAGGTAAGAGGCGCACGCAACTCCGATCGGCGACGGCGGCGGCGAGTACATCTGGGCTGCGAGTCATCATCTACTTCCTGCTCCAGCGCATCTTCACCTCCGGTGATGACTGTAAGTCATCCTTTATCCCCGTACCGCGACAATGTTTAGATCTAGGTTAGGAGTAGTCAGATCTTGTCTAGGGCTTGGTCTTCTAGCAGGGGTTAGTTTGGATTGTGGTGAGCTATCATGATCTTGCTAGGATTCGACAGTTCAGGTTGCTACTGCCATGATGTTGTCTAGGGTTTGGTCTTGTAGCAGGGGTTAGTCGAATGATTTGCTTGTCTGATTTAGGATGAACTTGTCCGGTTGCTACCGTTGCCATGACCTGCTTGTCAGATTTAGGATGAACTTGTCCGGTTGCTACCGTTGCCATGACCTGCTTGTCAGATTTAGGATGAACTTGTCCGGTTGCTACCGTTGCCATGAACTGCTTGTCTAATTTAGGATGTACATTGATGTGTGTAGGACTCCTTCTGGGATGACTTTAGCTAGGCGCTTGTCTGCGTTGGGGATTCTCAGATCCCTTCCCAAGTTCCCGATTCGCAGCCCACGTACGAGTCCAAGGTCACCCCTCTGCCCGTGTCTGACCTGGTGGCTCAGGTAGCGGCAGAGGTGGCGGCTAGGTTGGCCACCACGAAGAAGAACAAGAACCGCAGGGAAGCGGAGAGGGCCCTGAAGACCGGGCAGGAAAGGAATGCCACCATGAAATGGCTTCCATTCATGTCCAGCTTCGTGTTGGAGAAGATGTGCGGCTTGATCCAGAGCGGGGTGAGAACTGACAAAGGCTTCAAGGAAGTCCATCTGAATTGCGTGGCTACGGGCCTAGCTGAGCACTGTGGTGTCTCCGTCTGCTCCACTCAGGTATACAACCACCTGAGGAAGTGGAGGCAGAGGTGGCTCACCATTAGTAGGCTCCGCGATCTAAGCGGTGCTCAGTGGTGCGAGGACACCAAATGCATCGTCCTTGAGGGTGAGCACTACTGCGGGCACGTCGCGGTGAGCACCTCAATAACTCAGTCCTCCTCACTAACTTTTGTGATCAGCCACGAGCACAACTAACATCATTCTCCCTTTGCATCGTAGGATCACCCAAAGGACGCAGAGTTCCTCAATGTGCCCATCGCCAACTACAACGATATGCACACCATCTTCTCCTTCGGCCTCGCCACCAACAAGTACGCCATGGGATCCAGTGAGCCCCTGGGCTCTGCTGCAACAAATCCTGCACCTGAGGATGCTGATACCCAGGAGTCCGACACGGTGAACCTCGATGCTGACAAGCATGACGCGCCTGAGAAGCCGACCGCCGACAAGAGGAAGAGAGGAGCCTTCGCCGCCGACGAGCTAGTGGCCTTCACCAACATGACTGTTGCTATGAAGGACGTCGCACAGGCCATCAGGGACAACAAGCCCACGGACATGCACCCTGACCTGTACAATGCGGTCATGGACATGCTTGGCTTCGCCGAGGATGATCTCATGGCCGCCCTCAGCCACCTCGTCGACCACAAGGCCCAGGGTTCTAGCTTCGTCGGCATGATCGAGCCACACCGCGTCCTCTGGCCGAGGAACTACCTTGGCAAGTACCACACCAATGTGTAGTGGTGCCCTTGACGGGGTGGTTTAGGGAGGCATGCATGGAGATGGTGATGATGATGTGATGATGTATATTCTGGCAGTAGCTAGGATGAAAAACATTTGATGGCCCCCTTTTTGTAAGTATGATGAGGTTGTATATACTAACCCTTCAGGTGATGGTGAACTTTGCGGTGTTAGGATGAGACGCCCACTTTTGTTGTGGTGGTAGGACGACACCATGGTAGTTTAGGATGGACTTCTGATCGACTTTTGGAATGATCATGCATGCACCTGTTAGATTATTATTTGCTGTCAACACTTGCGTTGTTACATTGCTCATTTCTGAATTGCTTAATGGTTGTGATCGCTAACTTCTTCTTATGCCATGCTAGTGGTATGTGGTGTTTCGCGGGCGGGTTCGAGGAATCTACAGCTCATGGAGAGTCTGTCAAGATCAGGTCAATGACTACTTCAACAACATCTACCGAGGATATGCAACATTGGAGGAGGCACATCAAGAGTACCTCGCCTTTCTGGAAGAGAAGCTCCTGGAAGATCAGGCCATCGATGATGCAGTGCCATTAGCACAGCTGCCGCTGGAGGAAGTACATGCTCTACAAGGAGCACCACCGAAGGTATGTCCCAGCCGGGTCAAAGATTACATCATCGCCTTCCTCATCGTGGTGATCGTGAGGATCGTGTTCTTCTAAGTGGTCTATGATCGTATGTAATATATCATGACATGGTAATCTCTCCTTATTTGAATTGTGGTAAGGATATGAAACTGTGATTTGAGCAACCAAACAACTGATTTCTGTTTTCCTACGTGCATGGGCTGGAAACGAGCAACCAAACGATCGGGCCTGGGTTCTTTCTCCAACGCGCAAAATGCCGCACAAGCTATCAAACGGCCCGCCAAAAATAGCACATGACCCATTCGCGACGCGCAATGGCTCCCATCTCGCTGCCGCAGTGCAGGTATTGGGCCCAGACAATCAAACGCGCCGCATATCTGTTGGAGTTTCTCTGACCATCAGTGACTCCCAGTCCCAGATCTGAGCGCCTGTCGTGCTCAGTTCCCCATCCGCCTCCGAAACCTAACCCCGCGATCCCAATGCGCAGGTGAGCACCGCTTTCTCGTCAAATCCCCCTTTTCTTTCACAAGTTTTGCCGATTTTTGGGTCATCTTCCCGGCAGGAGTCCTGGAGAGGCGTCGCTCCGCCGCCGCCGCGCGCCGGTTCGGCTTTGTGTCGCCTTGGCGGCGCTCGTCGCTTGCACTATCTGGCTCTGGTCCTCCTCCGCCGGCCTCACCCTTGCCTCCTACAAGGCCCATGTACGCTCTCTTGCCCGTGCTCGCATACGGGTGTGAAGCTGAGTGCGTTGTTTGGTCTGCTTAGCAGTTGGCATAGTAATGGACGTACATGATACTTGTATGCTTGTGCTGTGCGCGTGGGCAATTTGAAACCTCTATACCCCTTTATAGTTGTTACTGTAATTTCCTTCCGTTAGGAGTACACTTGGGAATGCAAGTTGTGTATTAGGTAGATGATGCAGAGGGATTTTCTCCCTTTGTGCTTTTTAACAGGGTATATTTGAGCACGTTACGTCCTTTTTGCATTGCTTAGCAGCGAGGAAATAGGATGCTAGTATTTAAATTTAAATGGGTTAATTGGATCTATGCCACTCCAATTTCCACCACTTGGAGATATGCCATTACAAAAACAAGACTAGGAGATATGCCACTCCAACTTTCTCATACTTGTATCTATGCCATTTTGTACACTTAAATGGAATAACAGTTCAAAAGTATTTCAGTATGTACTGCAGTATTTACTATAATACCCCTGTTTTCAACTTTTGGCAGCATATTTGGCTTTTCTGGGCGCCCAAAAATTCAAAAAAAATAAATATTTGGCCGAAAATTTGAACTTGTCAGAAAAATTCGAAAACATTACAGAAAATCACAAACACTAATATTAATCTATTGTGCAAGTATGAGCAATTTCTGGGAAGATTTGGACCTCTAAACCGACGTTTTAAGTTCTGTTCAGTAACTTGTTAAATTTCTGCCAAAAGTTTGAACTTCCTAGAAAAATCTGAAAAAATTACAGAAAATCAAAAACACTAATATGTCTAAGCTAAGTGTATTCATCAGTTCAAGACTAAAAAAATCATGAAGAAAACGAAATTAAAGAACGTGCTATCTGTACATTCACGGACAGACTGGGAGAGGTGGTGGGGACTAGCTCGTACAAGCACTCAGGGATCGGCTTCATCCTGCAGAAATGGCGCACAGGTCAAGCTGCAACGCTTTCCTCTATCCGCATTGAGCGCACCTCAAGCCACAGCGGCCCTACACAGCAGCTTCGACCGAGCAGCACTACCCTCCACGGCTCTATCGGGGGTGTGGCTCCACCTCCGTCGCCCTAAGCCAGCACCTCCGGGGATCACCTCCCCGCAGCCACCACCTTCGTTCGCCTCCTCCAGCCACCGGCGTTGCTTGCCTCTCTAGCTGCCGGCCGCCTCCAAGCTTTAGGGTTCATCGCCTTAAGCGCTGGTCGAGGGGAATTAAGGTGTGCGTTGAGTAAAGGAAGTAGATCGGGGGAATTGACCGTGAGTTAAAAAAACATTTTTGTATAAAGTCATTTCCGTCCGTACTTAGACAATATACATCTTGGTATTGATGAAAATGGCATTGATAGAGGTATCCAAAAGTTGGAGTGGTATATCTCCAAGTCTTGTTTTTGTAATGGCATATCTCCAAGTGGTGGAAATTAGAGTGGCATAGATCCAATTAACCCTATAAATATATTTTTTTAGGAGGAAAGTCCAAGTGATAGCATTTCTCCGCAGCTTGGTGTCGAAAATTCCAAGCCGCTGGAAAGTTGTAGTATGTGACTATCCTTGTTGCCAAGGGAGGGACTGGGTGAGGGGTTAATTTGCTTACCAGAACTATCATTATTTGGTCATCTATTTGGTTGGTGCTTAGTTTTGGGATGGTATAATTGGTTACAATACACGTGCTCAATTTGTTTAGAAAGCATCACTACCTTCTTTACAGAAATGCTTAAGACATAATTTGATGAGGTAACAAGGATGTTTTCCCAGTGGTGAACTAGGCGAGATTGCATTATAGAATATTATTTTCCAATGATAATAATACTATTTAAAGATAATAATGTTTAGTAGCAATAAATATTCCTTCTTGAGTGCGTCGTTCATTTTAGTTAATTTGGCTGGTAAGCTGATTCCAAATGCATGTATGCTAGTATTATGCAATGTGTATTTGAGTTCATACTGAAATGATTTATTATACTGACGTCAATGCTATTGCTCAAGGATGTTGATGTAAATAAGTTGTGGAGAACTGCGGAATCAAAGGGTTGGAGAGCTTCTTCTGCCCCACGATCATATTGGCCTCGTATGTTTGTTTCTGTGACCTCTGGAAATCAATGGTCAAATTCTTAGCAAATGATGGTAAAGTGGATACACTTGAAGTGTAATTTATGTACTTGCAGCCCCACCAACTGAGTTTGAGACTAATGGGTACTTGCGTGTCCGATGCAATGGCGGCTTGAACCAACAACGTACCGCGGTATGATTAATGAATAAACTGTCTCTTTAGTTCTAAACACGCATGTTTGATCATGGGAGTTATTATTTTTCAAACCGGGTTCCCCATTCTCTATTACATTCATAATAAAAACAAGAGTTATTCTAAGTTCTAACAGAATTTTTTTAAAAAAGACAAAGATGAGAAAATGGGTTTGATGCACTAGGGGTCGAACCCCATTCTTGGAGCCAAATTATGGGACAAAAGCCCCTTAGCACCAGCCACTAGCATTAAATGATTGAATCACATGGGTTGTTACGGTTATATCTTCGATGTTAACAAAATTAAGGTTGCTATTGTCTTGTTTTTGTAGATTTGCAATGCTGTTGTTGCTGCACGAATAATGAATGCTACACTAGTGCTGCCAGAATTAGATACAAACTCTTTCTGGCATGATGAGAGGTATTACTTTTTTCCAAAATGATTTCTCATTTATGTTTTGCCAATAGGATTTGATTTTCATGCAAAGTACTTCAGAAGTTTGTTAACATACAAAATTACTTTTACTCATCTATTGGCTTAATCATATTTCCATTGCTTTGATACTCTACAGTTGGTATTAATTGATTATATAGTTTCATCATCTTGTGCTTGATTTGTGATATTTACATGAGTATATTCGGCCCATGTTCCATCTAGCGAACCATATTTGTTTACTTCCTAGAAGAATTTGAAGCAAGATAATAGCAGATATTTAGCACCGAGTAGACAGAATATTGTAGAGTAGAACAGTTCCAGAGTTCTGAATATTTGCCTATATTATGTATGCAATGTCATAATAGGTTTGGAAATCGGGAAGGATATATGCAGTTTGTATTCAAAACATTATCATTGATGAGAAGTTAAACTTCAGTTTAGGACTTTTATATAGGGTTCATAAAAAACCATCGGTCCATCAAATAGTGTAGTGATTCAGGTGATCATGGGTCTCAAGCTTTAAATGATTCACCATATTTTGAGAGATAAGATTCTCCCAGATGTAACTGTCGATCACTAATTTGCATACATTGCCATTCACCATCTATATCTCGTATGCATTGTTTGGAAGTAGGTATTCAGCCCGGGGTATTGAATTGAGTTGTGATACCAAATCAACCAATGCATTGAAATGGGGCTGCAATTCAAGAACTTTTGTATGGATACACATGTATTACGTAGATGGAATCTGAGGGTAGCAACAAATTCTAATATGTGTTTGGATGGCAAAAGTATTGAATTTCTATTTTGTTGCCCGACTGAGCCTTATCCCCTTTCTTGCGTACAAGGCCCTCGTCCATAAGAAAAGAAACAGGGAGAGAGCAACGATGAAACTCAATCAATCGACGCCCGTAGTTCCCTTCCCCAAATCCCAGGCCGGGCGGTGATGCTGACCTGGATGGTGGAGAACCTCGTGGCCCTCTCTCTCCGTGCGAACGAGAAGCTGCCTGTGGGGGGCATCTTCACCTGAGCATTGTCCTCTCGCCGTCGCCCCTTCGCCCAACCGGTCACATGACTTGTGCTTGGGCAGACAATGCCCTATCATTCTGGCCTCCCGACAGGGGCTCAGCCGTGAGGATCGGTGGCGGTGGCTGATGCGCCCTTCGGCCCGCAGCCTACAGTGCAGGGCGCTCGCGGGAGTCGCTCTCACGATGCGGCTTCCTGCATGCCGTGGTGAGGGAAGCCCTCCTCTAGCATGCAGTTCAACGGTGGTGCCCAGGTGGTCTCCTCATTTTCTCCTCTGGCAGTTCCTCACTCATCTCTTTTCTACTCTGTGGGATGCTGAACTGGTACGTTTTGCGTGAGGGGGCAAATTCAGCTGAACACGAAGGTTCTCGGCTTCGTACTCGAGGGCTGGCTTGTGTGCGCGGGGACTCACCTTTATACTCACCTACATTTCCAGGAGGCAATACCGAGACCACCCAGAGACCACCCAAGCAGCCGAATTGGAGCATTTTGAATGCCAATACACGATTCCATGGTTGAATACCAACATCCAAACACATCATCAAATATTGCCCTTTTTTTGCGTGTTGTCAGGTTTTGGTCTTGAGAACAAGAGACGCTGAATCACACAACCTCGTCTTCACCCTTTTCTTCACAAACATCTTGTCCTTCTACATCTTGAGATTCATATTCTTCGCCATCTTCACCATCATGGTTGCACCTCACTTCTAGCCTTAGATTCTTTATTTGACGCCAAGATCTCGAGGTTCTCCTCTCAATCTGTGGTCTTTTGAAGGCGATGCCATGCACCAGCTCCTCCTTTCAACTTGTATGCGACCAAAGGATCTTTATGGTCTTTTGGAATGCTCATGACCTCAAAGAAAGTCTTCACCTCATACAACTAATCAAGACACCTTCAATATCAACATTTCCATTAAAAATAGGGATCTCAGCTTTCACCTTGTATGTGTCTCTCGCATATGTAGTGTTGTGTACTCTCAGATATGCATAGAAATCCGGTTCTTTAAGGTCTTCATCATATTCTTCACCTTCAGAAGCTTCAACATAAGTTGGCCTTCTTGAGGTATGTTGGACGAGCATCTTCTTCCTCCTTTGATGAATTGTTATGCCTGAACCTCACACTCACTGGAAAAGGGGAAGAACACTCAAAACACACACATGATTTGGCACGAATTTTGGGTCTTAATTATGAGGAAATAGTCGATTACAACTGTGCCTTCTTGGCCAACCATGAACAGTTGCGGCTATGGGGAATTAATCCTAATACATCAATGATCGACCCTGGAGGAGAGAAGGGACTAAAATAGCTTGAGCTGAGCTACATGACAAGATGCTGTTGGGACGATAAGATTACAGCTGTAAAGTTCAGAGTTGCCCGTTGGTTGCTTTTGAGCCGTCCATCAGTAGATCAACGGTGATTGCTTCATCACTGTGGCATTCTGGATAAAGCTGGCGTCTTCCCAGGTTGCTTGATCTACCGACATATTCTACCATTTTACTAGCCATTGCACCACAGGAATAGAAATGTCACCTTGAGCTCGGGGAATTAGCTTTCTTTCGAGAACAGCTTCAGGAGCGATCAGAATTTTGCCATCCTGGTTGATGAGTGGTAAATGAGGGCTGGGTACAGCTTTAGGTCCCAAATGTCGTTTGAGCTGACTAACATGGAATGTGTGATGCAGCTTACATCCTTCGGGCAGAGGAAGCTTGTATGAGGTGTTGCCTATCTTCTGGAGAACTCGAAAAGGGCCATAATATTTTGAATGAAGTTTCAGACATCTGTGCAAGCTGAGGATGTGTGCCTATAGGGCTGGAGTTTTGAGTACACCATGTCACCAACAGCAAGTTCTCTCTGACCTATTCTTGTCAGCGTAGAGCTTCATTCTGTCTTGAGCTTTCAACAGGTTCTCCTTGATCTGTCTGGCAATGTCTTGAACAGATGCATTTGGAATTAATTCAGATGTGTGGTCATCTGTGGGTAGCAGTAACTCCGCAAGTAATGGAGGTGGTCTGCCGTATAATGCCTGAAATGGAGTCATTTTGAGTGATGTATGGAAGGTAGTATTGTACCACCACTCAGCTAAAGGTAACCAGTGATGCCACTTCTTTGGTTGCTGGAAAGCCATGTTTTGAAGGTAGTTCTCCAAGCATTGGTTTACTCTTTCTGTTTGGCCGTCGGTTTGTGGGTGATAGGATGTACTGAAGTGCAATTTGACACCAAGTGACTTGAAAAGGTCTTGCCACAGAGTACTAATAAAGATTTTGCATCGATCTGTGACAATGACTGTTGGTAGACCATGCAGTTTGAATATGTTTGCAGTGAAGGCTTGAGCTACTGTCTTGACAGTAATTGGGTGTTTCAAGGATATGAAGTGTGCATATTTGGTAAACCTATCAACCACTACCAGGATGATATCTCTGTTTTCCGATATTGGTAGCCCCTCTATGAAGTCCATGCTTATGTGAGTCCGAGCAAAATCTGGCACTGGAAGAGGTTGGAGTAATCCCGGATACTTGCAATGCTCAGGCTTGTTAATTTGGCAGACCGGGCATTGCTTGATGTACTCAATAATTTGTTGTTTCATGCCAGTCCAATGAAATAGAAGTTTGACTCTTTGATACGTGGCCTTTTCCCCAGAGTGTCCACCTAGCTCCTTATTGTGAAGCGAGCTTATGATTTTCTCCCTTAAGTCAGTGGTGCTGCCAATGATAAGTTTTCCTTTATATCTGAGCAGACCCTTGGAGAATGTTGTGTTTGGAGTGCCAGCTGGTGCAACGGTCAGTGTGCAATGAGCTCCTTGCATTTGTCATCTTCAGTGTAAGACTTTGTAACATCTGTGATCGAAATAGGAATCGCTGCACTTGTAAACATGGACAGTAACTTATGCTTGATTCTGGACAAGGCATCAGCAACCTTGTTTTCTTTTCCTTTCTTATATTCCACAGTGTAATTATAGCCCAGCAACTTGATAAGCAGTTTATGTTGTATGCCATCTGTTAGTTTCTGCTCTTGTATGTATTTTAGACTTTGTTGATCAGTCTTTATGATGAGGGAAGTACTGAGAAGTAATGTTTCCACCTCTTGAGTGCTTCTAAGATTGCCATGGCTTCCTTGTCATAGGTAGAGAGGCTAGCTGACTTTGGCCCTATGGCTCTGCTCAAGAATGAAATGGATCTGCCTTGCTGCATTAGAACGGCCCCAATCCCATAATCACATGCATCTGCCTCTAAGGTGAAAGGGGAAGTGAAATCTGGTAGAGTACAGGAGATGCAGTCATCTTCTCCTTGAGTAATTGGAATGCAGCTATTTGGAATTCAGACCACTGGAAACTGTCCTTTTTAAGTGCCTCAAACAGTGGTTTGCAGATAATACTATAGTTTTTGATAAATCTGCGATAATATCCAGTAAGGCCCAAGAAGCTTCTTAGATCTGTGACATTTTCAGGCTGTTGCCAGTTCACAATTGCTGCTATCTTTTTAGGATCTGTAGCAGCTCCTTCTTTGCTTATAACATGACCCAAGTATTCTACTTGTGGTTGTGCAAATGTGCACTTTTCCATCTTGGCAGAGAGATGATTCTTCTGTAGGATATCAAACACTTGCTTGAGGTGAGAGATATGATCAGTAATTAGTGCTGTAGATGAGGATGTCATCAAAGAACACTAATGCAAACTTTCTTAGAATTGGTGCCAGGATAGAGTTCATGAGCTGCTGAAACGTAGCGGGGGCATTAGTTAGGCCGAAGGGCATTACAACATACTCATAATGGCCTTGGTGTGTTGTGAAAGCTGTTTTGTGATGTCCTGCTCATCAATTCTTATTTGGTGGTAACCACTACGCAGATCGATTTTCGAGAAGAATTGTGCTCCATGTAAATTCATCAAGCAAGTCCTCTATTATTGGAATAGGGTACTTGTTTTTTGATAGTTTGCAAGTTAAGCTTTCTGAAGTCAACTACTTTTCTCCAAGTGTTGTCTTTCTTCTCGACAAGGATAACAGGGGAAGAATATGGGCTGGAGCTATCTCTGATGATCCCTTTTTGAATGAGATCTTTGATGATATCTTCCATGGCATTCTTTTGTTGGTGTGGCAATCGATAAGGTCGTTGATTGACAACTTTGGAACCTGGTATAAGTGGAATAGTATGGTCACAAGATCTCCTTGGTGGCAGTTTTGTTGGTTCAGCAAACAGTGGGCAGCACTGGCTTGATGAATAGAACTGCTCCACAGACAGACTCGGCAAGTAGTTTGTTGAGATGGTAACTCTCTGTTATTGCCGACGTGCCAGGTAGACTTTCATCATGAAAGGTTACAGTTTCTTCTTCATTTGTAGTTGCTTTGAGTAGCATTCTCTTGTAATTGAGAGTGACTGGGCTGTGCTGATAGATCCAATCAGCTCCCAGTATGATGTCATAGCCTTTAAGCTGTAGTATTCTGAAATTAGAGGTAAATGGTGTCCCTTGGATGTTGTACTTGCACTGATGGCAAGTGAATTCTGTCCATAAGGTAGCACCATTAGCTACTGTTACTTTCAATTTTGGGGAAGGAAATAAAGGGCAAGCTGCGTTGGTAGCAAATGCAGGAGTCATAAATGTTGTTGTGCTTCCAGTATCGACAAGAGCTGTTGCTCTATGTTGCCCAATTAGTATTGACAAGGTAAATGTATATTTCCTTGTTTTCAGGCCAAATAATGCATGCATAGACAGTTGTAGTTCTGGCTGCTGATTTTGTTCAGTGTCAGAATCTTCTTCACTGTCAGAAGTCTCTGATGTACACAATTTCTGCATCAGCGGTTTGCAATGCTTGGACTTGTGCCTTTTGGGCCATTTTGCAAATTTTCTTGTGGCCAGGAAACCAGGGTTCTTTGCATTTGTAGCATAGGTTTTTGCTCTTTGCTAGTTCAATAGCTGCAGCTGGTGTTGTGTTCACTTCAAAATTTACTTGCCTTCGAGGGAAGAAACTCTGCTGAGAATATTGCTTCCTTTGTGGATTTGCTTGTTGTATTCTCTTTGCCATCCACATTGCCTGTTGCATGTTTTCAGGTTTGTGACACTGCAAGTGTGCTTGTATATATAGTCAGATAACCCTGAGATGAAACTATTTATATAGTAGGTCATCTGGTAGACCTGGGCTGTCTCTTCTCATGAGATTCATAGCTGACTTGAATTTTTGAATGTATGCTGCCACAGTAGATGTTTGAGTCAGCGAATGGAATGCCCTCACATTATCACAAATAGAGCTTTCTGCAAATCTATCTGCTATGTACGAGCAGAATCTGTGCCAAGCAGTATTTGTAGCACTATAACCAGTGCCCCTCCACCATTGTATTGCATCCCCTTTGAGGTAAGTAACAGCCACTTCAGTTCGTTGTTCAAGTGGAGTTCTTGCTGAATCAAAGTAGAGCTCAATTGTTTGGATCCAAGAATCTGCATCTTTGCCATGAAATTCGGGAATATTCATCTTAGCTGGTTTGACAGCCGGTACACCTCTCCTATTGTCCAATACAGGGAATATATTTCTATTTCTCTGGAAACCCTTTGGTGTTGCTGACCAGCAGGGTTTTGTTGCTGTTGGGTATGGTTGGTGTGATGTTGCTGACCCATGTTGGCCTGTTGCTGCTGACCATGTTGCTGGCCAAGGTGTGGTTGCTTCTGGGAGGCAACGATGACAGCACCAGGATTTATGGCATTCGGGTGTCTGTATGGTGTTCTCGGAGTGCCATCCAAATTAATTTCTTTGCCTTGGAGATTTCTCAGAGTGCAAGTGCCAGCAGGAGCTGTATGTGGGCGTGCATCCTCGTATGCTTGATTGCTTGTGGTGGTGGTGGTATACAAACAGAGGTTGCAGATAGTATGTTGGCATTGGGTGGAGTTTGTGGGTGGGAGCTACCTGTCTGATGGATTTCGTCCTCACGCACTTTTACTGATTGGAACAGTCGGTCGAAATTGGCCTGAATTGAAGTGAAGTTCTTCTGTATGCTTTCGAAATTTGCTTTCACCTGGTGGAGAATTCAGTGAACTCTCGCCGGTCTTCTTCTCTGTCGTGTCGAAGTTTGATGATGTCGAGCTGTTTGATGATGTCGAGCTGCAGTGACTCGAGCTGAAGCATGCCGGTATCTTGTGTCCCCGCTTCGGATTTCTCTGCCATGCTTGGCCTTGAAGTTGACCCTTCCACCGCCTTCGCTACGCCTGCGTCGCCCGCTGCAGGATGCCGCACGGATCTGGGAGGGAGGTGGGATTCTGCGACTGAAAGCAAGGACCTTCAGCAACCACTCCGGTACCCCGATCTGCAGCCGGACAGTGCCTCCGCCGCCAAGCTGCCGCCGTCCGCTCCTTTGAAGAAGAGCGCTACATTGCCGACGGGAAAAAGAGCAACCGAGAAGGATTTGACGGGAGATCCCAACTTCTCTTCGCTCTTGATCCGATTCGTCGCCGAGGATTGTTGGCTCTGATACCACTGTTATGCCTGAACCTCCCACTCACTGGAAAAGGGGAAGAACACTCAAAACACACACAGGATTCGGCACGAATTTTGGGTCTTAATTATGAGGAAATAGTCGATTACAACTGCGCCTTCTTGGCCAAGCACGAACAGTGGTGGCTGTGGGGAATTAACCCTAATACATCAATGATCGACCCTGGAGGAGAGAAGGGACTAAAATAGCTTGAGCTGAGCTACAGGACAAGATGCAGTTGGGACGATAAGATTACAGCTGTAAAGTTCAGAGTTCCCCGTTGGTGGCTTTTGAGCCGTCCATCAGTAGATCAATGGTGATTGCTTCATCACTGTGGCATGAAGTGGACTTGGTTAACTGAACTTGAGTGACCCACATCGTCTGGTCCATGACATGAATTTTCCTCACTGTCGACATCCTTGTCTTCACCTAGCGCTTGGATTTGTTGTTCTGCAGCATCCTTTCTGTTTCTCAATTCCCCAATTGCTTGCTGCAGCTTGCTCTCAAAGAGGACGCCAAGAACTGGAATGGATCAGCAAGACTTTGATACCACCGAAGCAGCACAAGGTTGTGGAGGAACAACTCCACTTTGCTTCTACGATATGGACATCACATTGTTGAGGCTTAGGGGATAGGGGCGGGAACTGCCGAAGAGTTCAGTCCAAAACTCTTTTAACACACTAGATCTATTCCAAGGTCTAAGATAAGAACACTGAGTTCTCTTTATTGATAGGTAGTGGGTACATAGTCTATTTACATAGCTAGAGGTAAGGACCTTTCTTTATAGGCTTCACGAGCCTTCACTACTCAGCTCTGCTCATAGCTAGAAGGGTAAGCAAATACAAATAGCCTAGTTACAACTCATAACCAGAACATTATAGAAACCACTACAGCATATGACTAAAGGACCAAGTTATCTAGAATATAGTAGAAGTGTGTAGAAGCAATGATGGATTTTAACTAAATAATTATTTTCTTTTCTCTACTGTCCCACATCATCAACTAAGATAACAAGGCATCACAAATGATTTTAAGTAGTGCACTGCATTCCTTCTAATTTGTTTTGTTCAATACTAAATCATAATGAGGTTCCGTGCGTTACATTTAATTTCAGTAATGATTTTCTATATATTCAAAACTGCCTTTTTGTCAGCCTTTTTGGTTTGTAGTGAGGGATCTTTGCGTGGTGGTACCTGGTTGATGTTTACTTATGTTCTCCATTTATATGCAACCAGTGGTTTTGTAGGTATTTATGATGTTCCCCACTTCATCAAGACATTAAAATACGATGTCCGTATTATTACGAGCTTTCCAGAAATCTCTACAAACGGAAAATCGAAGAAGCTGAAAGCCCACCAGGTGAATGAAAAGCTCACTAGTTTTAGTTGTACCAAAACAAATTATTCCAGAGAGACTATGCTCATGAAACAATTTCTGTTGGAATCAGATCCGGCCACCTCGAGATGCACCGGTAACTTGGTATAAAACAGTTGCTTTGGAGAAAATGAAGAATTATGGGGCTATCTATTTGACTCCATTTTCACATCGCATGGCAGAAGATATAAATGATCCAGAGATCCAGAGATTGCGATGCAGGGTGAATTACCATGCATTACGATTCAAGCCTAACATCATGAAAACAAGCAGTGAGATAGTGAATAAGCTCCGCTCAGAAGGCCATTTCATGTCAATTCATCTTCGGTTTGAGATGGATATGCTTGCTTTTGCTGGGTAGGGCATTGAATAACTACATCGCATGATTGCATGCGTCAGCGATGCACGTTTAGAATTCTTGTAGTTTGTTATTCATTGTGAGCATCATATATGCTTGCTATGCATCTATGGATGGAGAAGTGCATCCAGGCATCCTTTGTTTCAGTTCCAGTTCAGTGTACCCGAAAAGCCCTCACAACAGCATCCCCTTAGATATCATAACATTTATTTTATTGATTGTTAATTCGTCATCAGTTTTTTTGAAGTGATGTTATTAGCCAAAATAAACATGTGTCACTGATCATTATGCATTATGGTCATCTGCTCTCTTATTCTAGAATTTTGGAGTACAGTTATATTATTTGGTTCATTGCAGTTCGACAGCTGACCAGCTATGTTTTCTATCAGTACTTCAGTAGTAAGCAGTGCTACATTGCTTCTATGCATGAAGATAAATGCAATGGTTGTTGGTTGTTGCATATCTTCATTTCGCATTGTTGTTCATAGCTTATTTTTGGCATGAAAACTGCAGGTGCATTGATATATTTACACCTCAAGAACAGAAAATGCTGATCAAGTACCGCAAGGAAAATTTTGCAGAAAAAGAACTTGTCTATAGGGAAAGACGGCTCATTGGAAAGTGCCCTTTAACTCCAGAAGAGGTACAGAATTTTTGTAGATATTTTGTTCTTTATATTTCTGATGCGGTACTATAATATTCAACTGTGTTCTGAAATTAGAAGTTAGTTACTTTTAAGTTGGAGTACCAAATTGAAGCTTTGTAACATTTTATTTATACTGCATAGCATAATAATGATGATGGTTCTGGACCTGAAGTCTGATTAAAACTATGAGTATTATAGTGATTTCGACACTTCATGATTAGTAATATCAGAAGCTGCCACCAATACTAAAGTTTGTGTGCATACCCAAGCCTGCCAGGGTGCCACTTTATGGTCCAGCTCAATGAATTGTAGATTTACTTCATAAGTAATTATTTTTAATTTTAATGTTTCTTGAAGTCCACTTTCAATCTCAGCTCTCTCGAAAGCAGACCTTTCAACTAAAATCTGAATTGCAAACTCGAACTACAGAAATTGTCCACTGTACAGGTACAGAACCGTTGATGCCATTTGTTGAGGTTAGTTGTAATGGTGTTAAAATTGCCTGCTGGTTTTAAAGTTAGCTGTGACTGGTGTTGAACTGTTGATGCCATTTATTCGCCACATCATCAAGCAAATAAGTAAAGATATAGAATAGATCGATAAATTTGACACTGTTGAAGTGAGATGTTAGTGTGGTTCCAACACAAAGCTTGCCTGTCCAGCCAACGTGAAGTGATTTGTTTGATTACATGATGACGGAACATGCCGAAACCACTTGTAAAGCCATCCGAGGCTGTAAAGCAGACGGTTTTTGATAATTGATGTTGCAATGCCTATGGTTAGAGGACCTTTCGGATTGACTTCAATATATGATTGCTCCAGTGATTTTTTTTAAAAGGACGGCAGTTAGTAAAGAAAAGAACTATGTTAATATATAACTGACTCTAACTCTGTAAAATTTGCTTCACAACAATTGTTTTTCTCTGTACTACCTTAAGCGTTGTGGGCAGTTTATACTTCTTCTCAGAGCAAGATCCATATAATCTATTATCTGCACCATTGTTTATTAATTCTTACAATTGTTGGTTTGGTGGCATGGATATGCACGTCATATACCATCCTGATGTGAATAAACCATTTTTGATAGACTAAGATTAATTATGCTAGGAAGGAAAATTTGAAACATATGCAGGAAAATGGTGTATGTTTTTTAAACCTGTCAAAATTGGGGAAAGACATTGAAATATACATTTCATAGCAGAAACTTTTTGTCGAGAAAAGCTTTACATAGATAGTTCAAACAAGTGTTCATGTTGTTGTGCAGGTAGGTCTTATTCTTCGTGCGATGGGATTTGATAATACAACTCACATCTACCTTGCTTCTGGTGAGCTGTTTGGTGGGAAACACTTCATGAGGCCCTTCAAGGTTATGTTTCCACGCCTAGAAAACCATAGCTCAGTTGGACATGGAAAGCTGGAAGAAAATACCCGAGGGCTGGCAGGTTCTGCAGTTGATTACATGGTCTGTCTCCTATCAGATATTTTTGTGCCTACATATGATGGTCCAAGCAACTTTGCAAACAACCTCATGGGTCACCGCCTATATTATGGTTTCCGTACCACTGTCACACCAAACCGAAAGGCCCTTGCTCCTCTATTCATGGACAGAGAGGAAGGTCAGACAGCTGGTTTTGAAGAGCGAGTGAAGCAGGTCATGCTGACCTCGCATTTTGGTGGCCCCCACAAGCGCATTCATCCAGAGTCTTTCTATACAAACTCATGGCCAGAGTGCTTTTGCCAGGTGAATCCTGTGAATCGTGCGGATGAATGCCCACCAGACAATATATACGAGGTTCTGGAGAATCAATTTCTGAGTGAAGAAGGTTTAGGAGAAGTGAAAGCCACTAATCAGGCAGACTCAACCAGCCAACCAGAGGAGAGTACGATTTAACTGAGCAACCAAGCTATTTATTGCCTGAGATCATGTATCACCTACCAGGCTATTACATTTTCGATGGATGAATTGAGGATTTTTGGGGTATTGATGGCCCAAGATGATAACATGCTCAAGTGAGAGGTTCAGCTTAACCAGAACTATTAGGATGTGAGAGACTGAAAGCACAACTACGAGAGGACTGAATTAGACAGAGATCTGTCAACCATGTTTTCGCAGAGAAAACTATACACGTTCTGTCAAATAGTAACTGTTCATTGAGTGTAGGACGTGGTGCGTGATGAGGGTAACAATGGCTGGAAATGTATCTACGGGATGTTATAGCAGAATGTGTAGTAACTCACTGTACCAGCCTATGTTTTTTTTCCCACAGTTATGCATATACTACTAGCTAAATGCCTGTTTATTTGATCTATTTCTGTCTTTTCGATGAAATAGGTCACCGAAACGAACCAATGGAGTCAGCTTTGTTGTGGCTTTACCACCGACCGAATACGCAGAAGCACCCCCGGATGTGCTTCCAGCTCATTGCGCAAGTTGTCCGGTTCGGTCCGTCCCTGATATTGGACCACTGCACCTGTAGGAAATTTAGAGGTTGCACCTGTAGGAAATTTAGAGGTTACTAGGGACGCGTTTGGTTGCCTGGCCGAAAACCTGCATGCCTGCGCCAGCGAGATGGAATGCATTGCGCGTCGCGAACGAGTTATGGGCCATTTTTGGCGGGTCGTTTGTTAGCCTGTGCGGCCTTTTGTGCACCGGAGAAGGAACCTAGGCCCCATCGTTTGGTTGCCCGTTTTCAGCCCGTTCTTCCCAGGTCGTGCAACCCACAGCCTGTTTGGTTGCAGATAGCTCAGTGTTGTGGTAACCCCTTCACTTAAGAGTGGTGAGGTTACCCAGTACTGAATAACAACACATATGAGATTCAGTTCATTAGAAAAGATGCTGGTAATACACAACAACTAGTACTTAGTGGGAGATACATCACGAACGAAGCAACTACTTCGTGATGCATCACATGTTCGTCACGAGAGGTTAGTATATACCACCTCAAAGAAGTTCATCATTACAAACCGGGGATCAGGTTGTACCAAGTCCTAGCTAATGGAGGGATACAAAATCACCTCCCAAAATCAGCGGATCATGAGAAGGAAGCAGAAGCACTAGGCAGAAACTGGTTGCGGAGCCAGGTCCTAAGCCAGCTCCTCCTCTTCAGTGGCTGCAGCTTACGGTAGACGGCATACTTGGCTTCATTGTCTGCAATGAAGTCGATAGACCTCACCAGGAAGTTAGGCTAGAACAGCTGCGCCTTGCAGACGAACCGGGGAGTGAAGATCGTCTTCATCTGAGCGTAGTTGGTGATCGGGGTGCCGACGTACTGACGGTGCCTCGGGTACTGCTGCAATCGACAAGGAACACCTATTAGTGCGGACGACATTGACATGTTTATACTTTCAGATCTATGCAGGAGCTCAATGAGGATTCATACCATGATGTACTCGTCCACCGCCCCTTCATCACCGCCGTAGAAGCAACAACCATCTTCGCTCCAGTCTAGAATGCGATCGGATTTCATCTTCATGATGACGCTCCACTTCGTTCTCCAGTTTCTGATGTGGTTGTACAGCTGAAGAGTGGTGACATGTACGTCGGCGAATGCAAGAAACATCCGTGGCTACCTTTTCCATCTGCTGCTCCTTGAATCCCATGTTGAAGCAGACGCCGCTACGGACGAGCTGAACAACCGGTTCAGCACAAACTCTGATAGCTCAGGTTTCCAAACCATGGCTGGTTTGCTTGCTATCAGAGATGGTTGAGTATTCACCATTGGCGCAGACAGATCAGGGGAGCCCAAAGGTATGATGGCCTACATGACATACACTAGCAGATCAATGAACTACGACATGGACATCCTTAAGCACTAGCAGATCTATGAACTACGGCATGGATATCCTTAAGCACTAGCAGATCTATGAACTACCAGTACCACATCAAAGAACAACGAGGTAGGTAAGATCGGCCATACAGTCAAAGGAGCCACACGCAGCACCGAGGTAGGGGAAACAGGGGACCCTGACGAAGATGCAACCAGCACCACCGTCCCAGTGGAAGATGCAGGCAGCACCACCGTCCCCGTCGTAGAGTCAGATCGAACCTAGAAAACCTCGACAACCTTCACCGGCGACGAAGGAATGTCCTACAATGGATTCGTTCAGACCCCGGTTGTGTACCCATAAGATCTAGATCTAAAGCTAGGGTTTGCAGAAGCTTACCACAACCGAAGTCATCGACCCAGACGAAGAAGACGACCATCCTCCGCGGCAGTAGCCGCCGCCACAGCCGCCGTCGCCGCCGCAAGCCCCGCCGACCGTGCGGGTGAGGTAGAGCCGGCCATGTCGGTAGATTGGGGATGGTGGATGAGCTTGAAATGGGGGGAAATGTGGGATTTGGATTTGCCGGTGAGAGAGCCGCCCTATATACGGTGGCGAAAATTCAAGCGCGGTGACCGAATTCATGGCGTCGAGATTTCGCCGTCCCGCGCGAGCTCCCACCATCTCCCGCGGTGGCTCTGCGAGGACGCCGCGTTCTCCACTTCTGCGGAAACGGGGTGACTCGCTAGAAATGACCGAACCGGGCGTTCCTCCAGGGCCTGGCCCGAGGGTGCTTTGAGAACCGGTTCCTGCAAGAACGCGGCGTCGACCAGGTAACCAAACGGACCGAAAAAGCTGGGCCGATGCGAGCCAAGGGGCAGCCTACCAAACCGCCCTAGCTGAATACCCGTAAGTCCCTATTCTAGGAAAAATGGAAGAGGATTTTGTGCAGATGAGCTCCAGGGCACCCGCCAGCTGGTGCTGTGTGATTCGCTTGTTTTGATGTTGGTAGCTGTGCCAGAAATATTTTGCAGGGAATACCAACATTTGGAAATCCCATATACTCCGTATGAGGATCAGAAGGTAGTTGGGCAGTGTTGTCCCATTAAGGTAGTTCAGGCCTAAGGAAGAGGGGAAGGAAATTCTGGGACCAAAATTCCCCTATTTGAGTGCAATTGGTGCACTCATGTACCTCGCGAATTGTACACGGCCGGATATTGCATTCACCGTCAATTTGCTTGCTAGGTACAGTTCTGAGCCTACCAAGAGACATTGGAAAGGCGTTAAGGACATCTTCCGATATCTGCAAGGAACTAAAGATCTTGGCTTGTTTTATCGAAGGAATCAAGACCTATAAGTCGTAGGCTATGCTGATGCTGGGTACCTATCAGACCCGCACACGTCCAAGTCGCAGACTGGATATGTTTTCCTTCGTGGTGGAACTGCGATTTCTTGGAAATCGTCTAAGCAGACTCTCGTGTCAACTTCGACGAACCACTCGGAAATCATGACACTATATGAAGCATCACGTGAGTGTGTTTGGCTTCGAAGGGTGATCACCCACATCCAGATGACATGTGGGTTGAATACCATCCAAACCCCAACCATTATCTACGAAGATAATGCCGCTTGTGTTGCACAAGTCCAGACGGGTTATGTGAAGAGCAGTCTTACAAAGCATATACACCCCATGTTCTTCTATGCACATGAATTGCAAAAGATGAACGAGGTAAAGGTCTTGTATACTAAGTCGTGTGAGAATCTTGCTGATTTATTCACTAAGTCATTACCGGCATCTTCTTTCGAGAGATGTGTTCGTGGAATCGGTATGATGAGACTTAGGGAGATGCAAGGTTTAGGGGGAGAATCTTCACAAAATCATCACTGAAATCTTGATCCCGATGATTGAGTACTTAACTCTGCAGTTAAGTGAATTGTACTCCTTTTCCCTTAAGTGAGTTTTTATGAAGTTTCTCACATGAGGTTTTTGACGAGACAATTCGTGCAACATAGTAAAGTATACCATGATCCTTTTCTCCATATTTTTCCCACTGGGGTTTTCGGAGTTTTGAGACATGGATATACGGATAATACCCAGGGGGAGTGTTGGGAAACTTTGGGCCTTCCGACGTGGCCCACTTCGGTGGGCACGTTTGGCTAAGTCTTCCTCCACGTTTAACGTTAAGTGGGTCTTATCCCTTTATCCCTCTAGGCCTATATATAGAAGGAGGCTCAATCATTGTACGTACCAGTTGGCAGAAAGATCAATAAAGAGCTCTCCCCATATTCTCCCCTGTGTCAATTACTTTACGCAATCGGTGTACCATTGCTGTTCGTCTACTTCATCACTACTAGGAAAAGCCTTATAGCAGCACTCCTTACCGCCGGCGAGTACGGATAGAAGGTGCCGGCGGTAATGCCTTCCAGGGGTGCCTAACCCTACCGCCGGCGAGTTTGAAGGGAGGTTGCCGGGGGTGCGTGCGTTACCGCCGGCGAGTAGGGAACGAAGGTGCCAGCGATATAATGGGCCGCGGGGTCCCTGTTGGGCCTGGACTTACCGCCGGCGATTTCAGCCCAAAAGCGCCGGAGGTACCAGGCCTTACCGTTGGCGAATGCAGACGTAGGCGCCGGGGGTATTTCGCCCCAAATTATGTTCGGTGCGGGGTGGACTACCAAGCTCACGTGTCTCTCCTCTCCTCCACTCATTCATTATCCCAACCGCACCTTCTCCTCCACAGAACTCGAACCAGTGAGCCGAACTCGAACCGCGTCGGCGTGTCCCCGCACCAGATCTCGGCGTTGCTGGCCCGGCCGCGCCGCCCGCGCCGCGCCGCTCGATGACCCCGCCGACCTCTCTGCCGTCGTCGCGCGCGAGGGGCCCGACTGCTACGCGCTCCGCCGCTCCCGCCGCGACCGCAAGGCCGGCGCCGGGATCCTCCTCTCGCCCTCCCAGCAGCAGCAGTACCCGAACCCCTCCCCTGCCTCCTAGGGTTACCGCCGCCGCCGCGCACCGGCCGTCGAGCGCCGCCGCCGCCGCGCATCCAGCCGTCGAGCGCCGCCGCCGCAGCCCTGGGCTCCGCCGCCTCCGCGCGCTTGGTTCCCCGCCGCCACACCCTCGGTTCCCGCCGCCTCCAGGCCCGCGCGTCGAGCCCCGCCGTCCCCCGCCGCCACGGCACCCCGCCCGTCGAGCTCCTCCGTCCCCTGCTACCGGCGGCCTCTGCAGGTCGCCTAGCTAGCCTGAGCTCTCCCTCCCGCTGCTTGCCCACAGGGAGCACCTAAGTCAACCTGTTCCAAGTGAGGTATGTCTCTGTTCTTTTTTTCTTTAAATTAGTAATTGCAGCGATTTGTATGTATGGTTCTGAACATGCAACGATTTGTATGGTGTTGTACAATTAATTAGTGTGATTTGAAATAGAAATTTGCATGCTTTGGTTCTGTTAATGGAAAAAGGTTCTGCATTTACTCTGCTCCAGATGTGTACCTCAGCTCCAAAATTTTAGTGCCAAGCAAAATCACTGCATTCTCCTCAAGAAATAGTCTATAAACTATGGACATCCTTGATTGCTGTTTAGATTACATAGTACATCCTTGGCATACCAGATTATCAGCTTCTAATTCTCTGTGCTTGACCTATTTCTGTGCTTTCTTTTCATTATTTAGAAAAATGAATTTTAGCATAGACAGGTAAGGTAAGTGAGACAGGGACCATTTAGGTTGGTTTGCATGGTTCTCTTATATAGATCTACATTATTGCAAATAATGGCTTTGTTGGAATGAATTAACCCAGTGCTTCTAACTTCTTCCAGTAATTGATTCTATTTTGCATGGACATGATATATTATTGGGAAGTGCTTTTGTTGCACTAGAATTATGTTTGTGTGGTACAAATATGCAAGGTAAATTTGGTGATGCATGTACTTGGGTGATTTTTATTGAGATGCATCCATGTAGGGATGTAACCTGCTAGGTTCGGACTAGCTAATAGACATGCAATGTGGGTATGGTGTCGTGGCTGGTGGTGTCGTGGCAGTAGAGCTTAGGTATGGTTCTGACTTCTGACACTATTAGAAAATGCATAGCTAGGAGAAATAGTGACACTGCTCAAATGCAAAAAACTTGTGCACGCTAGGCTAACCAAGAAAGCTTAAGCAGTTGCGCTGGCTTTTAACCAAACCAATCGATGAAGTGGCCAAATATCGCCTCTGGCAACTGTGCAATAGGACAACATATTTACTGCTTCTATTTTTCATTAGCGGATTTAAGTATGAACCAGTATATGCCACACCATATACTCCTTTTGCCTTAAATTAGCTGTGGCAGGGCTTTGGTTAGATTTATTCCGGGGAGCCTGAGACAAATCAAAGATCGGTGAAACTGAAAAGAAACTGTATGGGCCAACAAAAAAATGAAGAAGACCAATAGCTGATGTAGCAACAGAGATGACACCCTTACATATATGACATCTTGTTCATAGACTTGTGTATCGGGTGGAGTACCATACTGATGTTGTGGTATTTTGCAGGGTTAGAGGAGAAGAGCAGAAGTAGAGATCTAGGCCGTGCCATGCGGGAGAAGAGGAGAATCACAGCGAGATGCAGGACCTGCCGGAGGTGCTGGCTAGGTGTTGTGCCGGAGGTGGCCGCTAGTAGGCGATGTCGCTGGCGAGCTGAGACGGGCAACGTCTTCGGCGAGCTGAGACGGAGCTGGTGACGAGAAGGCGACGTCGCCGGCGAGCTGAGACGGACGACGTCACCGGAGTCTTTGTGTTTTCTAAACATACTGTTGGTGCTTGCGTTGTAATGCGTTGTAATATAATACATGTTCTATTTAAATAAAATAAAGAGACAAGTTGGCATTTGTGGACCTTTTTTTTTTTAATCCTACACAAACTTAGCGCTGGCGAATTGGCATGTTTGCCGGGGGTAATTCAAAGTACTGCTGGCGAATACACGAAAGCGCCGGGGTAACGTCATGTTACCGCTGGCGAAATAGAAGGTGCCGGCGGTAACCACTTACCACCGGCGAGGTGATCGCCGGCGAACACGAAAACGCCGGCGGTAAGGGTTTCTGGTGCGCCGGCGGTAGACCAATTCCTAGTAGTGCATCTCTGTGCACCCTCGGGACCGGCCAGCCGGTAGAGGTTGCACAACAAGTTGTGCCAGGAAAACAGTGACAGTTTTTGTCTGATTCGGTTGGCGTCTGATTCGGTTGGCCATACTTTGGCAGAACACGTATGGACAACCTTTGTTGAGCTGGCCGAACCGGTTTGTAGTGTGAAAACATCTCAACTTTGACTTCTTCATCTGAGGTTTATTTTTTTATTTGTTCATATATGTAATTTCTGTAGCACCACAAAGACTTGTATAAATAATACAAAATAGATTCTTCCAATTTTACGTTTACCAGTTATTCAATTATTTTAATTTAGTTGTAAAAGAAATATCGTAGAAGCAGGTAGTTTTATACGAAATTAATTGTCTCCAATGCTGCAAGTCATATGAAATATATTCTACATGGTTTCGTAAAAAATCTACCTGCTACTACAATATTTTTTTACAACTAAAACAAAATAATTGAATTAGTCGTAAACGTGAAATAGGAAGAATCTATTTTGTATTATTTATACAAGTCTTTGTGGTGCTGCAGAAATTACATATACTAGCACTGTGCCCGCGCTCTGCTGCGGAACAAAAATAATTTGAACTTAAAATTTATAAATGATGAATTTGCAATAAGCTTGCATGTTTACCGTACCTTACAATAATAATATGCAATATTAAACAACTTTTTTCATATATTATGTTGTTTTGTTTAAAATATGAATTTTGGTTAGACATGGGAATGCGAGCAAATTAAGGTGAACCAAAATATTTTATACAACAACATCAGCGATCAACCAGTTCTCTATCAAAGGTAATACAACAAGTTTCAAATAACCTGAAGGTGTTTTCCTCTTCCGTTTGTATTCACTCCGAAAGCAGACCAACTTCGATTTACAAACTTGCTACGCGTAGAAGCAAATGCAAGGAATTACGGGTACCTACCTGTCTTCTTGTGCCTAAAGGCATAGAAGTCGTGGTTAGTTAAATGAGCAAGTGAAGAGAAACACCGAGTTTTACATTCTTCACGATCGTGCAATAATGAATTATAAAACATCTAATTCGTATCCTTTGTATACAAAAAATCGAACCTCACTGAGAGAAACGGGCTTTGTTCGTGAGACGATGGAGCTTGGAGAATGAGGGACGAGGGATCTTGTCGAAGTCCAAAGCAAGTCCACGCTGCCGCTGTCGGGAGTCTACCCGTCGCTCCCGGCAGTCCATACTGGACGGTGTTGGCGGTTCTCGAAGCTGATGGATGGGAGGGGATGCGCCGCTTGAGCGCAAGGAAGGAGAAGGTCGGCTTCGGCGAGCTCGATGCAGCGTATTGGAGGGTGGCGCAAATGGGCACGAGGTAGCAGATTGGATAGCGGCGCCGGTGTGCTCAAGGTAGCGCCAGCGGATTGGATGGCGGCGCCGGCAGGCTCGATCGAGGAAGGGATTGGGAGGCATGCCGGCGCTCCCCTGCTCACCCCTGCCGAAAAGGACACAAGAAATGATGCTAAAGCTGCGGACGACCAGCGGCTGGCGGTGGGGCTCGTCAGGTACGAGTGGCGTTCTCAATATCTGATTTTGTCAGGTACGAGCGGCTGATTTTGCGGGGTATTCCAGGCGATGGGCGAATCGTGGATGGGGATCGTGAGTGATTGCGTGCTTTTGAGGTAACACAACTCTCTTTATTAATCAATGTTCAAAGGAACGAGATTGTGTTTCGCTAGCGAGGGCATGGCAGGCGCAGCCCACCAATATTTTGCAAGGCCCGCTTCAGGCAGACGGGAAGGCCTCCTTTGGAAAATTAGCGATGCTCACAACGGAAGGCGTACGCGTAAACAACGAATCCGAATTTAATACTGTAGTAAACATAAACAGATATTAAAACAAGAGTCAGATGGTGAAGTCAAAGTTGAGATGATTTTCACATTGCTCAACAAATCACGTCTGCCTGCTTCGAATGCTGTTGGCATAGTTGTTGCTCACGTGATACCTCATTAAATGCACAATGGCATGCAATACATCAGCGTTGCTCATCTACATGTATATATACACTAATAAATCTGTCTCTGTACTGTAAAGATACGGACAAAAGGATGGCCAGATTGAGAGAAGGAACAGCCCAGAATAGCTCCACCTGGCAGGTGCACTGGAGCTCATGTGCCATTACCACTTTTCGGGAAAAAATTGCATAAACATTTAGTCGAGCTCCCTATTAAACGTGGCTAGTGGCGAAGCTAGAGCACATTGTTATTGGGTTCAGCTCTATTGCTTATGGTATAATCTATCATTAAAATTCAACCACAATACTAATTTATTGAAGATTTGGCAAAAATCATTGGGTTCATTTGCACCCAATCTTTCTACACCAGCTCCGCCACTGAACGTGGCAGTCTAGTTCTTCGCTCCTTCTTCACGTCCACCTCGACTGACCACCTTTTCTCAGCCCTTGTTTCACTATGCCGAAGAGCCATTCCATCGGTGTTGCTCCTACCCTGATCTCTCGTACTGGTCCGACTTACCGATGATGATCATCTAGGATAGAGGGATGTGAGGATCTCTGAGTAAAGTGGAGCGGGGATATCAGGAGGGTCATTGCCACTACTCTAGACAAAAATTGTACGTGGACGACCTTATCATGTATCATGAATTTCAAAGACAATGACATATAAATGCATATATATTTTGTTCTCCAACGTGATATAGTGAAGCCATACATTGGGTCTCAAGTCTCAACTATGTCGAGCGGTAATACGTAGGCATCAATTAGGCTAGTGGGTTAGGAATATTGTTAACGAAATTGAGTGAGCAAAATTCTTTGAGGCAATTACACCACCTATAATGACCCTAGCAGCCTAGTGCTCACTGCCGTCCTGATGTGCGCCTTGACGCGGTCGATGAAGACCGGGATTGCTGAAGATACTACACTTCTCCTGGCAAACACCGACGTTGATCCTTCCCTTAGGCTTCCTTGCGCTTTGTCGCCGGGCGCCTACGAGCTCAATCTATACGTTGTAGTCTGATTCTCCATGCAAGTTATAATCGGTCGATCGTTTCTCGGTTGACCATCCTAACATACGAAACCACTGGTGTGGAAGCTGCGTGACATGATATTGTTGCCGGCGCTGAGCTTTCGTTGTTTAGTTTAGCAAGGTCCTTTTGTAGGAAGTGGATCTGGTGTGTTTCGCGGGTGACCATTGTCTTTGTGTTGGCCCCGTCTTTTTCGTTGTGCTGGTCATGTCCTCCCTCGATTAATTGCCTTATTTGATATACTACCTCCGTCCATAAAAGGATGTTTTAACTTTGTTAAATATGCATGTATTTAGATGTGTTTTAGTGTGTAGACTCATGTAAATTTAGATAAAATTATGACAACCTTTTATGAACGATGAAAGTATTTTAGAGACCAATGAATTAATCAGAAGATGTGTGTAGCTCGATCATGCTAGAAAAGAATTCATCCAACGTCCCGGACGGGAGATACCTCTCCCATTTTGTTTTGCTATTTTCTACTATCCGTTATGGTCGCGTGGGTGCGTTGCGCTCTCTCTCCGATTTTGGTTTGTTATTTTTCTTGTTGTGGTCGCACGATGAATCAGAACGTACACGGATTGGTCTCTGCTTAGGTAGGTGCCAAGTCGGGAGACATACGCCTCCTCGTGACGATTTTGACGGGCGAAGAGGAAGGACCAACCGGATTTTAGTTTTTTTTTTACCTACCAACACCACGGATTGCCATATAATACTTCATCAATTTCTAAATATAAGCCATATAGTTTTTGGCATGGAAATTAAGAACCTGAATTCTATTCCGTGCCAGGGCACACGCCTCATCTTACAGGTGCTCACTCGTTACGTCCGTCGGATCAATATCACGCGGTGTGAAGAGTTTCTAGCGAGGACCAGACGCACGTGCCGACCGACGCACCGCTCTCCTCTCGTCCAAACAAGCCTGAATTCTGTTCCGTGCCAGGGCAGCGTCTCGTCTTACAGAGTGCTCACTCATTACGTCTGTCGAATCAATATCACGCGGTGTGAAGGGCACCGTCTCATCTTACAGAGTGCTCACTCGTTTCCGTCGAATCAATATCACGCGGTGTGAAGAGTTTCTAGCGAGGACCATACACACGTGCCGACCGACGCACCGCTCTCCGTCTCGTCCACCCAAGTCCCCATCCCCAACCACACAGGAAAAATCCCCACCAACTTGAACACGAGCGATGGAATAGGCGATGGATTTGGGCGGACCGCACGACGCCCGCGTTCCCAAGATGGG
>NC_061510.1:182035398-182057675 GCF_022539505.1 Lolium rigidum
GTCGTTATTTCGCTACTGCTATCGCTATAAAACTCGTTGCTACCGATAAACTCTTGCGAGCAAGTCCGTTTCCAGTGCAGCTGAATTGACAACTCCGCTGTTAAGGCTTTCAAGTATTCTTTGTCTCCCCTTGTGTCGAATCAATAAATTGGGTTTTACTTCCCTCGAAGACTGTTGCGATCCCCTATACTTGTGGGTCATCAATGGCAGCCCATTTTGTTGCTAGAATTGGGAGGGGATCCAACAGGCCAGGGTATTGTACTCTTTCAGTCTTTGAAATTTGACACACAGGACAGGCAGCTATTAATTGTTCCAAGTGTTGCTTCATCTTGGGCCAGAAGAATAGATGTTTGAGTTCTTGATAAGTAACCCTGTTGCCCGAGTGACCACCAATAGCTGAAGAATGAAAGGTATCAAATAGTTTCTTCCCGAGGTCAGTGGAGGAACCAATAACTATTCTTCCCTAAAATCTGAGAATTCCAGTTTGTACTGTGTAATTTGCATGACTGGTAGGGTTGATAGCCACTTCTTGTAACAATTTGGAACATTCAGTGTCTCCCATATAGGAGTTAGTGATATATGTTGCCCATGTTGGTGTTGCTAGAGTAATTGCCATGCAAGTGGTTTGTTGTGCTTCTGTAGGTGCTTGTTCAACTGGCTGGAATTTCATGGATAGGGCATCTGCTGCTTTATTTTCACACTCTTTTTTTTGTATTGGATTGAGAAATCAAATTCCAGGAGCTTCAACATTAGTATGTGTTGTATTCCCTCCAATAGTTTCTGGTTGGCTAGGTATTTGAGAATGCTTTGATCAGTTTTGATGATCAGTTTGTTCCCCAGAAAATAGTGTCTCCACTTTTTTAGTGCTTTCAGGATAGCCATGGCCTCTTTTTCATATACTGACTTCTCTGCATTTTTTGGGACCCAAGCATTTGCTGAAATAAGCCAAGGGTCTTGACTGTTGCATCAATACTGCTCCTAAACCAGTGTGGCAAGCATCAGTTTCCAAGGTGAAATGGAGCTTAAAATCAGGTAGGACCAATAGTGGTGGCTGGGACATGACTTGCTTCAGTTGCTGGAATGCCATTTGTTGTTCAGAATTCCACTGATAGGCATTTTTCTTCAGGACAACATGCAATGGTTGGCAGATGTGTGCATAACCAAGGATGAATCTTCTGTAGTAACCAGTGAGTCCTAGAAATCCTCTTAATTGTTTGATCCACTGAGGTACTGGCCAATTGATAATGTCTTGTATTTTGGATGGATCAGTGGCCACCCCTTTTCCAGAAATAATGTGTCCCAGGTATTCTATCTGTGGTTGCTCAAAGTGGCACTTGGATATTTTTGCTTTGAGGTCATGCACTCTGAAAATGTTGAGGACACTCTTCAGGTGTTCTATGTGCTCTTCATGTGATTTATTGTATATGAGGATATCATCAAAAAAATACCAGAAAAACTGTCTCAGGTATTTGAAGAATATGGTGTTCATTAGTTCCTGAAAGGTAGCAGGTGCATTGCACATGCCAAAGGGCATTACCAGATACTCATAGTGCCCCAGATGTGTGGAGAAACCAGTCTTGTGTATGTCTGCCTCATGCATTCTTATCTGGTGATATCCATATTTTAAATCAAATTTGGAGAAAATCACTGCTCCTTGCAATTCATCCAGTAAATCCTCTATGACAGGAATGGGAAATTTGTTCTTGGTAGTTAAGGCATTGAGAGCTCTGAAATGTACACAGAGTCTCCAAGATTTGTCCTTTTTCCTAACCAATATCACATGAGAAGAAAAAGGGCTTCTGCTTATTCTTATTTCCTTATTCTTCAGCATTTCTTTGATCACTTGTTCAACAACATTCTTTTGGCTATGTGACATCCTGTAGAGCCTGATGTTAGGTGGTTTGGCATTAGGTAACAAGGGAATTTGATGATCACAATATCTTGGTGGAAGCAGGCCCACTGGTGGCTGGAAAATATCCTGGAATTGATGCAGTAGAATATTGTCTGGCTCAGACACTGGTGACTGTATTTCTTCAGTTTCGACAGTCTCAGTTTGCACACTGCAGAGCCAGTACCCTAAGGCTCCCTTGGCAATTAATTTGTTGCATTTCTCAGATGAGATAAGGAGCTTTTCTGTGGGAAAGAGGTGGTCCTTTAGTTTAAGAACCTGGCCATCTACTCCAATCATCAGTTGCCTCTTGAGGAAATCAAAAGTGACTGGGTTGTGCTGCTTTCAATATTTTGAAATTGGTGGTGAATTTATGGCCTTGTATACTGAATTGACAGTTGCAAGCTGTAGCGGTAGAGGATAGGGTACCACCACCAGCTACTTTGACTTTCCTCTGTTTGGTTGCAGATAAGGGAATATTGTGAGTTTGAGCAAATTTCACGTCCATGAATGTGTCAGTACTGCCAGTATCAGCTAAGGCAACTGCTGTGGCTTGATTCAGTCTAAGCAAGAGAGCGATTGTGGAGTCACCAGGATATCCATTGTAAGCTGCAGATGATATATTCATGAGCTGTTCTTGCTCTCCTGACATCAGGGGCTGCCTCTATTTGTGGTGCTGGCTGCATGTCAACAGGTTGTAGTTGCACCTCCTCTACTGCTCGTATCTCAATATCCTGGTCGATGCCTTGCATTTCAATTACCTGTAAGGCCCTTATCATGGTTGGCATTTGTTCCCAATGATCCAAATTTTTTTGGATAGTACCAACATTTACGAGGATCCCTTGCTCTGTCATTTCCTACTCTGTTTCTGTTGTCTCTTGGCAGCAGTGGTATGTTTGGTTGGGAAGGAGCTCGAGCTGGCGCAAGGAATTGTCCAGGTCGTCTGGCAGCAGAATTAGATGCCTTTTCATATTGCCTAGCATACCAGTATGCAGATAGCAGGGATTCAGGTTTTTGGCATTGCACATGGTGCTTGATATTTTCCTTCAGTCCACTGACAAAACGGTCGACAAAGAAGGCCCGGGGCAAGTAATTCCTTTCCCTCTTCATTTGAGTCATCCATGTTTCATATGGATCTATATATGCATTCACTGTTGTCACTTGTTTGAGCAACTGCAGTTGATCCATGGGATCATTTGAGACTGCATCTGGAAAACGGTCGATGAGCACTTGGCTCAATTGCTGCGATGATAACGTTTGTAGGTTGATGCCTGATGTACTGATCCATGCCTTTGCCTGTCCTCTGATGTGTGCTAGACCCCACTTGACCCTGTGTTCTGTGGGTATGTTGACGAGCTCCAAAATGTCTTCGCATTCAAGGAGCCAGGCCCTCGGTGATTCACCCAGGAAAATAGGCAATTCGACATGTGGTGTACGCAGATGCCCCTCATAATTGTTTTGATAGTGTTGTGGAGGAGGAAATCTCTGTGGAGGATGTGGTTGTGTGTAGGTGTGATGGTTTTGCTGTGTGGTTGGCTGGTTTTGGGGTGGAGTATGGATCTGTGGTAGTTGCTGTTGTGTGAGCTGGTGAGGTGGTGGAATTTGATGGTTTTGGCTGAAGGGTGGGTGGTATTGTTGTGGGTAGTATGGGTTCTGGGAGGTGTTGGGGTCGGAGGAGGGGTTTGGCTGGTGGGAAGATGTTTGTTGATACATCTGGGGGTGGGTGTGTGGGTTTGATACTTGGTGTATGTGGTGGATCGGTGGTGGTATGGTGTTTGTGATGGAAGTGGCGACTAGTGGAGCGGTGTATGTGTATACTGGTGGTGTGGGTGGCGCAAAGGTTGTGGCTTTTGGAGGGAAGGTTGGATGTGGCAGGTGCTCCGGCGTCAAGGCGCCGAATTGAGGCGGTGTTGGGAGGGTGGCGACTAGCCTTGCTGCCGGGGTGGTGACTTTCAAGATCGGCGACAGGTAGACATGGGGCGGTGGTGGTGGGGTGGAAAGGAGGTGTCTTTGGGTGGTGGGAAGGTTGGGATGGTCGGCGGCTGCGATCCCTGCAACGCTAGCGTACGACATGGACGTGAACAAAGCAGCTAGCATCTGGGTCATACGAGACATCTCACCTTGCATCGCGGACAGAGCTACAGATGTGTCGGCAGAGGATTGCTCGTGCTTGTCCAGGCAGCGGCGGATGGCACAGACCTCGCGCGGAAGTCGGGCCATGCGTTGCTCGTCCTCGGGGTTGATGGAGTGTTGATGTCGTTGACGGTTCCTGACAGTCCCGTCGCCCGACGACCTCGACGTCGGCGGCTGCTTGCGTCCCGGACGCGCAACGACCTCGGCCCCGGCCGCGCGACGACCTCGACAACAGCGGCTGCTCGCGTCCCGGCCGCGCCACGACCTCGGTGCCGGCGGCTGCTCGTGTCCCGGCCACGCGATGACCTCAACGCAGGCGGCTGCGAAATGCACCTCGCATCCCGGCCACGTGTTCCCCAAATGGCCTGGACCACGATAACCTTGACGCCGGCGGCCGACCTGCTGCTCGGCTCGCCTCCGACATCACAGACAACTAGGGCTGCTGCTCGCCGACCGGCCACGCGCCGGTGCGTAGGACGGTGGGAACGATGGTGCGTTCGCCTGACTACCCTGCGCGACCTGCACCCCTCCACTGCCTCCCTGTATTGCCCCGCTTCCATCGATGGCTCATCTTTACGGGCCACGGCAAGGATCAACACCCATGGTGCATGCGTGAGTCACGTTTTGCTATTAATCCACGGAGAGCTATTTATTCAGAACTATTCAAAGTTGATCTGTTTGATAGTACCGCAAGTCGTATCTTGGTTCAGCACAGATTCATGTCTTTTTATTACATCTATGTACTGTTTTTTCCATATATATATATATATATATATATATATATATATATATATATATATATGATTTTTGTTACATCTAAATATTATTTTATTACATATATGCACTATTTTATTACATCAGCTGTGGATTTTATTACATGTAATTAGTATTTTTGCATCTAAGGATTAACATTTTGTTACATCTAATTAGCATTTTATTATATGTAAGCACTATTTTGTTCCACCTAACAAGCAGTAAAACATCTCAAAATGTTGCTAATTAGTACTCCCTCCGTTTCAATCTGCCTATAGATTTTTTGCATTTGTTTCATAATATAAGAATAGATCTGTGTTTATTTACAAAGAACCCCTTCCACCGAGATGAGCTGAATAGCTGGAAATAAGGAAACGAACTAATCCCGTGCATAAAATCTGGGAACCTCCTCTATCTCACGTCTCTCTTTCTCTCACACGTGCACTCTTTAGGGGGTTTTGTGTTAAAAAATGACTTACGCTAATTACCGTGCAGAAAATTTATAGGCACTATAGATTGAAACGGAGGGAGTATTTTTTACACCTAATTCGCATTTTGTTACATCTAATTAGCATTTTATTACATGAACCACTATTATTTATACCCTATATAAAGTTCAATCAATTTACCACACCCTAGATTAATTTGGCTACTGTTCATAAGCTATTTATCCATCTGTTCCTCCAATTAGCTAGCGACATGTACCCCTTCTCTTCTATTTATTACCTGGTTCAGTCCATGTATGTTTTCCGCCTTCTTCTTTTTTTGGATGGGTGGATTACCGGTAACCGGTTGCAATGCCTGTTGATTTTCTCTTGCGGTCAAAAGCGGTGGTCGATGTCCCGTCTTCAGCGATCAATTTGTATATGCTTTCCTTGCAGTCCACGTGCCCCCACCGCTCAACAGCCACCGCGTACAGAGTCGCCCAACTTTCTGCCCTTTTCTTCGTCTCCCGGGAAAAGGACGATGTCGGCGGCACGGAGCTTCAGGAGTACTCACATATGGGAAGATGTGCGGAGGAAGGGGCGGGGTCTGGCGGATAGGTGGTCGTTGGGCATCGCGGTGAGTTGCTCGGCGTCGCTCCGGCAGAAGGGGAGGGCCTCCAGGAGGCGCGCGGAGAACCCGACCTAGGAGGCGGTGGATCGGGCCGGGTGGCGGGTGTCGGTCGAGGGCGATGAGGAGCTGGTCACTGATGATAAAAACGTCGCGGGCGAGCATGATCTTCAGCGCGACGAGGCACTTGAGGGCCACGGCGGCGGCGCCATGGCCGGATGCCACCGCGCGCTGGCAGTTCGTGAGCGCGGACGCGAGCGCCGAGCCGGACAGACGCGATTCGCGGCGGAAGGCGAGGAGGCGGACAGGCGTGATTCACGGCGAAAGGCGAGGAGCGCGTACAGTAGGTGCACTAGAAGAGCACACCCATGCCAGGATCCGCGGCCGGTAGACTTGCACGTTGTTGTACAAGCAGAGCAAAGCCAGGGTCCTTCCATTGGACCTGGCGGCTTGGGCCAAGACCATCAACAATTGGGGATTACACTTGTGGAATAAGCTGAGTGCTGGAAAGAACACGAGGTGCAGGGATTCATCCTCTGAATCCACCAAGGTTCGTTAATTTCCCTGAATTGTGTCTCCTGTGTTCATGATACCTTGCAAGGAAGTTCAAAATTATTTTTGGTTAACGTGATGGAGCTTCAGTGTAAGTTACTATGCAGATTTTAGTTTTCTGCCTTCTGCATGCTGGTGACAGAAAATTGACCCTAATAAGGATGATGTATGAGGAAATCAAAAGAAGTATGTTCATGTTCCATAATGTTCTGACTACCTACAATATTTAAGATATACTTATCCAGGAACAATTTTAGATCCTATCCAATGAATGATCTATGTCTCAAGTATAGCCTATCACAATTTTCCAGTCGCTTGCATATTGATCGTTCTAATTATTGGCTTTGTGCTCTGTTCCATATCTCATTTTTATTTACTTCTATGCATCTCTACGTAGCCTTCAAGTATATTGTTTACGAGGATCAGGAAGGCAGATGATGGTCAGGTGACTTAGACAGCAGCACAACCAGATGCTAATATTTTTTGTTGCTATTGAATTATATTTGATGTATATGTCTTCGGTTACTGAGGTGGATTCTGTCAGAAGTTATTTGTTTATCTTCTCTAACTGGCATTTCTGTAGGAGAGCCATATTTGTGTTTCTTCCAACTCATAAGAGGATACTTTTCTGAAATCTGTGAGTTGTTTGTTTCATCTTGCAACTTTTGAACAGAAACTCCAGCCTTAACTGAACTAACATATACAGAGGATTCAGAGGAGTAATGCCTTTTGAGATGATTTCTTTCATTTGTGCTACCTCTGTTCACCAGATTCAGTAGCATAGTAGTTTTGTTAATTTTTTTGCAATATAGATGTTGATGTTGCATCTTCCGATATGTTTTCTGCTCCTTCTTGGACTATACTAATAACGCAATAGGTCACTAGATGGACTACGAACTAGATATGGCATGTCTTATTGATCAGTAATCGTACTACTATATCACTGCTATTAGAAATGTCTGATGCGCCGGCGAAGGACCTTCACAGTGCCCGCTCGATCTAAAGGTTCATCTCTGTCTCTCAGTCTCTCTCTCCAGTAGTTTTTTTATATCTAACAATAGCATAGGATGTAGTAATTTCCCCCCTTTTTTTACATCTTCATCGTTGATCTCCATGTAATTTTTTCTTTTCTGCGTCCACCCATACAGACTAGATGTACTTCTAAATATTTTTCTACATCAGGATTGATGGAAGCTTAAGGTTTATTTTCCAATTCCAGGTGTAATTTATTTGCAATTGGATGTATTTTTTATTATTTTTCTACATCTAGGATGTTAGAAAGATCAAGGTGTAAAAAAGTTGTTTTTTTGTTTTTTTATACTAATGTATTTTTTTATACGCTTTTGTTTTCTGAAGTGATTTTGAAATAACAATGGAATAGCGGTTAGAAAACGCGCTGGTCCAGGGCAGCTCTTGGTCAGGCAAAGATGAGGGACGATGCTACAGGGTGCTATAGCACAGGTTAGTCCATGGGAGTGCCCCACCCAAATTAGGAAATAAAGTAGTTCGACAACCCTGCGCTTCAAAAATAGAAGTCATATTTCCACACGTTTCCTCCTGCTGCCCAGGTCGGCACACGAATTGCATAGAGCACCATTCTCATTCCTCAGCTCTCTGTCGCAAGTTCTCGGGTACGGCCGTCGCGGTACAGATCAGCTGCAAGGTCGAACGGCGCCTCCATCCGCGCGCCCGTCGGAGATCGTGCACGCCAAGGCCGGTCCGGTGAGTCGCCGGCGGAGATCGGCTGTGCCTGGCCGCGCGGCTAAGAGCATCTCCAGCCGTTGGGGTTTCCCAGGCTGAAATCCAGCGCTATTTAGCGCCGGATGGATGTATTTTTTGGTCTGGGGAGGCCCATTTTCCCAGCGACGAGTCTATAGTGGTCTGCTGACGCTCACCCACCGCGTGCATAGCGACTGTGCAGTCGTCGGGAGGGGAACCGTCGGAGTGGCCTCGACGCATTGAACCGCCGTAATGGTCCGTGAAGTGGTCTGGGGAGCCCAAACGCCTCGTCGAGAACCGCCCCCGTAATGCAGCACGAACTTCGCGGAAGAGCAACCGCCGCTCTCTTCGTCGGTAGACCTACATATACGGTTTCTGATGGCCGACGCCATTCATCTCTTCTCTCCTCACCATCCTCTGTTACCATGAGCGATCTCTCTTGGCCATCGGACACCGACAGCGAGGGGAAATCGCCTGGATGGCGCCATTGGTGGAACCGAGCTGCATCGTCTAGCAGCGACGATTCGCCGCCACCGTCCATCCAGGACGAATGGGATGACGAGGAGGAGGAGAACGAAGAGGCCGAGGAGCAGGCCGAGGAAGAGGCTGAGGAGGAGAAGGAGGAGGAGGCTGAGGAGGAGGTAGAGGAGGAGGAAGAGGAGGAAGAGGCTGAGGACGCGGCGGCCCGGGCGAACGCGAAGGCGCAGCCGGCGAGCGACGAGGAGGAATCAACTTCCTCCGACACGTCGAAGGACACCGGCTCTTCGGAGGAGGTGTCGAGCCAGAAGCGTCGCCGCCAGGATGATGAGGCGAGTCCATCTAGGTAGAAGAAGTAGTTTAAGTTTGCTTTAAACTTTTTATATGTAATTTTTATATTTATTTGAAGGTTTATATGTAATTTGTCTATGTTGCACCACTTAGTTTGTTCAAATCTTTCATTCGAGGAGGGTATTGCTGTAGAATTACAAATTTCGCCGGAAACACACGCGTGCCGTCTATCAGGAAGACGAGGGTATTGCCGTAGAAACCAGGCCTTTGTCGCCGACAGGTCGGGGCCACCATACGGTTCCCGCGCTTTTCTCTCGTCCGGAGTCCCCGAGCGCTCCCTGGGGCCCAGAGATGGCATGGGCTCTCCGGACGGATGAAAGGCTTAATCCAGATGAAATCGAGGAGCCGGGGACGCGATTGGGCCGTTTTCGTCCATCCGGATGTAAAAAGGCTGGAGATGCTCTAAGTCGTAGGCGGAGGTTGTGCGCGCTGGGGCTGGGCGGCTCAGTCTCCGAAGGTCGACCGTGCTAGGGCCGGGTGGGTCAGTTGCCGGCGGTTGCGCACCACCACCGTCTCCGGTTCCTTGCGTTGGGAGAGACGGGAGAGAGGGCGGATTTGCTGACGAAGACCGCGCGAGATGAAAGACCAGAGATGAATTTATTCAGCTACAGCCTGGCCACATGCAGCACATGATTCCCAAATCACCCACTGATTTAGATGAACCGTTGGATCACAAACGGAGAGCACTGTTGTGTAAGACAACACAGTGCCCTATCCCTAGCAGTAATTAAAGATAAGTTTTTTGTGTGCTAGCAGTCTAGGGCGCGTTTGGTAGGTCTGCATGTCCCTTGGTTGGCATCGGCCCAGCTTTTTTCGGCCCGTTTGGATGCCTGGTCGACGCCGCGTTCTTGCAGGAACCGGTTCTCAAAGCACCCTCGAGCCAGGCCCTGGAGGAACGTCCGGTTCAGCCGTTTCTAGCGAGCCACCCCCGCTTCCGCGGAAGTGGAGAACGCGGCTCGCAGAGGCACCGCGGGAGATGGCGGGAGCTCGCGCGGGACGGCGAAATCTGGGCGCCATGAATTCGCTCACTGCGCTTGAAATTTCGCCACCGTATATAGGGGCGGCTCTCTCACCGGCAAATCCAAATCCCACATTTCCCCCATTTCGAGATCATCCACCATCCCCAATCTAGCGACATGGCCGGCTCTACCTCACCCGCACGGTCGGCGATACTTGCGGTGGCGACGGCGGCTGTGGCGGCGGCTACTGGCCGCGGAGGATGGTCGTCTTCTTCGTCTGCCTCGATGACTTCGGTTATGGTAAGCTTCTGCAAATCCTAGCCTTAGATCTAGATCTTATGGGTACACAATCGGGGTCTGAACGAATGCATTGTAGGACATTCCTTCGTCGCCGGTGGAGGTTGTGGAGGTTTTCCAGGTTGGATCTGACTCTACGACGGGGACGGTGGTGTTGCCTGCATCTTCCATTGGGACGGTGGTGCTGGCTGCATCTTCGCCAGGGTCCCTGCTTCCCCTACCTCGGTTCTGCGTGTGGCTCCTTTGACTGTAAGGCCGATCTTACCTACCTCGCTATTCTTTGATGTGGTACTGGTAGTTCATAGATGTGGTAGTGCTTAAGGATGTCCATGTCGTAGTTCATTGATCTGCTAGTGTATGTCATGTAGGCCATCATACCATTGGGCTCCCCTGATCTGTCCGCGCCAACTGTGAATGCTCAGCCATCTCTGATAGCGAGCAAACCAGCCATGGTTTGGAAACCTGAGCTATCAGAGTTTATGCTGAACCGGTTGGTTCAGCTCGTCCGTAGCGGTGTCTGCTTCAACATGGGATTCAAGGAGCAGCAGATGAAGAAGGTAGCCGCGGATGTTCTTGCATTCGCCGGCGTACATGTCACCACTCTTCAGCTGTACAACCACATCAGAAACTGGAGGACGAAGTGGAGCGTCATCATGAAGATGAAATCCGATCGCATTCTGGACTGGAGCGAAGATGGTTGCTGCTTCTACGACGGTGATGAAGGGGCGGCGGACGAGTACATCACGGTACTAATCCTCATTGAGCTCCTGCATAGATCTGAAAGTATATATACATGTCAATGCCGTCCGTACTAACAGGTGTTCCTTGTCGATTGCAGCGGTACCCGAAGCACCGTCAGTACGTCGGCACCCTGATCACCAACTACGCTCAGATGAAGATGATCTTCACTCCCCGGTTCGTCTGCAAGGCGCAGCTGTTCCAGCCTAACTTGCTGGTGAGGGCTCTCGACTTCATTGCAGACAATGAAGCCGAGTATGCCGTCTACCGTAAGCTGCAGCCACCGGAGAGGAGGAGCTGGCTTAGGACCTGGCTCCGTAACTAGTTTCCTGCCTAGTGCTTCTGCTTCCTTCTCATGATCCGCTGATTTTGGGAGGTGATCTTGTATCCCTCCATTAGCTAGGACTTGGTACAACCTGATCCCCGGTTTGTAATGATGAACTTCTTGGAGGTGGTATATACTAACCCCTCGTGATGAACATGTGATGCATCACGAAGTAGTTGCTTCGTTCGTGATGCATCTCCCACTAAGTACTTGTTGCTGTGTATTACCAGCATCTTTTCTGATGAACTGAATCTCATGTGTGTTGTTATTCAGTACTGGGTAACCTCACCACTCTAAGTGAAGGGGTTACCACAACACTGAGCTATGTGCAACCAAACAGGTTGTGGGCTGCACGACCTGGGAAGAATGGGCTGGAAACGGGCAACCAAACGATGAGGCCTGGGTTCCTTCTCCGGCGCGCAAAAGGCCGCACAGGCTACCAAACGACCCACCAAAAGTGGCTCATGGCCCGTTCGCGACGCGCAATGCCTCCCATCTCGCTGGCGCATGCATGCAGGTTTTCGGCTCAGGCAACCAAACGCGCCCCTAGCGCACACGCTAGCTACTTGTGTGCGTTAGTGTTGTCATGGGCACTGCTGCTATCGAAAGAGGCAAGGTATGCTTAGATGGGGAGCGACCGGGCGATCCCTGGTGTATTTGTATGTCCAGAGAAAAGTAGTGAAAAGAAGGGATGTGGGGACTAGAACTTTCTATTATTAGACGGTGCGGGATGCTAGATTAATATTTATCTATATTTGTGTGGGGCACCCCTAAGACTAACCAGTGCCTGGGAACTGTGTAGCAACACCTAATTAAGAAACACACATTTAGAAAATATTACACAATGTTTGGATGGGATTAACCACTGTGTAACAACGCCCAATTAAGAAAAACACACATTTAGAAAATATTACACAATGTTTTGATGGGATTAACCCTAGGCGGTTAACGTGAGCTAATAGAGAACTTTGCATAAGAATCACTAAAAAGATTGTCCATACAAGTGGGGCAACCGTACTGAACCCTATATTCTAGAATTTTTCTCACAAAACTATATAGCTTATATTAAGGAACGGAGGGAGAGTAGTAAAGATTAGGAAACGTGCATGTGCGGTGCTACATGTTGGGTTTCATTAGATTTTTTTTATGTCACATAATTATGCTACTGGAAATAAAAGTTTGTTTTTTCCCTTCCATCTGCATATAATATAGCAACACAAAACAATCATCAACAAATTATCAAAACACAACAACCTGTAGCAGTTATATTAACAACAATTCTCTATATCTCTCATTTTCTCTAGTCAGCATGCAACGAAATATACCAGGTCTCATTTTTTTTACCAAGAATAAGTAGATGCGAACAATCTGTAATGTTGCGGGAGGAGTGCTCGTGTAATTTCAGCACCGTAACACAACAAGAGCATATGAGTGAGGAGCCGACGAGCATGATGTTGCGGTGAGGATTGCTTGCATCCGGGCCCTCCCAGCCATTGTCCGTGTAGATTGCCTACGAAGACCGGCTGGATTCCAACGTGCCAGTGTCTGCGTCGATTGGCTGCCAAGACCTGACCAAGAACGTCACGCTGGAGGTGCATTTCTTGGGTAGAATACCGCGGCGGCCGAGGTGGCATGTGACAGCGACGCCGGGAGTGGTTTGTGCTTTGTGGCGGTGGCGCCCGGAGTGGTTTGTGCCTTGTGGCGGTGGCGCCCAAAGTGGCTTGTAGCGGCGGGGTTAGATTAGATGTGAAGAACCCTAGAAGGAGAGAGATGGACCTCCCGCGGGGCCTCACGCAGAAAAATGTTTCAGGCTTTTAGACTTAGGTGGTGGTAGTGCCTGTAAATTCAACAGAAAAACAGGGGTAATTAAAAAATTGGCGAAAATCTGGGAAGAAACCATAAGGTCGGGTGACCAGAATTTTTTTTTGGAATCTATAGAGGCGCTCGAGGGTAGATCCCTCTAAGGTCAGGTGGCCAGATTTTTTTTTTGCGGCTAGACTGCTACTAGAATTCCGACGGAAAACGCGAAATTTACCAAGAAAACAGATCTAGAACGCGAAAAAAGCTATGAAATAGAGATAAAAAGGACACTACTATGATGGGAAGAAAAGGAGCACGAAAAGAAGGTGATGGCAGGTGCGGCGGAAGTGTATGATGGCGGTGATATGGCGAGGACCGCAAGCGGTGATGGTGCGGCGGCGACACAACTACTATGACCATAACTCGAAACTCTAAAGACTCTAGACGCTAAGATCAACACACGATACGACAATTGCAGACGAAGACTGAAAAAGAAAAGACTGTGAAGATCATGCAATGGCTCGGTAGGGGATATGGGACGGATGATCTACACCAGGAAAACTGTAAAATCTCACCGAGCAACCTGAAATCTGATACCACTTGATAGGGTAAAGATGTCCGATCTTTCGATGTGATGAAGATAGATCGATTTGTTGGTGGAGTTCGTGGTTGACGATCCGACTACACGTGCAAAGCTCGTGCACCAATGCAATCGCTAGGAAAATCTCCAAGAGTTACTGAACTTGTGGGAGCACGATCATCCTGACCAGAAGGTTTTAATTCCTACCTAAAATCAAGAACAAGTAAGAACTAAAGATGCAATCAGAATATTGCAGATAAAGATGAAAGCTTTATTGATGAAGGTGGGATTCTGAATAGTCGGTCTTGTTCGGGGCATTTGCCTCAAGAAAAGTACACAAAGTTGCAGCAGTTGGCTAACTTTTAATCTAATCGAAATCCTAGTTCTAATGACGGCTATGGAGGGATATATATGGAGGAAGTGAAAGGATTTTCGTCCAACCAGCTAGGATTGGCTGAAAATACACCTAAATGGGCATTCCTCCACTCATATGGCCTCTTAAAATCCCCTAAAATACCTAATCCGAAAATTAATGTATTGCAATTATGTATGTAGATAAATTCAAATTTGAAGATAATCCGCTAAATTAATAAGAATTCATATATAGTCGAAGACCGACGTAAAGCTACCTCTTAATTAATTGGCCACGATAAGATGCATGCACATCTTTGTCAGTAGTGGGGTCAAGAAAAAAATTAATATTTTTTGTTATGGATCTTCCAAATATTTTTAAAAGGTCATGTATGTCCAGTGTGGCATTTTTCTTAGGAACTACAACACATGTGATGGCTCCCTGCAATTTTTTTATTAAAAGGTCGTGCATGACAAGTTCGGAAGTTTTCGTATGAAGTACATCACATGTGATGGCTCCATGCACAAGTTTTTTTAAAAAACTTCCTTTTTGGTTTTTTCAAACTTGCCGAAGATAATTACGTTATGTAAATTACTCGAGGAGGGTACTCCCGAGTGAGGCTCCACAAGGCATAAAACCCTCTTGGAGACACCAAGTTGGAGCGGAAGATAGGGTCGGGGAGGAACTCCCTCGCGGAGGTCCCCGAGCTACCAGCCTCCCCAAGTTAGAAAGCCCCTTTTGGGGACGATAAGATCAAGGAAGGGAGCATTGGGTTCCCTCCTCACAGGACCTGCAGAAAGGACAGGAAGAGCGGGCCCCGAAGACTACAAGACAAGCTGGCATGGCGCCGTGCACATCATGGCTGAGCTCAAAAGCTCCATCCTGAGGAGGTGTGACGCTATTTCCTCTTTGGTGATTAAAGCAGGCTCGACGAGGACCAAAGCGCCAAGACCCTGCCCTTACCACTTTGGTGCAAGGCCGGGTAGACGGCACAAGCTGCCAAAGAAGGTGTCACCGCCGACCTCATCGTCTGCCATGGACCGACACTTTAATCGTCCATGGACTATGTCCATCCTGTAAAGGGCGAGGGTATTTCCCGCCCTCATTTTGGAGATGTGGCAACCCTTCCCCCTCAAGATATTTTGTGGGGAAGAAGACCAGCTACCCTATATAAGGACTAGCTTTGCTAGCGTAGAAGAGGACGATCCAGAGTGATCGCAAACCCTAGACATTTGTACGGTCATCTTCTCCATTGTGACCTGCAATACATCCACCAAAGTAGGGTGTAGGGGTTTTACCTCTCTCAGGGCCCTGAACCTTGGTAAATGTTTTGTCTCTCTGCAGTGCCTGCGTCGGTAAGGCGACGACGTGATCTTGAGTCCCCTGTGCTTGAACCTCTCGGATTCGGTGATACCCGTGTTCCTTCGCGGACATGAATCTCTGGCACCCTTCATGAAACTTTTCTTCCTCTTCTCGTCTGAATTTACCTCTTCTGGTGCATATCTAGACAGGCTGTTAAACTCACGGACATATTTCATGATCAGTGAGTTTTTCTGCTGAAGCTCTTCAAACTCTCGTTTCTTTAATTCCACCACACTCTCCGGAACATGAGCATCCCGGAACTTCTTCTTGAACTCCTCCCAAGTGAATACCTTCTCTAGTGGATGTACAACTATCATGTTCTCCCACCAAGATGCAGCTGGTCCTGATAACATATAGGCCGCATACCTTATCTTTTCTTCGTCGTTGCATCTGATAGTCCTCAATTTCCTTTCGGTATCATTTAACCAATCCTCTGCATCCATAGGTTCTGGGGCTGATGCAAAAGGTAACGGTCTTGCATTCTGGAAGTCTGATAATGTCATTCCTCTTCCCTCATTGCCCTTATCATTGAGAACTTGAGCAAAAAAGTCTTGCATGTTCTTGTTCTCACCCTCCTGGTACCTCCTTCGGTCTTCCTCCATAGGCCTCATGTATTGCTGGAAGTCTGGGTGCATGATACGTCTCAAACGTATCTATAATTTTTGATGCTCCATGCTTGTTTTACACCAATTTATATATGTTTTGCTCATGCTTTGTTGCAATTTTATACATTTTTTGGCACTATCCTATTAAGAAGATGCCACGGTGACAGTTCCCTATTTTCTGCTATTTTGTATTTCAGAAAAGTTGTACAAGAAATATTCTCGAAATTGGACGAAACAAAAGCCGAAGTCAATATTTTTCCGTACCGAAGACAGAGTCCAGAGTGGTGTCGAAGATGTGGCACATGGCGACCAGACCACACTTAGGCGCGGCCTGGCCTTGGCCCGCGCCTAGGGGTGGTCTGGGGCCACCAGGCCTCCACTGACCTCGCCCTTCCGCCTATATAAAGCTCCCATCGCAAAAATCCAAAATCAATCGGCCTCCATCCACGAAAAGTTCCGTAGCTCCGTCGTCGTCACAGACAAGATTCGGGGGACATAAGTCTCTGTTTCGGCACCCTACCGGGACAGGGAATTGCCCCCGGAGCCATCTCCATCGACTCCGCTGCCATCTTCATCGTCATTGCTGACTCCCATGATGAGGGGTGAGTAGTTCTCCCCCGAGGCCGAGGGCTTTACCGGTAGCTATGTGGTCTATCTATCTCTCCATGTATGATCTTTATGTGATCATGAGCTTTGTAATCTAGTTGAATAAGTAGATGTTATTCTTCAACTATTGTGCTACTCAAGTGGTTTTATTATGTGATCTCCGGGGACACCTTGTTCAATGGTGTGAAAGTGACAGTGTGTGCACCGTGTTTGTTTCTTATGCTTAATTTATAGAAATACTTATGAATTGTGGTGACTAGTTAGTACCATCTTTGTATGCTCAAAGTGACAGCGTGGGGTGTCCATAGATTGGGAATGCGAACTTTAAGGAATGCTTATGCAGACCTACGCAATGAATTTGTGTTTATTATCAAATCGGAGAGTGGTTCAGAGTAGCGTAGTGAAGTGATAATATCTATGTATTCAATTATGACATCATTATTAAGAGTGTCCACTAATGAAAGTATGATCCCTAGGCCTTGTTTCCAAGCATTGAAACACCGTTTACAACCAGTTCTGCTACATGTTTGCTTGCTGCCATTTTTATTTCAGATTGCAATTATTACTTACAATCATCCATATTACATGTATTTCACTATCTCTTCGCCGAACTAGTGCACCTATACATCTGACAAGTGTATTGGATGTGTTCGGGACACCAGAGACTTCTTGTATCGTAATTGCAAGTTTGCTTGAGAGGGATATCTTTGACCTCTATCTCCCTGAGTTTGATAAACCTTGGGTGATCCACTTAAGGGAAACTTGCTTCTGTTCTACAAACCTCTGCATTTGGAGGCTCAACACTGTCTACAAGAATAGAAGCATGCGTAGATATCAAGCTGTTTTCTCGCGCTGTTGCCGGGAGGTAAGGTAAAATGTAATCACATCCTCTGGCTACCAAGTCTTTTAGTTGCTGGTGAGTGCTCGAAGTTATTTCATTTAGATTCTGCAATTATATCTTTTAGTTTCTTGTTTTTATTTTTACTAGTTAGGCTTAATGGAAAACAACAAAAAAATTTAGAGAGCTTTATAGTATTTATCTTGAGTTAGGACATGAGGTGTTTGAAGAGAAAATTAAAAAACCTATGGAACTTTACTTGCATGCTAGTAGAAATGTTATTAGTATGAATTCTTTGAACACCATTATTTCTAATGCTATGGAAAAGTCTAAGCTTGGGGAAGCTAGTTTTTATGAAAATGATCTCTTTAGTTCCCCAGCTTTAGAGGATGAAATTTGCTATGATGATCCTATGCCTCCAATATATGATGATTAGAATGATGATTATGTTATTTTCAGTCCACCAACTACCGAGGAGGAAGTTAATTACGATTACAATATGCCTCCTATATTTGATGATTATTGTGATGAGAATAATAATGATAGCTATTTTGTTGAATTTGCTCGTACTACAATTAATAAGAATGACTATGCTTATGTGGGGAGTAATAATTATTTTATGCATGTGGCCCATGATAAGAATGTTTTATGTGATAGTTATATTGTTGAGTTTATTCATGATGCTACTAAAATTTATTATGAGAGAGGAAAATATGGTTGTAGAAGTTTTCATGGTACTAAAACACCTCTCTATATGCTGATTTTTTTAAGTTGCTCTTGTTTTATCTTCCTATGCTTGTCACGTTGTTCTTTGTGAATTTATTTGTGTACAAGATTCCTATGCATAGGAAGTGGGTTAGACTTAAATGTGTTTTGAATTTGCTTCTTGATGCTCCTTTTGCTTCATTATCTATTTTCATGAGAGCATCATTAAAACTATCAAGCCTAGCTAAAAGGCGGTAAAGAAAAGCACTCTTGGGAGATAACCCATTTTTTCTGTAATTTTTCTTTTGTTCAGTGTTGGAAGTTATTTCCTCTATAATAACCTCTCCTTATGATTTTTATTTCGTTTTTGTGCCAAGAATAGCCTCTAATAGGAAGAAAGTAAGATTTGAGGAAGTTGATGTCCTGAAACAGATTATGTGCTGTCACCATAAAAATTCGTATAAACATACAAAGCGGAATTTTGATCTCGCCAATTGTTTTGCATATGCCCCAGGTTATTATCTAACTTTTGTTAGTTTACCACTTTTCGAGATGAGCAACACAAGAGTTTAGAAAAAATCGACGTGTACCCGTTGTTCTGTTTTGACAGATTTCTGCCACTATTTGCATTTGCTCTTAATCTCTTTCTTTTTGAGTTCTTTTGATCAAAGAGCTTTTTGAAGAGTTACAGTATATAATGCTTTAATATATGTTTGATATATGTTAGAACTGAACCAAGTGGATTTGTTTATTTTGATTGTACTAATGCTGCTAATAGAGAATTATGTGAAGTTTAGTATGAAGGAAGTTTTCAAGTGTAGGGAGAGAAGAATGATGTAATGAGATGAAGAATGGACAAAAGCTCAAGCTTGGGGATGCCCCCGCATCACCTCCTCATCAACAAAGCAACATGTCATCTCTCTATGCACTATATTTTTATTGCTTCATACGCTATGTGTTGTTCTTGGAGCGTCTTTATTTTTGTTGTTAGTTTAGTTTTTTTTCTCGTAGCATATGTTGGGTCCCGGCACATTTTTTTGGAGAGAGACACGCTCCGTTTTAATTACATAAGAACGCTCTAGTTTTTGTTGTTATTGTTCTGCGAGTGTTCTAGTTCTCTAGTAACGCGTTTAGCTCATGGTATTCGATTCTAATTTTGTTCAGAGCTTGTTAATATTCTTTATTTGTGTATGATTTGCTCTGTGGTCCATATTGTTTTTCATCTGTGATAGCTATTTCAAATAAGTTGATTGGTGTTGGATACGAGTAAAATATTTCATGACTATAGTGATGCAAAAGGAAGCTTGTCTATACTGTGGCATAGACTTTGGCATGTCATGTTGGATGTTATTTTTGTCATATGCTTAGTATTTGTTGTTGTAGCATGAATTTTCTCAAATAGCTGAGAGTGCATAATGTGTCATTGAAAGAATCATGTGTTGTTTCCATCATGAAATCATAATATTGTGGTATTCTCATTTGATGTTTTATTGGGTTGACTTGGCACATGCTTATACCATGTTATGACTATAACCAATCAACTAAAGCCTCTATGATCATTTAGTTTTTGACTTGTAATATCACTTTATGCTTTGATTGATAATGTTTTGTCGCTTTGCATGGTTATGGCCATTATTGCTCTCTTAGTTGGTCGCTCCTATTCTTTTGCTAGCCTTCGCTTGTGCTGAGTATGAACTCTACTCGTGCATCCAACCACCAAAAACCAAATTTGCCAATTGTGTCCACCATATCTACCTAGTAGCATTATTGCTATTCCAAGTATATTCATCAAGCTTTTATTTATCTTCCAAATTAAATTTTGGCATGAGAAAATTAGTTAGTAAGCTCTCATGAACTTGATGTCACATTTACTTTATTGCACTTAATAAACTTGATCATTGTGACTATCTTATGAAGTTTATATGTTTACAAATTGCAAGTTGGGAGTTAGCACAACCATGCTTTCATGGGGAACGCTTTCAACATTGCACTTATTCATATTTAGTTGATGTCATGTTCTTTTGTTTATGGATGTCTAGTGGTGCGAAATAAAATGGAAACTTGTAAGTCCATGGAGTTTGTATATGTGTTAGAGAAACGCTTGGGCCGCTAATCTAAGCCATGCATCATTCATGGTGGAAATTTACAGCGAACCATAGTGAGCATTCTATGAAGCATTTTCAATAAAAAGCTATACCCATAGTAAATATAAGACTGCTGAGATGCTCATTGTCTATTTGTCTTGTCATTTTGGCATGGGATTGCTTCTACAAGAGTAATTCCATATCATCGGGCAGGAGGTACCCCGTTGGCGGTTCTCTATGACACATGTATACTACAATGACAAGAACTTGTTTGGGACCTAAGTTGAGTAGCATGAGGTTTAGGTACTCGTATTCAAGGGGTATGAAATTTTCAACTTGTTATTTGTCAAGCATATAGCTCATATTTGCCATCACATTAACATTAACCATTCAAGATGCTTATGATAGGGGAAATGAGAGTTCAAAGCTAATGAGTACCATACATTTTGGAAGGTTTATAAAACTTGTTAATCTTGCTTACTCTGCAAAGTGTCTTTCTTTTACTTTTATGTTGAGTCTTCATCTTCTTGCTTTATGCACCAATTAAGAGAGCATAGTTGTCATTCTTAGTATAATGTGCATAGTCCCAAAATTATTATTGATTGATTCATGATTATGCTCTTGCTTGTTCTTAAATTACTTGTATCTAGTCACCCTTTGAACTTTGAAGGTGTCCTAGCATTTATGTTTTGCTACTTCATAAAGGACATGTAGAGACCACTTTACTATGTTTTCTCTATGCTCATAAACAAACAGTTGCTTTCAATGCACAATTATTCACGATCATTTGTTTGAGTTACTCTTCATGTTTTAACATAGTTGCTAAGTTCTATTGTTAGAATTATATCTATCGTGCCTATGTTTAGATTACTTTGATCCCATCTCACAATGCTTTACAATGCTTGATCAAGATTGTGTTGGATTCATGTCACCTCAAAAAATATTTTGTTATCACTTACCTACTCGAAGACGAGCAGGAGTTAAGCTTGGGGATGCTTGATAACTTTCAAACGTATCTATAATTTTTGATGCTCCATGCTTGTTTTACACCAATTAACAAGATCCCACAGTGCCAGTTCCCTATTTTCTACTGTTTTGTATTTCAGAAAAGTTGTACAGGAAATATTCTCGAAATTGGACAAAACAAAAGTTGAAGTCAATATTTTTCCATAACGAAGACAGAGTCCAGAGGGGGGTCGAAGAAGTGGCGCAGGGCGGCCAGACCACACCTAGGTGCGGCCTAGCCTTGCCCGCGCCTAGGGTTGGTCTAGGGCCACCAGGCCTCCACCGACCTCGCCCTTCCGCCTATATAAAGTTCCCAACACAAAAACCCTAAATCAATCGGCCTCCATCCACGAAAAGTTCCGTAGCTCCGCCGCCATCGCAGACAAGATTCGGGGGACAAAAGTCTCTGTTCCGGCACCCTGCCGGGACGGGGAATTGCCCCCGGAGCCATCTCCATCGACTCCACCGCCATGTTCATCGCCATTGCTGACTCCCATGATGACGAGTGAGTAGTTCTCCCCTGAGATTGAGGGCTTTATCGGTAGCTATGTGGTCTATCTATCTCTCCATGTATGATCTTTATGTGATCATGAGCTTTGTAATCTAGTTGAATAAGTAGATGTTATTCTTCAACTATTGTACTACTCAAGTGGTTTTATTATGTGATCTCCGGGGACACCTTGTCCAACGGTGTGAAGGTGACAGTGTGCACACCGTGTTTGTTTCTTATGCTTAATTTCTAGAAATACTTATGAATTGTGGTGACTAGTTAGTACCATCTTTGTATGCTCAAAGTGACAGCGTGGGGTGTCCATAGATTGGGAATGCGAACTTTAAGGAATGCTTATGCAGACCTACGCAGTGAATTTGTGTTTATTATCAAATCGGAGAGTGGTTCAGGGTAGCACAGTGAAGAGATGATATCTATGTATTCAATTATGACATTATTATTGAGAGTGTCCACTAGTGAAAGTATGATTCCTAGGCCTTGTTTCCAAGCATTGAAACACCGTTTACAACCAGTTCTGCTACATGTTTGCTTGCTGTCATTTTTATTTCAGATTGCAATTACTACTCATAATCATTCATATTACC